>NC_047109.1:46655464-47006815 GCF_902500255.1 Thalassophryne amazonica | reverse complement strand
ATTTGCAAATCCTCTTCAACCTATATTCAATTAAATACACCACAAAGACAAGATATTTAATGTTCAAACTGATAAACTTTATTGTTTTTATGCAAATATTTGCTCATTTTGAAATGGATGCCTGCAGCACGTTTAAAAAAAAAGCTGGGACAGTGGTATGTTTACAACTCTGTTAATTCACCTTTCCTTCTAACAACACTCAGTACACATTTGGGAACTGAGGACACTAATTGTTGAAGCTCAGTCCGGGGTTTCCGTTGTCGTATTTTGCGATTCATTTATTTTTTTTTCTTCATTTTATTTCATTTTAAACAAACAACAAACAGTTGCTCAGACAGAACAAGTGGGACTTCAGCAATACAGTGTAAACATAATGTACTATGTCCAATGACAAACCATCTAATAATGAGAGGATAAACCTTTCATGATAAGAGAGGCCAACCTTTCATGATAAGAGAGGCCAAGTCTGGACCAATAAATTTTAGGTATGGGATTCAGGTAGAATAAAATGTATCTGAAGAACCACTGAGCATGCACGAAATATATTCACTCGTGATGCATTCTAAGATTAAATTGTGCCATGTCCACTTTGTGGGAGCAAAGTCCTTGATCCAGAAATGTAAAATGTTCTTTCTTGGAATAAGAGTCAAAACACCGAATAGTCCATTACCCTTGGAATTTATATGTGGATATGAGAGACCGAGCAGAAAATACTTGGGATCCAAGGGTATGGCTATTTTAAAAATAGAGAATAAGTCCTTAGCAACATCAAACCAATAATTTTGTATCTTCGAACAAGACCACATACAGTGAAAATAATCACCAATTTTGGTCTTACATTTCTAACAAAGTGAATAGAAGGATGAATCCATCCTATTTTTCAAAAGAGATGTAACATGTATCCGATGCAAGATTCTAAATTGAATTGACTTGGTTCGATTACAGATAGAAATTCTAGCAGCCTTTTTCCATATTTCACACCAGAGTTCAGGATCTATGAAAATGCCCATATCCCTTTTCCATGCCATTTTTACCAAAACTGAAGTAGAGGGAATAGTGGAGAGTATAACTTTGTAAAATACAGAGATAGATTTTTTTTTTTTTACCACCATGAAGAAGTATTGCATTCTCAACAGTAGACATCTCATTATTTAATAGTGTTGTGTCTCGAGTGATAAAATGTCTAACTTGCAAGTATCTGAAAAAATCTGATCTGTGTAGTCCAAATTTTAGCTGGGCTTGATTAAAAGACAATAAGCATTGATTCTCAAAAAGGTCCCCTAGTTTTGTGATGCTTTTCTCAGTCCAAAATTTGAAACCCAGATCCCTACAGCCTGGTAAAAAAAAAATCAGGATTATCCAAAATTGGAGTGAGAGGAGAGGTACGCTCATGGCTACCCTCTATTTTGCGGACCATTTTCCAAGCTTTAACGGTATTTAATGAAATGGGATTAGTGCATACATTTCTGATAGGACTGTTTATAAAGGAGATTGCAGATAGGACAACTACACTGATAAGATTCAACATCAATCCATACTGAGGTGGGAATATTCTTAAACCAATGTGTAATTGCACGCAAGTGTACTCCTAACTGATAATGTCTAAAGTTAGGCATATCAGGACCCCCATCTGAACATGGTTTTTGGAATTTAGACATTTTTCAATCAAGGTTTTCTTTTACTCCAGATAAAAGAGCTCAGCCAACCTTCAAGCAATTTAATTACCTTTTTCGTTAATAATAGAGGTATCATCTGCATAGGGTAAAGTAACCTGGGTAAAATATACATTTTAATAAGGGAAATCCTGCCAAGCCAAGATAAGGGTAGAGGAGCCCACCTATCTAAATCTGTTTTTATGGCATCCAGGAGACATGGGTAATTATCTTTATATAACAAATCAAATAATGGTGTTATAGTTATACCCAGGTAAACAAATCCAGACGGTGACCAGCGGAAAGGAAAATGACAAGACAGTTGTTGAACTGATGATAAAGATCCAAGAGGCATGGCTTCTGATTTAGAAAAGTTAATTTTATAACCTGAAAACTCACTAAACAAAGCTATGGTGTCAATTACCGTATTTTCTGCACCATAAGGCGCACCGGATTATAAGGCACGCCCTCAATTGGAGGGTACTTAACCCTTACAAAAGGCGCACCGGATTATAAGGCGCGGCCTCAATTAGCGGGTACTTAACCCTGACAAAAGGCGCACGCTAAAACATATAGTCTACAAAAAAAAAAAAAAAAAAGGTCATGGAAGCAAAATGGTGAGTGTATTTTAACTTTTTAACAACTTTGAACTATTCAACAATATGGTACTCACATTATTTTTTATTATGGTTCTGTCACAAATCCATCGAAGTCCTCATCTTCTGTGTCTGAATTGAACAGCTGGGCAATTTCGCCATCAAACACGCCAGGTTCCCGCTCATCTTCCCTCTCATCATCGCTGTCGTTTTTGCCTTCAGCCGAATGGTGACTGTAGAGACGCTTCTCCCGGCTGTTCTTTGTTCAATGACCCATTGCTCGAGTTGGTCTTCTAGCTGTGGCCAACTTTGTTTCCGCGGAAACTCCGTTTGGTCCTTTTATCTTGGCGCAGTTCATTTTCTTGTTTCCTCTCGCAGCTGCTCTATTCCCATGAACAACCGCATAACTGATAGCCTGCAGTTTGAATTGTGCCTCGTAAGCATGTCTCTTCGCTGACGCCATTTTCGGGGCTCCTTAGACAAACAAGTGTTGTTTTGCAGGATACCTGTAGTATACGGTAACTACCGGAGGAGTGGCAGAGGTAAGTGTACGTACCACGGACTCACGGACTCTTCTCTGATTGGTTTATTGCTGGCAGCGTATGTACTCTACGCTACGTATTACGTAATGTTCTCCGATTGGTTTATCGCTGCCAGGGTACGTACTCTACGCTGCCAGCGTACGTACTTTACGTATTACGTCCCTGTGTCAGCGGGAAATGGTACGATATTCCGACGGTCAAAGACAACGTCGGTCGTTTTTACAGATTTTGGAATTCAGTGCGCACATAAGGCGCACCGGATTATAGGGCGCACGGCCGATTTTTGTGAAAATTTAAGGCTTTTAGGTGCGCCTTATGGTGCGGAAAATACGGTAGATTCAAAATAGAAAGCTGAGGATTAGACATAAAAATCAGCACATCATCTGCGTAGAGTGAGATTTTATGTTCCGTGTCACTCACAGAGATGCCTGAAATTAATTTATTCTGTCTGATTGCTTGTGCTAATGGCTCAATGGCCAGATTGAAAAGCGGAGGACTTAAAGGATCGCCCTGCCTGTTTCCTTGGAAAAGAGGAAAACTATTAGATTTTAAACCATTTGTAATGACGGCTGCAGATGGGGAGTTATACAGAATCTGAATCCAACGAAGAAAATTATTACCCAAGCCAAACCTAGTGAGGACAAAAAATAAATATGACAATTCTACACGATCAAACGCTTTTTCAGCATCTAAAGAAATCACTAAAGCTGGGTCAGTAGAGCCTCTGAATAGTTGAATGATATTAAGTAGATGTCTCATATTATCACAGGAGTGACGTCCTTTAATAAAGCCAGTCTGATCTTCACAAACAACATCAGGAAGCACCTTTTCCAATCGTAATGCCAAAATTTTAGAAAGTAGTTTTAAATCTGAATTAAGTAAAGAAATGGGTCTATAGGAAGTACATTTTTCAGGGTCTTTACCCTTCTTAAGAATAACAGAGATGTTTGCCTCTCTTAAAGAAGGATACCTGTTATGAATGAATGGTCCAACATGGCTAATAAGGGGTCTATAATAGTATCAGCAAATGTTTTATAATAGTCATAATCATATCCATGTGGCCCTGGGGCTTTCCCTGACGGCATAGATTTCAGTGTTGCAAGAGCCTCCTCTCTTGTAATTGGGGCATTCAGACTCTGTTTCTGGGCCTCAGTAATCTGTGGAAGTGTACAACCCCTGGCAAAAGTATGGAATCACTGGCCTCGGAGGATGTTCATTCAGTTGTTTAATTTTGTAGAAAAAAAGCAGATCACAGACATGACACAAAACTAAAGTCATTTCAAATGGCAACTTTCTGGCTTTAAGAAACACTATAAGAAATCAAGAAAAAAAATTGTGGCAGCCAGTAACGGTTACTTTATTAGACCACGCAGAGGGAAAAAAAATATGGACTCACTCAATTCTGAGGAATAAATTATGGAATCACCCTTTAAATTTTCATCCCCAAAACTAATACCTGCATCAGATCAGATCTGCTCGTTAGTCTGCATCTAAAAAGGAGTGATCACACCTTGGAGAGCTGTTGCACCAAGTGGACTGACACCAAGTGGAGATGTTGGTTGTTCACAGTCAGCTGTGTCTAAACTCTGGACCAAATACAAACAACATGGGAAGGTTGTTAAAGGCAAACATACTGGTAGACCAAGGAAGACATCAAAGCGTCAAGACAGAAAACTTAAAGCAGTATGTCTCAAAAATTGAAAATGCACAACAAAACAAATGAGGAACGAATGGGAGGAAACTGGAGTCAACGTCTGTGACCGAACTGTAAGAAACCGCCTGAAGGAAATGGGATTTACATACAGAAAAGCTAAACGAAAGCCATCATTAACACCTAAACAGAAAAAAACAAGGTTACAATGGGCTAAGGAAAAGCAATCGTGGACTGTGGATGACTGGATGAAAGTCATATTCAGTGATGAATCTTGAATCTGCATTGGGCAAGGTGATGATGCTGGAACGTTTGTTTGGTGCCGTTGCAATGAGATTTATAAAGATGACTGCCTGAAGAGAATATGTAAATTTCCACAGTCATTGATGATATGGGGCTGCATGTTAGGTAAATGCACTGGGGAGATGGCTGTCATTACATCATCAATAAATGCACAAGTTTACGTTGATATTTTGGACACTTTTCTTATCCCATCAATTGAAAGGATGTTTGGGGATGATGAAATCATTTTTCAAGATGATAATGCATCTTGCCATAGAGCAAAAACTGTGAAAACATTCCTTGCAAAAACACACATAGGGTCAATGTCATGGCCTGCAAATAGTCCGGATCTTAATCCAATTAAAAATCTTTGGTGGAAGTTGAAGAAAATGGTCCATGACAAGGCTCCAACCTGCAAAGCTGATCTGGCAACAGCAAGCAGAGAAAGTTGGAGCCAGATTGATTAAGAGTATTGTTTGTAACTCATTAAGTCCATGCCTCAGAGACTGCAAGCTGTTATAAAAGCAAGAGGTGGTGCAACAATGCAACAAAATACTAGTGATGTGTTGGAGCGTTCTTTTGTTTTTCATGATTCCATAATTTTTTCCTCAGAATTGGGTGATTCCATATTTTTTTTTCCCTCTGCTTGGTCTAAAAAAGTAACCATTACTGACTGCCACAATTTTTTTTTCCTGATTTCTTATAGTGTTTCTTAAAGCCAGAAAGTTGCCATTTGAAATTACTTTACTTTTGTGTCATGTCTGTGATCTGCTTTTTTTCTGCAAAATTAAACAACTGAATGAACATCCTCCGAGGCCGGTGATTCCATAATTTTTGCCAGGGGTTGTAATATCCAAAAAAAAAAAAAAAAAGAATCCGTGAGATCTAACATATTGTGAGGTTGCTCAGACAGATACAAATTTGAATAAAAAGAAGCAAATTCTGCATTAATAGATTTTGTATCTAAATACCTAGACCCATCTAAACCACTGACAGAGACAATAATCTGAGCTGCTGATCGCTTTTTAACAAGACTTGCAAGGTATTTACCAGGTTTATCTCCAGATTCATAGAACATTTGCTTCGCAAGTTTCAGAGAGTATTCTGCTTTTTCAATTAACAGAGTATTCAGTGCAGCCCTTGAAGCTAAAATTTCATGTAGTAGGTCAGGGCTAGGAGAAGATACGAGGTCTGTCCATAAAGTATAGGTCCTTTTTATTTTTTTTCAAAAACTATATGGATTTCATTCATATGTTTTTACGTCAGACATGCTTGAACCCCCGTGTGCATGCGTGAGTTTTTCCACGCCTGTCGGTGACGTCATTCGCCTGTGAGCACTCCTTGTGGGAGGAGTCGTCCAGCCCCTCGTCGGAATTCCTTTGTCTGAGAAGTTGCTGAGAGACTGGCGCTTTGTTTGATCAAAATTTTTTCTAAACCTGTGAGACACATCGAAGTGGACATGGTTCGAAAAATTAAGCTGGTTTTCAGTGAAAATTTTAATGGCTGATGAGAGATTTTGAGGTGACACTGTCGCTTTAAGGACTTCCCATGGTGTGAGATGTCGCGCTGTGCTCTCAGGCGCCCTCGTCAGTCTGTTTCAAGCTGAAAACCTCCACATTTCAGGCTCTATTGATCCAGGACGTCGTGAGAGAACAGAGAAGTTCGGCTCGCAGCCACCGCGACGCTCCGCCACAGGAAAAACACCTCTCTTGGAAGCCTTAAGGACAAGTTGGAACATGTCCAGCTGTTAAACAATTTCTCATATACTCACTCCACTGAAAGCCATCAAAAGCCGCCTGGATTTTACAAATGGTTATCAACACGGAGGTGTTTTTCCTGTGCCGCCACTCCGCGCCGGCTGCGTCCCAACGCGCGGACCCGTCCGCACGTCTTTCATTAAAAAAATCTCCTTTAACAGTGGAATATCCGGATAAAATGCTGAAACCGACTTCTTCTGAAACTTCTCTGTTCTCTCACGACGTCCTGGATCAATAGAGCCTGAAATGTGGAGGTTTTCAGCTTGAAACAGGCTGATGACGCCGCCTGAGAGCGCTGCGCGACGTCTCGCACTGTGGGAAGTCCTTAAAGCGACAGTGTCACCTCAAGGAATTCCGACGAGGGGCTGGACGACTCCTCCCACAAGGAGTGCTCACAGGCGAATGACGTCACCGACAGGCGTGGAAAAACTCACGCATGCGCACGAGGGTTCAAGCATGTCTGACGTAAAAACATATGAATGAAATCCATATAGTTTTTGAAAAAAATAAAAATGACCTATACTTTATGGACAGCCCTCGTATGTCTCTTCTCCATATCAGTCAATCTACATTGGAGATGGTTAATATGTTCATTTCTTTGTTGCTTCCTGGATGCCATAAATGAAATAATGAGTCCCCTACAGTAGGCCTTACAGGTCTCCCAAAGAATTGATAGACTTGGAATTAATGTCCAACAAAATCTTTAATTCAGGAGTTAGATAAGAAATAAAACGGTCATCTTTCAGAAAAAAAGAGTGAAATCTCCAAAATTTGGACATGGGAAAGTTATTGGCGATATTGTAAGTCATAAATACAGGAGCATGATCAGAAAGTATAATATTTCCAATAGAGCATGCCACAACTCGACCAATATTTACAGAAGGAACAAAAAAGTAATCAAGTCTAGAATAACTTTTATGAGGGGAAGAGAAGAATGTAAACTCCAAACATCAGAGTAACCCATATTTTGACTTAAAGAGAATAGCATCTTGGCCTGTGGGGTGATTCTTAGACTACGGGCACTTATGTCCTTTGATTATATTGTATGAAAAACAGAAAAAAGGGGAAATTTCACACTTTTATAGTTATCTTTACAATGAAAGTGTGTTAAGAAATTTGTTCTAGTAGTCTAATGACTTTTTCACCTTTTTTCAGCATCATTATATGCAAATATTGCCGTTTTGTGCTTGTCCCACACCCAGACTTTTGATCTTCAATGATAAAAATGAATGGTAAAGAAATGTTTTTTCTAATGTTTTAAAATATCTCTGAATAAAATATCAGTAAAATAATCAAAACATAATTGGGGTGTTCAATGTCATACAACTGTTGTGATTTTTTAAACAAAATGTAGTTGTCCCACACTATTGCCGTAATTTCCACCACAACACTGTAATGTCCCTAAACAGTTTGTATGAAAGATTGTTTGGGTAGTTTCTATGGAGATAAACTGTGACATCAGAGCACATGTATATAGCGCCAAATCACAACAAACAGTTGTCCCAAGGCGCTTTATATTGTAAGGCAATGGTGTGGTGGAAATTATATTTACAAGGCCAATAGTGCCTGTAGTTAAAGAATCACCCTGTGGCAGTCAGTAACGGTCACTTTTTTAGACCAAGCAGAGGGAAAAAAATATTATATTACTCAATTCTGAGGAAAAAATTATGGAATCATGAAAAACAAAAGAACGCTCCAACACATCACTAGTATTTTGTTGCACCACCTCTGGCTTTTATAACAGCTTGCAGTCTCTGAGGCATGGACTTAATGAGTGACAAACAGTACTCTTCATCAATCTGGCTCCAACTTTCTCTGATTGCTGTTGCCAGATCAGCTTTGCAGGTTGGAGCCTTGTCATGGACCATTTTCTTCAACTTCCAAAGATTTTCAATTGGATTACGATCCGGACTATTTGCAGGCTATGACATTGACCCTATGTGTCTTTTTGCAAGGAATGTTTTCACAGTTTTGCTCTATGGCAAGATGCATTATCATCTTGAAAAATGATTTCATCATCCCCAAACATCCTTTCAATTGATGGGATAAGAAAAGTGTCCAAAATATCAACGTAAACGTGTGCATTTATTGATGATGTAATGACAGCCATCTCCCCAGTGCCTTTACCTGACATGCAGCCCCATATCATCAATGACTGTGGAAATTTACATGTTCTCTTCAGGCAGTCATCTTTATAAATCTCATTGGAACGGCACCAAACAAATGTTCCAGCATCATCACCTTGCCCAATGCATATTCGAGATTCATCACTGAATATGACTTTCATCCAGTCATCCACAGTCCACGATTGCTTTTCCTTAGCCCATTGTAACCTTGTTTTTTTCTGTTTAGGTGTTAATGATGGCTTTCGTTTAGCTTTTCTGTATGTAAATCCCATTTCTTTTAGGCGGTTTCTTACAGTTCAGTCACAGACGTTGACTCCAGTTTCCACCCATTTGTTCCTCATTTGTTTTGTTGTGCATTTTCGATTTTTGAGACATATTGCTTTGTTTTCTGTCTTGACGCTTTGATGTCTTCCTTGGTCTACCAGTATGTTTGCCTTTAAAAACCTTCCCATGTTGTTTGCAAGGGGTTGTACAATCTGAAACAGTGAAAGGTAATTTTTTGCTGACTAAAATAGCGGCCCCTCTAGAGTAAGAAGAATAAGAAGTAGCAAAAATCTGACCAACCCAGCTTTTACAAAATATAGCTGTATCCTTATTTTCAAAATGAGTTTCTTGAAGAAATGCAGTAGAGATATCCTCCCTCCTTAGAAAAGATTCATAATGCACCACACATTTTTAATGGGCGACAGGTCTGGACTGCAGGCAGGCCATTCTAATAACCGCACTCTTGTACTACGAAGCCACACTGTTGTAACACATGCAGAATGTGGCTTGGCATTGTCTTGCTGAAATAAGCAGGGACGTCCCTGAAAAAGACGTTGCTTGGATGGCAGCATGTGTTGCTCCAAAACCTGGATTTACATTTCAGCATTGATGGTGCCACAGATGTGTAAGTTGCCCATGCCATGGCCACTAACACACTCCTATACCATCATAGATGCTGGCTTTTGAACTTTGTGCTGGTAACAGTCTGGATGGTCTTTTTTAGTGATGTGTATTGATAAGATTTTATCTATCGATGCCATTATCGATTCCTCTTATAGATCCGATTCCTTATCAGTTCCCCTATCGATACCTCTTGTGAATTTTCTGTGTACTAAAAGTAGGCTTCACAGGTTTTCTCTGTCAACATTTTAAATTGGTCACTGAATCCTTGATTTCTGGACATAAATAAAAATAAATAAATCTGTAGTTTTTGTCAAAAGCATTTCCTTTGAGACATTTTGGCATGAATATCTCTCCATACCTCTGAGCTGAGCTCAGCCGGCTCATTTTGGGAGGGAAAAAAAAACGCTTTGATCGATTGCAGTTTGTTTGTATTACAACGTTTGGAAACAGCTGTCATTTCATTTAAACAGTGTTTCGCTTTGAAGTTATTCATTACAACTCTATGGTTCTAACTTGACTTGGCAGAGAGCCGCTCTGCGTTTGGAGCTGTGTGAACAGAACGGAGGAAGATTCTCGTTTCTTTCTCGCAACAAGACAGGAGTCCCAGTTAATGACTTTAATCTGCATAAAAGTGACTCACAATTGACATATTCAGGGATGAAAGTGGTGAAAAACAAAAAAAGCGGAAACCCAAAATTGCCCCCAACACTACCCGCACGAACATTTTTGAATTCTAGAAATTCTAAAATGCAATCTGGGGCTATTCCAGACAATAAACTGCATTGAGTGCAGCATCCATTTTGGTGAGAAACAAAAAAAAAACTTTCCTTAATCAAATTCATTCCAGTAGTATTCTGCTCTTACTAGGATGCAGCAGTTTTCTTGCTTGGCAGATAGTTGTGGCGGAAATTACTGAAGAAATTAAGAAATTGAAATATGGTTTGACAAAAACAAATTATCATTAAACTTAAATAAAACAGGGATGAAGTGGAGGTGTAAGAGTCACTAGGTGTTCACAGGAAACACTTATTTCTGTATTTATTTATGTGCATTGTTAGTTGGTTTTATCTCTTCTGTTGTTTTGTTTTATCAGGTTCTTTTTGTCTTTCTCTAAAATTGTATTGTAGTATTATTAGTTATCATTACTGTTGTTGTTGCTGCTGCTATTATTATTATTAATGTATAAATAAAAATAAATTTAAAAAATATTACAATTTGTAATACATTTGACTCTTTGATGACAGCAAACGCTGAGCCATTAATTATTATACAGAAAACAAATGCAGACAAATGTGCTGAGATGTGAACAGCTTAATGCTAACTTTTGCATTGAAATCGCCATAGACATGCTAATGCGTTAACATCGGTCCCGTTTTTAAGTTCTAAAATACATCTATCAACTGTTTCAGAAGACCATAACAGGTCGGTTTAACATAAAAAAGGTAAATATTACTCAGACATATGCTTTTAGGGTTTTAGCGGGGGAAAATTAAGATAAAGTGAAATAAAACAAAGAACCAATGAAGCAACAGATCGAAGCACTGCTTCATTGATTCAAGGTTCAAAGCAAAGCCATGCTGCAGAAACGGTAATCGGTGTAGAGAAATGATCATTTTCCTGACAAACACCCCCAAAAAGAATGGCTACTCTGAAGGACCGGGACTCGTTAAGCAAAAAGGCTATTGATGTCGATAGATCGAATAATTTCTTAACGATACCCGAAAAGAACCGGTTCCCGATACCCATCTCTATCTTTTTTCCTCTTTTATCTGGAGGACACGACGTCCATGATTTCCAAAAACAATTTGAAATGTGGACTCATCAGACCACAGCACACTTTTCCACTTTGTGTCTGTCCATTTCAAATGAGCTTGGGCCCAGAGAAGGTGGCGGTATTTCTGGATGTTGTTGATGTATGGCTTTTGCTTTGCACTTGTAGATGTAGCAACGAACTGTGTTAACTGACATTGGTTTTCTGAAGTGTTCCTGAGCCCACACGGTCTGTTTTTAATGCAGTGCTGCCTGAGGGATCAAAGGTCACGTGCATTCAATGTTGGTTTTCTGCCTTGCCGTTTACGTGTAGAAAGTTCTCCAGATTCTCTGAATCTTCTGATTGTGGTCTGTAGATGATGGAATCCCTAAATTCCTTGCAATTGAATGTTGAGAAACATTGTTCTTAAACTGTTTGACTATGTTTTCATGCAGTTATTCACAAAATGGTGATCCTCACCCCATCTTTGCTTGTGAACGGCTGAGCCTTTTGGGGATGTTCCTTTTATACCCAATCATGACTAGGGATGGGTATCGAGAACTGGTTCCTTTCGGGTATCGTTAAGAAATGATTCGATCCACCGACATCAATAAGCTTTGTGCTTAATCATTCTGTTATCGGTCCTTCAGAGTGGCCGTTGTTTTGGCGGGTGTTTGTCAGGAAAATGATAATATATCTACATTGATTACAGACCCTGCAGCGGGTCCTTAATCAACTTTTCTGCAGCGCGGCTTTGCTTTGAACCTTGAACCAATTGAAGCGTGGTTCACAGATTGAAGCAATGCTTTGGTTGATTGCTTTGTTTATTTCTTTCTTTCGCTTAATTTTCCCCCACTAAAACCCTAAAGAGCATACATCTGTGAGTATTATTTACCTTTTCTATGTTAAACCGACCTGTTATGGTCTTCTGAAACAGTTGATAGATGTATTTTAAAACTTAAAAACGGGAGCGATGCTAACGCGTTAGCATGTCTATGGCATTTTTAATGTTAAAAGTTAGCATTTAGCAATTGCAACCATCATCACGTTCGGGTGCATTTGTTTTCAAACTGTAATATTCCTTAAATTTATTTTTGCATATATATTAATAATCTAATGCAGTGTTTTTCAACCTTTTTTGAGTCGCGGCACCCTTTTTATATTTACAAAATCCTGCGGCACACCACCAACTAAAATAATATTATAATGCTATTACCTCTGGTTTTGCGCAAAACCCAGTTATCGCAATAGAAAATCGATACAGAAAACATCGCATTTCGAAAATCCTCAAGCATTTTGCGTGCGCTCTGATCTCAAGTAGGGCTGTCACGATTAGAAATTTCTGGAGACGATTAATTGTCAGACAAATAATTGCGATTGACGAATATATTGTCTATTTTTTTTTCTTTTTTTCCCCTTCTTTATATTCTACTATTGTAGTATAATTACACAACTCTGGAAGAACGTTTGGCTTCTGTGAGTGGAGAAACTGGGAATGGTGCAACATTTTTATTTTTATCTTAATTTTACATACAGTCCCAACTTTTTCTGATTTGTGGTTGTTTCTGTTGCATTTCTGAAATTGTTTCTCCTCATCAGTCACGTTTTGTGCTTAAACACTGCATTAAGCTCAAGACTGAACAAATAAATACCTTTGGAAAATAACAGCTATTAAAGTTCAGAGTTCTCACCTGCTTTTTGTGATCTGTGCGTCTGAACATTTTTTTGTGTGTGTGTATCTCAGTTCATATATTCTCATTTTTTAAATATGTTTTTAAAGATATTTGACCGTTTATTTAATCTCATGATCTCATAAATTCAGCATACGACGCGCACATGGTGTGAACAGGACGGTAACGGCAGAATCACACCTTTAGAGAAAGTTCAGAGAGAAGTAAAAGCTTCACGTTTTCGTTTTGTTAACATGTTCACTCCATTTAAAATCCTCTCTCTGCTCCGCGCTCGCTGCGCACTGAACGAGTCGCGCCTGCATTCAGGAATCTCCCTCACCCACCCCCTCCCCTCCCTCACCCACCCCCTCCCCTCCCTCACAGTCTGCAGCCTGTTAACTCCGCGTGCGTGCACACACAGGCACAGACACACACACACCGACAGCTCCGCATTTTAGACGGCCTTAGACGGCACTGTTTTAATCGGCCGTCAGCCTCCTTGTTATTGTCCCGCCTTAAGACGAGAGCGAGGCTGCAGCACAATGACGTCAGATTCTGAGTCATTTTATGCTTTGTGGATAAAATAAATCGCGGTAATCGCGAATATGAAAAATAATCGCGAATATGAAAAATACCCACGGCACCCCTGACGATCGATCACGGCACCCCGGTTGAGAATCACTGATCTAATGATTATTATATACAATTTTAGAGAAAGAGACAAAAATAACCTGAATAGAAACACAACAGAAATAGCAACTAACATAAATAAAAAAAATACATACAGAAATAAATGTTTCCTGTGTACACCTAGTGACTCTCACACCTCCATTTCATCCCTGTCTTATTTAAGTTTAATGACAGTTTGTTTCGGTCAAACCATATTTTCAGTTTGTTCATTTCTTCGGTGATTTCCTCCAGAACTATCTGCCGAACTAGAAAACTGCTGCATCCTAGTAAGAGCAGAATACTACTGGAATTAATCTGAATAAGGAAAGTTGTATTTTTTTTTTCTCACCTAAATGGATTCAGCACTCACTCCAGTTTATTGTCTGGAATAGTCCCAGATTGCATTTCAAGAGCTTCTAGAATTCAAACATTTTTGTGCAGGTGGTGTTGGGGGTTAATTTTGGGTTTCAGATTTTTTTTGTTTTTCACCACTTTCATCCCTGAATATGAGTTGTGATTCACTTTTGTGCGGATTAAAGTTACTAACTGGGACTCCTGTCTTGTTACGAGAAAGAAACGAGAATCGTCCTCCGTTCTGTTCACACAGCTCCAAACGTTGGGTGGCTCTCTGACAAGTCAAGATAGAATGATAGAATCCAGTCTGAATTAATAACTTCAAAGCGAAACACAGTTTTGTTTATTTTTATTTATGTCCAGAGATCAAGGATACAGTGACTAATTTCATATTTATTTACTTTAAGACTCAAGGAAATACATAGAAAACCTGTAAAGCCTACTTTTAGTACAAAATTCACGAGGTATCGATAAGCAGAATCGATAATGGCATCGATATCGATAAAACCTTATCAATACCCATCCCTAATCATGACACTGTATGGTGGGAAAATGTATGGTGCATTATGATGTGCAAAATACGACAATGGAGACCTGGGACTGTTGAACAACTGAAGTCATACATCAAGCAAGAATGGGAAAGAATTCCACCTACAAAGCTTCAACAATTAGTGTCCTCAGTTCCCAAACACTTATTGAGTGTTAGAAGGAAAGGTGATGTAACACAGTGGTAAACATACCACTGTCCCAGCTTTTTTGAAACACTATATTCAGAGTTCAGAATGTATTTATTTTTGTATCTCATTACAACATTCATCTCTTGTTTTCAGATTTTTCTTGAAGTTGCATCGATGAGGAGCCACCTGACCTCCCTGCTCCCTTGATTGACTTAATTTCATTCATTCTCCCCAAATAGAGCGTTTTGCTGACGTCACACCAGGCGTCGTCTTGTCACCCACAAGTGTGCATTTCAGCATAAGGTTTACTTAATCAGGCTCTAAACTTTCCTGTAGGAACATCGTTATTTTGCAGTTGTAAAAATGGAATCATGCTCTCTGCTTCACCTTCTATCTTTTTTGTTCGATGTATTTTTTTGCAACGATAAAAGGGTCATAAATGTGGAAATGATCCCAAGCTAAAACTGTAGCTTCCCCCAGTGCTTCTTCTGATACTTTTTCATTTCCACTGACACATTTTATATATTTTAATCAAATTGACATGTTTAATTACATTGTTTACTAAATGTTGATTTGAATATAGTTATTAATTGGTAAATGGATTGCATTTCTATAGCAGCTTTTCCATCTGATAAGTTCAAAGTGCTCTTCAGTGATGCCTCACATTAACCCATTCATACGCACAAATACACAGACGTGTGCTGCTATGCATGGTGCTCAACTGCACACTGGCCGCAACTTGGGAATTCAGGGCCGTTTTCAAGTTGCAAGTTGCCTGTGACGTGGAATCAAACTGAGGATCCTCTGTGAAAGGAACTATGTAAAACAACATAAATTATGTTCTTTTAAAGGCACTTTGATGTCAAAACTGTCTTGACTCCAATTTTTTTTTGACATTTGTTGATGCCCTCCTTTCATTTAATAATGATTATCGTCCTTTTATTTATGTAGCACTTTAACACCAATAAATTGATTCCAAAAAAAAAATACAAACAAACAGCAGTCAAAGCTTGAGCAGCTGTATTTTTGATCATCTGGCACCCTCTCATGTTTTTAAGTGGCAAACCCAGCAAAAAAAGCATTAGGAAAATCAGTTCTGGATGACTCAAAGTACTGGTATAATTGGCCATTTTTGACTACTTTTGGTTTTACCTCCATAATTTACCTTAAATTGTTTACTTTGCCATGTTTAGTGTAATTTTTGTTCAGCACAACCTCACTTGTGTGATTTTACAGTTTTGTTTTTTTTTCATTCTGTATAAACACAGTAAACCTACATTCACACAAAAACATCTGAATAGAAAAGTTTTTTTTTTTTTTTACTGTTTGTCTACCACAAACATGTTTAACAAACCATTTTTATAACGTAGAATGCAAAATAAATTGTACATTTCAATAACATATGTACAAATGTAGCAAACAACAAAGCTATATACAACCATTTACAATAAAATGCAGGAAATGCTTCAGCAATTTTTGTTCAACTATTTACAAAACAATAAGATGCCACACATTATTTGTGCCACTCAAAAAAAAACAACCAAAAAAAAAAAACAATTCCTGTCCAACACAAGACAGAGTGAACACAGTCCTGACCCACAAGAGGAGTGTCATTCCTCCTGTTGTCCATCTGGAGGCAGTGTTGGCATTGTAGCCTGTCTTTGGTGGGACTATCTCAACTTGTTAATAAAATTACAGCAGCTACCTGTTCTAAATGTCCAAAATACATGCTTGAAAATGCATCCTTAATTTAAAAATTTTCTGGGGGGGGGGGGCGCATGACCCCGCACCTCCTTAGTCAATTTTCTCGCACTTTCCTAGTCAGTCACCCTCCTTCTAAGAAGCCGAGATGTGCCCCTGCAAAGGCATGGCTCTGTACCTCTGCATTGGCCAAAAACAAAACTGTCTAATATTTGCAATATTTCACAAATGAAAAGGTATTACTCTTGTCCTCTAATATGTGCAACAAACAAGAGTGACTCATCAAGGGTAACACCAACACTCCTAACAGTTTCACTGTGTTGAAATGCACAGCTGCCCAATGAAATGGTGACTTGATCAAACAGGTTTCTTAATTTTGGTGGCCCAGTGACCATCAGCTCAGTCGTGAGTTCAGAAATACAAAGTTAAATACCATCCAACTCCTCACTGCAACCAGACAGGCATCAGTTTTGCTCTTAGTAAGTGTTGGACCCAACTCCCTCCAGTGAGCTCAAACTCAAATTCACCTGCAAATCATCTGCATAACAATGAAAGTTTAGCCCAAAACCATGAATAATCTTCCCCAATGATGCTACATACAGAGAAAATAATAATGAGCCAAGAATTGAACCCTGCATTTATGCATCTGCTTCAGCAGATCAATCTACCACTTGAAAACTGCATGCTAGCAGTGCGGCAAGGGGACAAAGGGGAAACAGAAAAAAATTTAAACACCAACTTGGAAGGAATATTCTTTGGGTGAGTATGTCCAGTTGATTAAACTTATGAAGTGGTTTGGACAAATGTCAAGATTGTCAAATATAATATCGCCAATGCACATTTTCCTTTATTTCCACAACTAATAGGGCTAGGTGAATAAGTTCTCCTGTTGGTGTAGCTGCTATAACTCCTGTTACACCTTCAAATGATTGTCCTACTCTTACAGTGCAGTGTTATCCGTTTACACAGGATGCTCATTGTTCCTCCCATACTATCCATATGATGAACCGGTTAATGTTAGGGTGTTATATGATTAACAGGCCATCCTCAAGTTTTGAACAAAATATTGCATATGTGGACTGCCATTTTCAGAAACAGGCATTTAGTCTTCTCTGTGTAATGACCCAAAACACCACTCCGACAAAATCCAGGGCATTTGAAGGTCAGATGGTTGTTTCAAGGAATGTTTTAATTGATTTACTATTATGTGAGCTTACAATAAAAAAATACGAAAATTACAAAAATGTGGCTGCTTGCAGTTATGCTACCTTGTTTGATAATGACCATTGATTAACGGGAGGGTTGAGTGACAAGATGCTGCCTGTAACTCGTGTGTCAGTGCAATCTGAATGACAGAGTTGGCCAAACTTTCCTATTTTGGGGACGACCCCCCCCCCCCCCAAAAAAAAAGCATACACACCCCCAGCCTCAGAGCCTTCTCCCTTTTGAATAAAATGAAAATCTGTGATTATAATCTGTCGTCGGGTGTGTTTACGAGGTCTCTTAGATAATAAACCGACCCTTTTATTTTTTTTTTAACTATATGGATTTGAATGACATGCGATTACACCAATCATGCTTGAACCCTCGTGCGCATGCGTGAGTTTTTTCACGCGTGTCGGTGACGTAATTTCCCTGTGGGCAGGCCTTGAGTGAGATGTGGTCCCGCCCTCTCGGCTGAATTCCTTTGTTTCACACGCTGCTCGAGACGGCGCGCGTTGCTTTATCAAAATTTTTTCTGGACCTGTAAGGAACATCCGAGTGGACACTATTCGAGAAATTAAGCTGGTTTTCTGTGAAAAGTTTAACGGCTGATGAGAGATTATGGAGTGTTTCTGTCGCTGTAAGGACTTCCCACGGAGCAGGACGTCTTGCAGCGCTTCCAGGCACTGTTGTCAGCCTGTTTCAAGCTGAAATCATCCTAATTTAAGGCTTAATTCACCCAGGACATCGTGAGAGAACAGAGAAGATTCAGAAGAGGCCGGCATGAGGAATTTATGCGGCTTTTAATGGCTTTCAACAAGTGAGTAACTGAGAAATTGTTTAACAGCTTGGGCATGTTCCAACTTACCCGTTAAGATTTCCAACGGAGGTGTTTTTCCTGCCGCGACCCCCCGCGGTCGGGTCCAGCCCGACATGCGACTCTGCCCGCACGTTCTTTCATTACAAAATGACCGTTAACAATGGAATGTCCGAATAAACTCCTCATGCCGACTTCTTCTGAAAGTTCTCTGTTCTCTGATGACTTACTGCGTCAACAGAGCCTGAAATGTGGAAGTTTTCAACTTGAAACGGCGAGACGCTGCCGCCTCGAAGCGCAGATCGCCGTCAGGCGCCGTGGACCGTCCTTAAAGCGACACTACCAGACCAAAATCTCTCATCAGCCGTTAAAATTTTTACCGAAAACCAGCTGAATTTATTGAATGGTGTCCACTCAGTTGTGCCTTACAGTTTTGAAAAAATTTTTATCAAACAAAGCAACAGTCTCTGAGCCATTCCTAAACAATGAAAAAAATCGACGAGCGGGTGGAGGACTCCTCACTCAAAGACTGCCCACAGGCGAATGACGTAACCGACAGGCGTGAAAAAACTCTCGCATGCCCACGAGGGTTCAAGCATGTCTGATGTAATCACACGTGATTCAAATCCATATGGTTTTTGAAAAAATAATAAGGTTGGATACTTTTCTAATAGACCTCGTATTTAAGGAAAACTGATTTCTTAGACTTGGTTCAACCAGCACTTTATTCTTGTGTCACTGTGTCCCTCTGAGATGAGTCCTAGGCACACCACCCATCTGTAGCCTGAGTTGAAGCATTGTTTTTGTGGTAACTGGATTACGAATTGTGCAACTCCATATAGTGTTATCGACAGGCCAGTATGCAGATCAGTGGTATTGTCCACAAACCATTTGCTCAGAGGGCACTTGTTTTACCTATTGAACTATATAATCTGACTGTGCATCTATTGTACTCACACATGCCATTATACAAATAATCAGTGTTTGAGTTCAATGGTACAAATATTTCATGAGGTGAAAGCTGGAACATACCATTCAATGAGGCGAAGCAGACTTCAGTGGTATGGTCCAGCTTTCACCGAATTGAATATTCATTCCATTGAAAGAATGTAAAAAACATTCATTATTTGTTTTATATATAACAGCTAAAATAGATCCTTGTCATTTGATATTTTATTAATTTATCAACAGAAAAGGGACTTACATTTTGGTGTTCACTGCTGCTAAAGTCCAACATGAACTTTTTAGCTCTTCATGCCTCCAGATGGCTTACAGCGGAGTGTGTGTGTGTGTGTGTGTGTGTGTGTGTTAGAAGAAATTGTCGTCCGTTAGGAACACAAACTCCGCCATGTTTATTTCAAAGCTAAGCGCCCTCCTGCTATGCGGGGCAGCGCTTGTGTGCACGTGTACTTCCAAAAAACAAAAGAGACTGTACTTCCTCAGTGCAGTGAAAAAAAAAATCATGTCAGAAATTAGTCCAGCTTTTCATTCTAACATCCTCCTAACAGCTTTTAATGCCTCCAGACGGCTTACAGTGCAGTGGATTTGTTTTGTGTGTGTGTGTGTGAGCGTGCGCAGAGTGCAATGGTACCAAAAGTATGGAACCAAATTGCACTCTATGCAATGCAACGTAAATGGGATGAATAATCCATATCATGTGACATACAAAGCACCAACCAAGTGACAAGGATCCATTCAGCCATTATATAAACATACATACCCTGTTCTCCAGAGGGTCCAGGTTCACCATGTGAAATTCTGCCAAAAGAGGGGTGCGATGATGTATGAGCATAGCCAATAAATATCACATCAGAATGCCAGTGTCAAAATGTCGTTCATCACACACACACAAATCACACATAATTCACCTGATTGTGTCCATTTTTTTTTTTTTCCTCATTCGTTAAATGTATTCCATGTCATTTAATTATGGTGGATGTTTAAAAAATATATTTTTTTGAAAAACCACCCACACACCTGCAAGGAGGGGGCAGGGAATGAAATAAGGAGCCTGTCATACCACAGACGAGCACATTAACCCTTAGATGCACGAGTGACTGGACCCTACACTCTTCCATAAGTGGGCCAAAAATGACCCATATTAGAATCAATGTGTTTTTAAGCCATTTTTTGTCATTTTGGTTAAGAATAATCACTTGTATTATATTTAGGACCACACAAGAATGATTTTATGTATGAAATATCTTTTTACACCATTGCCTTACAATATAAAGCGCCTTGGGGCAACTGTTTGTTGTGATTTGGCGCTATATACATGTGCTCTGATGTCACTGTTTATCTCCATAGAAACTACCCAAACAATCTTTCATACAAACTGTTTAAAGGGACATTACAGTGTTGTGGTGGAAATTACGGCAATAGTGTGGGACAACTACATTTTGTTTAAAAAAATCACAACAGTTGTATGACATTGAATACCCCAATTATGTTTTGATTATTTTACTGATATTTTATTCAGAGATATTTTAAAACATTAGAAAAATTTTTTCTTTATCATTCATTTTTATCATTGAAGATCAAAAGTCTGGGTGTGGGACAAGCACAAAACGGCAATATTTGCATATAATGATGCTGAAAAAAGGTGAAAAAGTCATCATAGACTACTAGAACAAATTTCTTAACACACTTTCATTGTAAAGATAACTATAAAAGTGTGAATTTCCCCTTTTTTGTTTTTCATACAATATGATCAAAGGACATAATAAGTGCCCGTAGTCTAAGAATCACCCTCTTACAAATAACAAATTTTTGAAAAGCCACACACACACCTGCAAGGAGGTGCCACGGAATGAACCAAAGAGCCTGGCATACCGCACATGACCCCATTCATAATTCGGCCACCAACACTGCTTATTGAGCCCCACCCCTGCCTTGGCCTGACAGCATAACAGACCAAACGTTTTACAAAACTACTGATTTTTGAAAACCCACCCACACACCTGCAAGGATGTGCAAAGGCGTGAACCAAAGAGCCTAGCATACCGCACATGTCCCCAATCATAATTCGGCCACCAATGCTGTCTATAGAGACCCACCCCTGCTTTGGGCCGACAATTTAATAACAGACGAAACATCCTTTAAACACCAACTAATTTTTGAAAAAAACCACCCACACACCTGCACGGAAGTGCAAGGGCATGAACCAAAGAGCATGGCATACTGCACATGACCAAAGTCATAGTTCGGCCACCAACGCTGCCTGTTGTGCCCCACCGCTGCCTTGGCTCGACAACATAACAACAGACCAAACATCATTTAAATTTTTTTTTTTGAAAAGACACACACACACACACACCTGCAAGGAGGTGCCAGGGAATGAACCAAAGAACTGGGCCTAATGTTTCTATGTACAAGAATCATTAGGCTACCAACACTGCTTCTTGGGACCCACACATGCCTTGGCCTAACAACATAACAGACCAAACATCATTTAAAAAAAAAACAAACAATTTTTTTGAAAAACTACCCAGACACCTGCAAGGAGGTGCCAGGGCATGAACAACAGAGGCTGGCCTTCTGCATGTAAGCACACTCGCCATTCGGCCAACAACATTTCCTCTTGGGACCATCCGTGCCTCGGCCCAACAACATAACAACAAACCAGATGTCATTTAAAAAAACAACTATTTTTTGAAAAAGAACCCACACACCTGCAATGAGGTGCCAAGGCATGAACCAAAGAACCTGGCATATCGCACTTGACCCCAGTCATAATTTGGCCACCAACGCTGCCTATAGAGACCCACCCCTGCTTTGGCCCGACAATTTAATAACAGACGAAACATCTTTTAAAAACCAACTAATTTTTGAAAAAACACCCACACACCTGGAAGGACGTGCAAGGGTGTGAACCTAAGAGCCAAGCTTACTGCACATGACCCCAGTCATAATTCGGCCACCAATGCTGCCGATTGAGCACCACCTCTGCCTTGGCCAGTCAACATAACAACAGACGAAATGAAATTTAAAAAAGAACTCTTTTTTTTGAAAAACTACCCAGACATATGCACGGAAGTGCCAGGGCATGAATCAAAGAGCATGGCATACCGCACATGACCCCAGTCATAATTCGGCCACCAACGCTGCCTATTGTGCCCCACCGCTGCCTTGGCCCGACAACATAACAACAGAACAAACATCATTTAAAAAAAATATTTTTTGAAAAGCCGCACACACACACACACACCTGCAAGGAGGTGCCAGGGCATGAACCAAAGAACCGGGCCTAATGCTTCTATGCACAAGAATCTTTCGGCCAACAGTGATTCTTGTGCTCGGCCCGTCAACATAACAACAAACCAAATGTCATTTTAAAAAAACAAGTATTTTTTGAAAAACCACCCACGCACCTACAATGAGGTGCTTTGGAATGAAACAAAGAGCCTGGCATACCACAGACGAGTCCATTATCAATTCGGCCACCATCGCTGCCTCTTGGGACCCACTCCTGCCTTGGCCCGACAACATAACATCAGACCAAATGTAATTTAAAAAACAACTACTTTTTGAAAAACAACCCACACACCTGCAAGGAGGTCCAGAGCATGAACCAAAGAGCCTGGCATACAGCACATGACCCCAGTCATAATTCAGCCACCAACGCTGCCGTTTGAGCCCCACCGCTGCCTCGGCCCAACAACATAACAACAGACCAAACGTCATTTAAAAAATAACTATTTTTTGAATCAAACACCCTCACACGTGCAAGGAGGTGCCCAGGGCATGAACGAAAGAGCCTGGCTTATCGCCAATGAGCCCATTAACAATTTGGCCACCAACGCTGCCTATTGAGCCCCGCCCCTGCCTTGGCTCGAAAACACAACACAACTATTTTTTGAAAAACCACAGACACACCTGCAAGGAGGTGCCAGGGTATGAACCAAAGAGCCTGGCATACCTCATCTAAGCACACTAAGCATTCAGCCACCAACGCTGCCTCTGGGGACCCACCCTTGCCTCAGCCCGACAACATAACAACACACCAAGCATCGTTTAAAAAAGAACAATTTTTTTGAAAAATCACACACACACCTGCAAGGAGGTGCCAGTGAATGAAACAAAGAGCCTGGCATACCACAGATGAGCCCATTAATAATTCCGCCACCAACGCTGTCTCGTGGCACTAACCCCTGCCTTGGCCCAACAACATAACAACTGACAAAACATCATTTAAAATCAACAAATTTTTGAAAAAACACACACACCTGCAAGAACGTGCCAGGACATGAACAAAAGAGCCTGGCCTACCGCATGTAAGCACACTAACCATTTGGCCACCAACACTGCCTCTTGGGGCCAACCCCTGCCTCGGCCCGACAACAACAAACCAAATGTCATTTAAAAAAGAAATATTTTTTCAAAAACCATCCACAAACATGCAAGGAGGTGCCATGAAATAATAATAAAAGAGCATTAAGATTAAGATAAACTTTATTGATATCACAGAGGACAAATTCGCATGATACGTCAGCTCTTAAAAAACACACAAGATGGGTGCAAGTAGAGGAAAATGTTCATCAAACAGCGTGTGCAAGGATAAGCAATAATAATACTTATAACAGTACAGGACATAAGAAAATGAGGTAGAAACAGAATACGTGTGTATATATATATATCTATATATATATACGAGGGCTGTCAATAAAGTAACGGTCCTTTTTATTTTTTTCAAAAACTATATGGATTTCATTCATATGTTTTTACGTCAGACATGCTTGAACCCTCGTGCGCATGCGTGAGTTTTTCCACGCCTGTCGGTGACGTCATTCGCCTGTGAGCACTCCTTGTGGGAGGAGTCGTCCAGCCCCTCGTCAGAATTCCTTTGTCTGAGAAGTTGCTGAGAGACTGGCGCGTTGTTTGATCAAAATTTTTTCTAAACCTGTGAGACACATCGAAGTGGACACGGTTCGAAAAATTAAGATGGTTTTCAGTGAAAATTTTAACGGCTGATGAGAGATTTTGAGGTGATTCTGTCGCTTTAAGGACTTTTCACGGTGCGAGACGTCGCTCAGCGCTCTCAGCCGCCGTCGTCAGCCTGTTCAAGCTGAAAACCTCCACATTTCAGGTTCTATTGATCCAGGACGTCGTGAGAGAACAGAGAAGTTTCAGAAGAAGTCGGTTTCAGCATTTTATCCGGATATTCCACTGTTAAAGGAGATTTTTTTAATGAAAGACGTGCGGACGGGTCCGCGCGTTGGGACGCAGCCGCCGCGACGCTCCGCCACAGGAAAAACACCTCTGTTGAAAGCCTTAAGGACAAGTTGGAACATGTCCTGCCTGTTAAACAATTTCTCATATACTCACGCCACTGAAAGCCATCAAAAGCCTCCTGGATTTTACAAATGGTTATCAACACGGAGGTGTTTTTCCTGTGCCGCCGCACCGCGTCGGCTGCGTCCTGACGCGCGGATCCGTCCGCACTTCTTTCATTAAAAAAATCTCCTTTAACAGTGGAATATCCGGATAAAATGTGTTCACAATAATAGTAGTGTGGCATTCAGTCAGTGAGTTTGTCAATTTTGTGGAACAAACAGGTGTGAATCAAGTGTACCCTATTTAAGGATGAAGCAACACCTGTTGAACATGCTTTTCTCTTTGAAAGCCTGAGGAAAATGGGACATTCAAGACATTGTTCAGAAGAACAGCATAGTTTGATTAAAAAGTTGATTGGAGAGGGGAAAACTGATATGCAGCTGCAAAAAATTATAGGCTGTTCATCTACAATGATCTCCAATGCTTTAAAATGGACAAACAAACCAGAGACGCATGGAAGAAAATGGAAAACAACCATCAAAATGGATAGAAGAATAACCAGAATGGCAAAGGCTCACCCATTGATCAGCTCCAGGATGAGCAAAGACAGTCTGGAGTTACCTGTAAGTGCTGTGACAGTTAGAAGATGACTGTGTGAAGCTAATTTATTTGCAAGAATCCCCCGCAAAGTCCCTCTGTTAAATAAAAGACATGTGCTGAAGAGGTTACAATTTGCCAAAGAACACATCAACTGGCCTAAAGAGAAACAGGAATATTTTGTGGACTGATGAGAGTAAAACTGTTCTTTTGGGTCCAAAGGCTGCAGACATTTTGTTAGACGACCCCCAAACTCTGAATTCAAGCCACAGTTCACAGTGAAGACAGTGAAGCATGGTGGTGCAAGCATCATGATATGGGCATGTTCCTCCTGCTATGGTGTTGGGCCTATATATCGCATACCAGGTATTGTGGATCA
The DNA here is from genome assembly GCF_902500255.1 of Thalassophryne amazonica. Taxonomy (NCBI): domain Eukaryota; kingdom Metazoa; phylum Chordata; class Actinopteri; order Batrachoidiformes; family Batrachoididae; genus Thalassophryne; species Thalassophryne amazonica. The sequence continues at coordinate 46,981,231 of NC_047109.1, read as the reverse complement.
GTTTGGATATGTCAAAATACTTGAAGCGGTCATGTTGCCTTATGCTGAAGAGGACATGCCCCTGAAATGGGTGTTTCAACAAGACAATGACCCCAAGCACAGTAGTAAGCAAGCAAAATCTTGGTTCCAAACCAACACAATTAATGCCTCTCAGATGTGCAGAAATCATGAAAAACTGGTTATACAACTAAATACTAGTTTAGTGATTCACAGGATTGCTAAAAAAAAGCAGTTTGAACATAATAGTTTTGAGGTTTTGTAGTGTCAACAGCAGATGCTACTATTATTGTGAACACCCCCTTTTCTACTTCTTTTTATGAATAGCCCAATTTCATAGCTTTAAGAGTGTGCATATCATGAATGCTTGGTCTTGTTGGATTTGTGAGAATCTACTGGTACCTTGTTTCCCATGTAACAATAAGAAATATGCTCAAAACCTGGATTAATCTTTTTAGTCACATAGCACTACTATTATTCTGAACACTACTATATATATATATATCAATCAATCAATCAATTTTTTTATATAGCGCCAAATCACAACAAACAGTTGCCCCAAGGCGCTTTATATTGTAAGGCAAGGCCATACAATAATTATGTAAAACCCCAACGGTCAAAACGACCCCCTGTGAGCAAGCACTTGGCTACAGTGGGAAGGAAAAACTCCCTTTTAACAGGAAGAAATCTCCAGCAGAACCAGGCTCAGGGAGGGGCAGTCTTCTGCTGGGACTGGTTGGGGCTGAGGGAGAGAACCAGGAAAAAGACATGCTGTGGAGGGGAGCAGAGATCGATCACTAATGATTAAATGCAGAGTGGTGCATACAGAGCAAAAAGAGAAAGAAACAGTGCATCATGGGAACCCCCCAGCAGTCTACGTCTATAGCAGCATAACTAAGGGATGCCATCCACAGTAAGGATCTGGTTAGACACCATGTTTCTAAGATTTGTGGGGCCAAGTACAATAACTTCAGTTTTATCTGAGTTTAAAAGCAGGAAATTAGAGGTCATCCATGTCTTTATGTCTGTAAGACAATCCTGCAGTTTAGCTAATTGGTGTGTGTCCTCTGGCTTCATGGATAGATAAAGCTGGGTATCATCTGCGTAACAATGAAAATTTAAGCAATACCGTCTAATAATACTGCCTAAGGGAAGCATGTATAAAGTGAATAAAATTGGTCCTAGCACAGAACCTTGTGGAACTCCATAATTAACTTTAGTCTGTGAAGAAGATTCCCCATTTACATGAACAAATTGTAATCTATTAGACAAATATGATTCAAACCACCGCAGCGCAGTGCCTTTAATACCTATGGCATGCTCTAATCTCTAATAAAATTTTATGGTCAACAGTATCAAAAGCAGCACTGAGGTCTAACAGAACAAGCACAGAGATGAGTCCACTGTCCGAGGCCATAAGAAGATCATTTGTAACCTTCACTAATGTTGTTTCTGTACTATGATGAATTCTAAAACCTGACTGAAACTCTTCAAATAGACCATTCCTCTGCAGATGATCAGTTAGCTGTTTTACAACTACCCTTTCAAGAATTTTTGAGAGAAAAGGAACGTTGGAGATTGGCCTATAATTAGCTAAGATAGCTGGGTCAAGTGATGGCTTTTTAAGTAATGGTTTAATTACTGCCACCTTAAAAGCCTGTGGTACATAGCCAACTAACAAAGATAGATTGATCATATTTAAGATCAAAGCATTAAATAATGGTAGGGCTTCCTTGAGCAGCCTGGTAGGAATGGGGTCTAATAAACATGTTGATGGTTTAGATGAAGTAACTAATGAAAATAACTCAGACAGAACAATCAGAGAGAAAGAGTCTAACCAAATACCGGCATCACTGAAAGCAGCCAAAGATAACGATATGTCTTTGGGATGGTTATGAGTAATTTTTTCTCTAATAGTTAAAATTTTGTTAGCAAAGAAAGTCATGTAGTCATTACTAGTTAAAGTTAATGGAATACTCAGCTCAATAGAGCTCTGACTCTTTGTCAGCCTGGCTACAGTGCTGAAAAGAAACCTGGGGTTCTTATTTTCTTCAATTAGTGATGAGTAGAAAGATGTCCTAGCTTTACGGAGGGCTTTTTTATAGAGCAACAGACTCTTTTTCCAGGCTAAGTGAAGATCTTCTAAATTAGTGAGACGCCATTTCCTCTCCAACTTACGGGTTATCTGCTTTAAGCTACGAGTTTGTGAGTTATACCACGGAGTCAGGCACTTCTGATTTCAAGCTCTCTTTTTTAGAGGAGCTACAGCATCCAAAGTTGTCTTCAATGAGGATATAAAACTATTGACGAGATACTCTATCTCACTTACAGAGTTTAGGTAGCTACTCTGCACTGTGTTGGTATATGGCATTAGAGAACATAAAGAAGGAATCATATCCTTAAACCTAGTTACAGCGCTTTCTGAAAGACTTCTAGTGTAATGAAACTTATTCCCCACTGCTGGGTAGTCCATCAGAGTAAATGTAAATGTTATTAAGAAATGATCAGACAGAAGGGAGTTTTCAGGGAATACTGTTTAGTCTTCTATTTCCATACCATAAGTCAGAACAAGATCTAAGATATGATTAAAGTGGTGGGTGGACTCATTTACTTTTTGAGCAAAGCCAATAGAGTCTAATAATAGATTAAATGCAGTGTTGAGGCTGTCATTCTCAGCATCTGTGTGGATGTTAAAATCGCCCACTATAATTATCTTATCTGAGCTAAGCACTAAGTCAGACAAAAGGTCTGAAAATTCACAGAGAAACTCACAGTAACGACCAGGTGGACGATAGATAATAACAAATAAAACTGGTTTTTGGGACTTCCAATTTGGATGGACAAGACTAAGAGTCAAGCTTTCAAATGAATTAAAGCTCTGTCTGGGTTTTTGATTCATTAATAAGCTGGAATGGAAGATTGCTGCTAATCCTCCGCCCCGGCCCGTGCTATGAGCATTCTGACAGTTAGTGTGACTCGGGGGTGTTGACTCATTTAAACTAACATATTCATCCTGCTGTAACCAGGTTTCTGTAAGGCAGAATAAATCAATATGTTGATCAATTATTATATCATTTACCAACAGGGACTTAGAAGAGAGAGACCTAATGTTTAATAGACCACATTTAACTGTTTTAGTCTGTGGTGCAGTTGAAGGTGCTATATTATTTTTTCTTTTTGAATTTTTATGCTTAAATAGATTTTTGCTGGTTATTGGTAGTCTGGGAGCAGGCACCGTCTCTACGGGGATGGGGTAATGAGGGGATGGCAGGGGGAGAGAAGCTGCAGAGAGGTGTGTAAGACTACAACTCTGCTTCCTGGTCCCAACCCTGGATAGTCACGGTTTGGAGGATTTAAGAAAATTGGCCAGATTTCTAGAAATGAGAGCTGCTCCATCCAAAGTGGGATGGATGCCGTCTCTCCTAACAAGACCAGGTTTTCCCCAGAAGCTTTGCCAATTATCTATGAAGCCCACCTCATTTTATATATGTGTATATATATATGTATATATATATGTGTATATATATGTATATATGTATATGTATATATATATATATATATATATATATGTATATATATATGTATATATATATATATAAAAACATGATTGGGATTGAAAAAGAGATCGGAGCATCTTATTTACAATATGTGAAATGGAGTTTAGGTGTGGTAAGATGACATTAGTGCAGGGATTTGTAAACGAGTTGTTATTGCACATGATTTATGGACATATTAATATTGCACGTGATTGTGGACATATTATTTCATGTGGTTATTTCAGTGTTATTGTACAGTCTGACAGCGGCAGGGAGGAACAACCTGCGGTATCATTCCTTCTTGCACTGAGGGTGCCTCAGCCTGTCACTTAACGAGCTGTTCAGCTCCACTACAGTCCGGTGCAGAGGGTGAGAGGAGTTGTTCATGATGAACTTGGTTAACACCCTCCTCTCAGCCACCTCCTCCAGAGAGTCCAGAGGACAGCTCAGGACAGAGCTGGACTTCCTGACATGGCATAGCTCAAACAAGCGAGCCCATTAACAATTTTGCCACCAACCCTGCCTCTTGGGACCCACCCCTGCCTTGGCTCGATAACATAACAACAGACCAGATGTCATTTAAAAAACAACTGTTTCTTCAAAAAACCACCCATACACCTGCAAGGGTTTGCCAGGGCATGAACCAGAGAGCTTGGCATACGGCACATGACGCCAGTATAATTCGGCCAACAATGCTGTCTATTGAGCCCCATCCCTGCCTTGGCCCGACAACATAACATCAGACCAAACTTCATTTAAAAAACAACTATTTTTTGAAAAACCACACAGACAGTTGTAAGGAGGTGCCAGGTCTTGAACAAAAGAGCCTGGCCTACCGCATGTACGCACATTAACCATTCAGCCACCAACACTGCCTCTTGGGGCGCACCACTGCATCGGCCCAACAACATAACAGACAAAACGTCATTTAAAAAGAACAAATTTTTGAAAATCCACCCACACACCTGCAAGGAGGTGCCATGGCTTGAACAAAGAGCCTCACATACTGCAGGCGAGCCCATTAATAATTCAGCGACCAAAATGGCCTCTTGGGACCCAAACGTAATTTAAAAAATAACTATTTTATGAAAAAACACACACACACCTGCAAGGAGGTGCCAGAGAATGAACCAAAAACCCTTGCCTACCGCATGTAAGCACACTAAGCTATTGACCACCAACACTGCGTCTAAGGACCAATCCCTGACTCGGCCTAACAATGTAACAACAGACAAAATGTCTTTTAAAAACAACAAATTTTTTGAAAAACCACACACACACCTGAATGGAGATGCCAGGACATGAACCAAAGAGCCTGGCATACCACTCGAGCCCACTAACAATTTGTCCACCAACACTGCCTATTGGGCACCACCCCTGCTTCAGCCCGACAACGTAACAACAGACCAAACATCATTTAAAAAACAACTATTTCTTTGAAAAACCACCCACACACAAGGGTGTGCCAGGGCACGAACCAAAGAGATTGGAATACTGCACATGACCCCAGTGATAATTTGGCCAACAACGCTGCCTATTGAGCCCCACCCCTGCCTTGGTCCGACAACATAACAGACCAAACGTCATTTAAAAAACAACTATTTCTTTGAAAAACCACCCACACACCTGCTTTTTCAGCTTGGGACTCCGACGAGGGCGGTCGCATCTCCTCCACTCTCCCTTATCTCTGTTCTCTGTCTTTTAACCTTCAAGTCCCTACTTCACCAGACGGAATTCCTCAAATTATATTGGATTCTGGATCTAATGAACTACTATTGAATTAACGATGGAATTGATCAGCTGGTCTCTGAACGCTATTGACACCATTTTTTCTACAAGAAGGTCAGGACCGGGGGAATCCTACCTGCCCAGATGGAACGTATCCTGCGGGCTATGTCCTCGACTCCTGGGGGTCTTGGCATGTTGCATGCTTGGCGCCTTTCTCTGTTGAGGATGTCGAGGATTTATTTATTTTTGGTCTCATGGTAGCAGGGCTGATACTTTTTGGCTTATGTGCTGCCCTGATCTACCGCAAAATTGGCAAGACAGCGGCATCAAGAACCACTGCCCCTCACTTGTCCATCATGATTAACGAGGTTGGCAAGGCAGTGCATTCTCAGACTGCGAAGAGTCTTGAACTCAGACGCAAATTGGATGACATCTTGGAGCAGATGCATGCCTTGCAGTTGAAGCTGAAGATTTCAGAGGCCGGTGAATATTCTTAATTCATAATTGGAAATATTCTTAATTCATAATTGGGATTTGGTTGTGCAAGTGGAACTGTTAAAAAGTGATTTCACTGCTGTAACCATAACATTACAGGCTTATCAAAGCTGAAGGTCAAATTGCCGGACTGTTTTTTCCTCCACAGGGATTTGTTTCGGCCTGGGGAACATTGGCTGTTTCTTATTTCATCTCACAAAGACAATAAATTGCTTTTCACAGGACTGAAGCATGGTCCATTCCCTCCCCCCACACCCTCCTTACCTCATCAACACCCACCCTTTCCGGCGCTGCTAACATCATTCCTTCTCCCTTCAGGGGGTGGGCTTGCAGATAAAAGTGCACCCCCCACCCCACCCCCCCAAGCTGATGATGGCGGGGCATCTCAGGGTTGCTGCATGGCCTTCACCCACTTGCCTCAATTCGGATAACGGACTTATTCAAACTTAGTGCACATAAACAATGTTAAATGTGTATGTGTTGCCTTAAATTCTGTTGTGTGCCATTATTACGGTAAACAAGTAATAACTGTGGACTAATTGCTGTCTGAGGTAACTGGAGTGTAAACGTAATTTCTCCACTGTGAGATCAATAAAGTATATCTAATCTAATCTAAGGGTGTGCCAGGGCATGAACCACAGAGATTGGAATACTGCACATGACCCCAGTGATAATTTGGCCAACAACGCTGCCTATTGAGCCCCACCCCTGCCTTGGTCTGACAACATAACAACAGACCAAACGTCATTTAAAAACTATTTTTTGAAAAACCACACACACACACCTGCAAGTAGGTACCAGGGCTTGATCCAAGGAGCCTGGTATACTGCACATGATCCTAATAACAATTCGGCCACCAACGCTGCCTCTTGGGACCCACCCTTGCCTCGGCCCAACAACGTAACAACAGACCAATCTGTTTAAATAATAACTAATTTATGAAAAACCACACACACCTGCAAGGAGGTGCCAGGGCATGAACCAAAGAGCCTGGCGTACCCGATGTAAGCACACTAAGCATTCAGCCACCAAGACTGCCTCTTGGGATTCACCACTGCCATGGCATGACAATGTAACAACAGGCCAAACATCTTTGAATAAACAGACAATTTTTGAAAAAGCCACATGCACACCCGCAAGGATGTGCCAGGGCATGAACCAAAGAGTCTGGCGTACTGCACGCGAACACACTACCAATTCAACCACCAACGCTGCCTCTTGGTACCCATGCCTGCCTCAGCCTGACAACATATCAACAGACCAAACATCGTTTACAAAACAACAAATTTTTGAAATACCACACACACACACCTGCAAGGAGGCCAGGGCATGAACCAAAGAGACTGGCATACCACATGTAAGCATGTTGCTGGAAGGTTGCACTACAAATACAGGAACGTTGCTCTCTTGTCTTTTTGTAAGGGAAAACTTTTCACTGACTTTCTGACTGAAGTCTATCATCTCAATTAGCAGCTTTTTGTCCATTCAGCCTCTCCTGGGTGACAGTGTTTCTCCAAAATGTTTGGATCCTTTTTCATGTTGAGAAGCTCCTCTGAGACTCTGCGGAGTCTGGACAAGAGACTGTCACACTCCTTTAGGTCCTCATCGCCACACACATGAGGTCATGGGTGTGGTGATGAGGACCTTTAGGAGTGTGACAGTCTCTTGTCCATGATCAGCTGAAAGAGATCCACAGCACCACCACAGGATCTGAAGTCTTCCTTGCTGTTGATAAAACTAAACTCTGCTTCCGCTGAGCTTCGGAATCACTTTCCAGATGCTGCTCAGTGCATCCAGCGCTTTGAGGCAACTCTGTTGTGATTTGGCGCTATATAAATGAAAATAAATTGAAAAATGAAAAATCCTCATGGAACATTCACCCTGCAGCAAGGTGGAGCTGGTCTGTGAAGGAGAAGTGTTCCTCAGTGTGTTCCAGTGTGGTGTCACAAACTGACAGAGAGAAAGACAAAAATAAGATGATGTTGAGATGAAATATTCAGATCACATCAGCACATATATATATATATATATATATATATATACACACACATACAGTGGTGGGCACAGTTCCGCTAACCTCTAATTATCGAAGCTAACATTTTCGTTAGATGAGTTTTTCAGATAACTTTGAAAACCATCAGCGGACCAATTAGCTTCCAATAAATTTAGTTCTGAGAACGTTTAGACCAGTGGTGTCCAAACTGTTCCAGAAAGGGCCGAGAGGGTGCAGGTTTTCTTTGCAGCCACTGACTCCAGCAGGTGATTTCACTGATTAACATCATTTTGAGCAGGTGGGATGAGTTCATCAGTGAAATCACCTGCTGGAGTCAGTGGCTGCAAAGAAAACCTGCACCCTTTCGGCCCTTTCTGGAATAGTCTGGACACCACTGGTTTAGACCGCTAACACATTTTTGCGGGCATAGTGAATAAAGCTTAACATTTAAAAACAATTAGACGGACAGCTACAAGTGGCAGCACTCAATTCTCTGCCAGCAGAAGCTAGCTGACTTTTTTTTTTGTCTTGGCACCACACAGACTTCCATGCATATCACACAAGTCATGCACAGACAGTTTGACTTGTGGTGACAATTTTGGTTTAAATTAGTAATGCACTAATTTTGAAGGTTTTAGCGTTTAAAGACACACATGCTGCAATGCATTATGGGAAAAATAGTTTCCTGACATCAGTGGTTAACACACAGTAACTGTAAGGTGTGGTGGGTGACATTCATTGCAATAACTTGTCTGGAATTAGTTTGCTTAAAGTTTTAACCACAAGTCAAAACTGTCTGCTTGTACATGACTCGTGTGATACGCCTGCATGTCTATATGGTGTGAAAAATAAATTGTTTTATTTATTTCCGTCTCTTCACTTTGTTTCCTGACATCTGACACTGCTGTACCAGCTCCACAAGTTATATATAGTATATACAGTGAGGAAAATAAGTATTTGAACACTGCGATTTTGCAAGTTCTCCCACTTAGAAATCATGGAGGGGTCTGAAATTTTCATCTAGGTGCATGTCCACTGTGAGAGACATAATCCCCCCCCCCCCCCCCCCCAAAAAAATGTATGACTTTTTAAATAATTTATTTGCATGTTACTGCTGCAAATAAGTATTTCAACACCTGCCAATCATCAGAAATTCTGGCCCTCAAAGACCTGTTCGTCCGCCTCTAAAAAGTCCACCTCCACTCCACTTATTATTCCAAATTAGAAGCACCTATTTGGGGTCGTTAGCGGCATAAAGACACCTGTCCACCCCACACAATCAGTAAGACTCCAACTACTAACATGGCTAAGACCAAAGAGCTGTCCAAAGACACCAGAGACAAAATTGTAGACCTCCACAAGGCTGGAAAGGGCTACGGGGCAATTGCCAAGCAGCTTGGTGAAAAAAGATCAACTGTTGGAGCAATTATTAGAAAATGGAAGAAGCTAAACATGACTGTCAATCTCCCTCGGACTGGGGTTCCATGCAAGATCCCACCTCGTGGCGTATCAATGATCCTAAGAAAAGTGAGGAATCAGCCCAGAACTGCACGGGAGGAGCTGGTCCATGACCTGAAGAGAGCTGGCACCACTGTTTCCAAGGTTACTGTGGGTAATACACTAAGACGTCATGGGCTAAAATTATGCATGGCACGGAAGGATCCCCTGCTTAAATCAGCACACGTCCAGGCCCGTCCTAAGTTTGCCCATGACCATTTAAAATAGAAGTTTTTGGTCTTAATTCCACTCGCCGTGTTTGGAGGAAGAAGAATGCTGAGTACCATCCCAAAAACACAGTCCCTACTGTGAAGCATGGGGGTGAAAACATGCTTTGGGGGTGTTTTTCTGCACATGGGACAGGACGACTGCACTGTATTAAGGAGAGGATGACTGGGGCCATGTATTGCGAGATTTTGGGGAACAACCTCCTTCCCTCAGTTAGAGCACTGAAGTCGGGTCATGGATGGGTCTTCCAACATGACAATGACCCGAAGCACACAGCCAGGATAACCAAGGAGTGGCTCCATAAGACGCATATCAAGGTTCTGGATTGGCCTAGCCAGTCTCCAGACCTAAACCCAATAGAAAATCTTTGGAGGGACCTCAAATTCTGTGTTTCTCAGCGACAGCCCAGTAACCTGGCTAATGTAGAGAAGATCTGTGTGGAGGAATTGGCCAAAATTCCTGCTTCAGTGTGTGAATACCTGGTGAAAAACTGCAGGAAACATTTGACCTCTGTAACTGCAAACAAAGGCTACTGTACCAAATATTAACACTGATTATTTGCAGCAGTAACATGCAAATAAATTATTAAAAAATCATACATTGTGATTTCCGGATTTTTTTTTTTTTTTTTTAGATTATGTCTCTCACAGTGGACATGCACCTAAGATGAAAATTTCAGACCCCTCCATGATTTCTAAGTGGGAGAAAATTGCAGGGTGTTCAAATACTTATTTTCCTCACGGTGTGTATATATATATATATATATATATATATGAAGTGAAATTTACTGTTAAAAATGCTTGGCAACCCTTTTACACAGAGAAATTCTAAATTATGTTAACCTCTGTGTCTTGCTTTTGTCAGCAAATGTTATTCGCTTATCATTTGAAAACAGTACTTCAGAACTGTGTAAAATCTAATCATTTGTGAAGGCGCTGATGGGCTTGTCATCTTATGGCAGACTCGGTGATTGTATCCATGAAGACAGTAATATCTCTGACAATCTGACATTTGACCTCAATGACCTTGAGCTTCACATAAATGACTGACCTCTGGCTGACCTGTCAAGGACAACTGTTTTGCTGAAATGCCCATCGAGGTCAGCATCTATGGTCAGGTAAGAGCCATAAGTAGAAGATAAATTCAGCTATGGGCATCAAAAGTCCGATAAGTCCATTAACACAGCAGGTAAACTAAGTCTTGAACACGTAACCTTTTTTTTTCAGTAAATATATTTCTAAAGGTGCTATTGATATGAAATTTTCACCAGATGTTGGTAACAACCCAAGTAATCCACACAGTCCCGGCGCCAGACACAGACTGGCAGACGGGCCTTGCATTGCTCTGATGGGGACACCTTCATTTTTTCATATATTTTTTTTTAGGCCAGAAGTGTAAAGTCCGATTTAATCGTGGGTTTCTCCCCCAGGATATTTAAAAATTTGAACTGTTAAATTTGCAATTATAATGTAGTTTGAGAAGGAAAGAGCAATCTTCTCATGTCTGACTCACATGAACAAAGCACAGAGCTGTAGAGCAAGCACAGCCTAAACACGTTTAAATTCACCTGTAATATCGGGCTACTGAATAGGATTTAAAAACTTTATGCACCAAATGCATGTATAGGCTAAACATTGACTCTTTTTATTGTTAACAGCGGGACACACAAGTCATACACAACGTGAGTTATCTGTAATGGCGAAATTCACCGTTTCTGTCACACTCTGTCACTCTCTCTTTCTCTCTCCCTCTGTGGTCCTTGATTAAAGAAATGCCGTACATCCATCTTTTTATTTTGAGCAGTTTTTTTTCACAGTATGTGGTTCTGAGCGAAGCAATGCTCAATGTGGCACCTTTCCTGATTTCATAATTATGACATCTCTTCTCATAGGTGTCTCTTTTTTTTAAATCCAGTGACTACAATGCACTTCCATAAGTAATCAACTATGTAGTCAACACTCGACACATATCATTTCCATGTTACATTTCCAATTTACCCAGATCATTTTATGAACCAATCGAATCATTTATAATTATTGTAGTAAAAATCAGATAAAGCACAGTGTGTTTATCAATATTAATATGAATCATCTATACTGGAAATTTGTACAAATTGTAACCATGGTAGTCTGTGATTTTTTTGTGTGTGTGTGTGTAGTTGGCAGGTGACTGACAGGCTCGTCTATCGAGGGAGGGCCCAACTGACTCTGACAGCAGGCCAGGCACCCTAAGGCCCACTCATGATGCCGGGACTGAATCCACACATACAAAGAAATCAAACCGTAGATGTCCAACAATTAAGTTATGTGTAATAATGTGAAATGATGCAGGAAAAAGTATTGAACACATAAAGAAAGGGAGGTGAAAAAAGGCAAGGAAAGTAAGCAGTCCTGCCCTGTGTCAGTGTAAATTAATATCAGCTAGTTCAGTCCCAACTGATGGCCTATAAAAAGGTGTCTTATTACAACGGTGTCACACGAGTAACATCTCATGATGCGTAAAAGCAAAGAGGTCTCTCAAGATCTTCACAACCTTATTGTTGCAAAACGTACTGATGGCTTTGGTTACAGAAGGACTGCTAAACTTCTGAATGTTCCAGTGAGCACTGTGAGGCCATAATCCAGAAGTGAAAAAAACCCCCAACAATTTCACCATAAACCAGCCATGACCAGGTGCTTCTTGCAAGGTTTCTGACAGAGGAGTGAAAAGAATTATTAGAAGAGTTGTCCAATAGCCAAGAACCACTTCAGAAACACCTGGAATTAGGAGGTACAGTTGGTTCAACAAAAACATTAAGAAATGCACTCAACCGCCATGCCCTGTATGCACGCTGACCATGCAAGAGTCCATTGCTGAAAAAAAGCAAGTTGAAGCTTGTTTAAAATTTGCTGCACAAAATTTAGACAAGCCTGTGAGACACTGAGAGAATCCAGTCTGGTCAGATGAGACCAAAATTTAACTCTTTGGATGCCATAACACAAACCATAAATGGCACTACACATAATCCCGAAAACACCACACCGACAGTGAAGTTTGGAGTTGGGAACATCATGGTGTGGGGCTGATTTTCAGGATACGACACTGGCAAACTTCATACAACTGAAGGAAGGATGAATGGAAAAATGTACCGAGACATTCTAGATAAAAATCTACCAGGATGATGAAGATGAAATGAGGGTGAACATTTCAGCAACACAATGATCCCAAACACAGCCAAGGACACTCTCAACTGGTTTCAGATAATGAAAATAAAGCTGCAAGAATGGCTCAGCCAACCAGTTGACTTGAATCTAATAGAAAATCTATGGAAAGAACTAAAGATCAGAGTTCATAGAAGAGGTCCACAGAACCTTCAAGATTTGAATACTGTTTGTGTGGAAGAATGGGCCAAAATCACACCTGAGCAATGCATGTGACTAGTTTTTCTGTACAGGAAGCATGTTGAAGCTGTTATTATCAATAAAGGCTTTTGTATGAAGTACTAAATAAAATTCAGTAAGCATGTTCAATACTTTTTCCCTGTGCCATTCCATTTTATTTACACATAACTTAAATTCTGTACTTATTTGTTTTGGTTTCCATGCATCTGTGGATTATTTGGGTTTTTACTGTCATCTGGTGAAAATTTCATGTCAGTAGCGCCTTTAGAAATATATTTACTGAGAAGAATGGTGACGTGTTCAGTAGTTGTATTTTTCCCTCTGTACCTCTGTCATTGATCAGTTATAATGTTTACTTAAGGCATCATGGAATTCCTTCCCCAAAAACTGCCTGTTTAACCACTGAAACCACAATTGTAAGTAAAGTGGGAGTCACACAGCATACCAACAAATCAAATGAAGATATTGACAAATCAGCCTTTTGAATAATGCTACTTTTAAATTTCTAAGACAGCCAAGATAATGTGTCCACTGAAAAAGGATTAAACAATTTCTGGTTATTTCATATATGAATTTTCTTAGTGTCATCTTTCAGACTCTGTTTTCTGTGATGAAATTACATTGGCCACAAGATGGGGCCACAACCACACAAAACATTTTAAACCTTGTTATCCAGTTTTTGTGTTTAGAGAACAGGTGTCAAACTGATTCCAGAAAGGGCCAAGAGGGTGCCGGTTTTCTTTGTAACCATCCACTGCACCAGGTTATTTCACTGATTAACATCACTTTGAGCAGATGGAATCAGTTAAGCAGTGAAAACACCTGGTGCAGTGGATGGTTACAAAGAAAACCGGCACCCTCTTGGCCCTTTCTGGAATCAGTTTGTCTATTATCTGTTACATATCGTCAAAATTATATATATATATATATACGAGGGCTGTCAATAAAGTAACGGTCCTTTTTATTTTTTTTCAAAAACTATATGGATTTCATTCATATGTTTTTACGTCAGACATGCTTGAACCCTCGTGCGCATGCGTGAGTTTTTCCACGCCTGTCGGTGACGTCATTCGCCTGTGAGCACTCCTTGTGGGAGGAGTCGTCCAGCCCCTCGTCAGAATTCCTTTGTCTGAGAAGTTGCTGAGAGACTGGCGTGTTGTTTGATCAAAATTTTTTCTAAACCTGTGAGACACATCGAAGTGGACACGGTTCGAAAAATTAAGCTGGTTTTCAGTGAAAATTTTAATGGCTGATGAGAGATTTTGAGGTGATTCTGTCGCTTTAAGGACTTTTCATGGTGCGAGACGTCGCTCAGCGCTCTTAGCCGCCGTCGCCAGCCTGTTCAAGCTGAAAACCTCCACATTTCAGGCTCTATTGATCCAGGACGTCGTGGGAGAACAGAGAAGTTTCAGAAGAAGTCGGTTTCAGCATTTTATCCGGATATTCCACTGTTAAAGGAGATTTTTTTAATGAAAGACGTGCGGGCAGAAGCTTGTCAGAAGGGAACAAAAAGAATTGCCAGGGAAAATCAATCATTGTCAGCTAATCAATCAATCAGTTCAATAGAAGAGCACCAAGACTCACAACCTTTCAACTGCCAATGTTAAAAATAAGTTTCATTAAATTATTTGCTGTCTCCTTTTTAATGATCCACCCCAAAATTTTTTTTTTTTTTAATTCCAGATTTTTTTTACCAAAAAAAAAAAAAAAAAAAACTAACTAACTAACTAATCACACTTGAATAAATAAAATACTGTGGGTCTGTTTATTTTTTTCATTAACCCACAGTCAATTTAAAGTTTCCAATTCACCTAACCTGCATGTTTTTGAAAGTAGGAAGAAGCTGGAGCACATGGAGGGAACCCACACAAATACAGGGAGAGCATGCAAACTCCACAGGAAAGGACCAGGTGGGAAGTGATCCCACGACCTTCTTGCTGTGAAGCAACAATGCTAACCACTAATCCGCTATGCCACCTACCAGTAAATAATCACAAAATAATCAGTTTTCTCATTTAGTACATTCACGTGTGGAACCTGTTCTCTCTGGCATGGATCCCATTCTTTGTGTACCCCGCCTCAACTTTTTAATTTGAGGCAATACAGTATGATTATGTTTATTTATTTATTTATTTTTTGGAGGAACTGGTTAAAAAACACAAGGGATAGATAGATAGATAGATAGATAGATAGATAGATAGATAGATAGATAGATAGATAGATAGATAGATAGATAGATAGATAGATAGATAGATAGATAGATAGATAGATAGATAGATAGATAGATAGATAGATAGATAGATAGATAGATAGATAGATAGATAGATAGATAGATAGATAGATAGATAGATAGATAGATAGATAGATAGATAGATAGATAGACAGACAGACAGACAGACAGACAGTATATTCAAGGCATCCAGCAACTTGCACATTAGACAAGACACACACATTACACCAGACACACAAATAAGATTAAATAAATAAAAGAAAATAGACCACTCAATAAAAAACACTAACTAAAATAAAAATAAAATTTGGTCAGCATCCAGTCTCACAGAATATAACGGAGGAGTAAATATAGTGTAATAATGCAGTAATAAGGAGGTAGTGCAGATGTAAACAGTACACAGTATAAACAGTGTAGGTTGTGCAAAGAAGTAAACAGTGTAAACGTTGGTAGTACAAAAAAAAAAGCAATAAAAGGTCTATTCAGTAATCTGTATCACAGGATTATTTTTTGCTGTGTTGGGAAGAGTTAAACAGTCTGATGGCCTGAGGGACAAAAGACTTCCTAAATCTGTCCGTGTGGCAGGACTGGGACAGCATTCTGCCACTGAATGAGCTCCTCTGCCTGATGATGGCACTGTGCAGAGGGTGCTCAACATTGTCCATGATGGCCAGCAGTTTACTGAGGGTCCTCTCTGCCACTGATGTTAGTGTCTCCAGCTTTGTTCCCAGCACTAAACCAGCTTTCCTCACCAGCCTGTCCAGTCGCCCGGCGTCCCTCCTCTTCATGCTGCTCCCCCAGCAGACCACCACAGAGAAGAGGACACTGGCTACCACAGACTGGTAGAACATTTGCAGGAGTTTATGACAGATCCTGAAGGACCCTAACCTCCTTAGGAAGTACAGTCTGCTCTGTCCCTTCCTGTAGAGGGTGTCAGTATTGGCTGACCAGTCCAATCTATCGTCCATAAGTGTCCCCAGATATTTGTAAGACCGGACCATCTCCACATCGACCCCCTCAATGGAGACTGGCTGCAGAGTGGGCCTGGACCTTCTAAAGTCCACTAGCATCTCCTTTGTTTTGGTAATGTTCAGCTGCAGGTGGTTTGATTTGCACCACTCCACAAAGTCCTGTATCAGGGCCCTGTACTCTCTTTCCTGTCCCTCTCGCACACATCCCACAATAGCAGTGTCGTCTGAAAACTTCTGCATGTGGCACGACTCCGAGTTGTAATTGAAGTCTGATGTGTACAGAGTGAACAGAACTGGAGCGAGCACAGTTCCTTGTGGTGCTCCAGTGCTGCTGATCACTGTGTCTGAGGTGCAGTTACTGAATCTAACGTATTGTGGTCTTCCAGTTAGATAATCAGTGATCCAGGTGACCAGATGAGTGTCCACCTCCATCTCCATGAGCTTGTCTCTCAGTAGCAGGGGCTGGATGGTATTGAAGGCACTGGAGAAGTCAAAAAACATGACCCTCACAGCGCTGTTAACCCTGTCCAAATGAGAGTGGGCCCTGTGAAGGAGGTAGAGGATGGCGTCCCCCACTCCCACCTTCTCCCTGTATGCAAACTGCAGTGAGTCCTCAGCATGTCTAACCTGAAGTCTGAGGACGCTCAGCAGCAGTCGCTCCATGGTTTTCATCACATGGGATGTCAAAGCGACTGGCCTGTAGTCATTCAGCTCCTTCGGGTGTGCCTTCTTAGGAACTGGAATGACACAGGATGTCTTCCACGTGACTGGGACCTTTCCAAGACGCAGGCTCAGGTTGAAAACATGCTGGAGGGACTCCCCCAGTTGGTTGGCGCAGGCCTTAAGCATTCTGGGACACACTTTATCCGGGCCTGCTGCCTTCCTGGGGTGGAGTCTCCTTAGCTCCACCCCAGGATGAATATGTTAGTTTAAATGAGTCAACACCCCCGAGTCACACTAACTGTCAGAATGCTCGTAGCACAGGCCGGGGCGGAGGATTAGCAGCAATCTTCCATTCCAGCTTATTAATTAATTACTCAAAAACCCAGACAGAGCTTTAATTCATTTGAAAGCTTGTCTCTTAGTCTTGTCCATCCAAATTGGAAGTCCCAAAAACCAGTTTTATTTGTTATTATCTATCGTCCACCTGGTCGTTACTGTGAGTTTCTCTGTGAATTTTCAGACCTTTTGTCTGACTTAGTGCTTAGCTCAGATAAGATAATTATAGTGGGCGATTTTAACATCCACACAGATGCTGAGAATGACAGCCTCAACACTGCATTTAATCTATTATTAGACTCTATTGGCTTTGCTCAAAAAAAGTAAATGAGTCCACCCACCACTTTAATCATATCTTAGATCTTGTTCTGACTTATGGTATGGAAATAGAAGACTTAACAGTATTCCCTGAAAACTCCCTTCTGTCTGATCATTTCTTAATAACATTTACATTTACTCTGATGGACTACCCAGCATTGGGGAATAAGTTTCATTACACTAGAAGTCTTTCAGAAAGCGCTGTAACTAGGTTTAAGGATATGATTCCTTCTTTATGTTCTCTAATGCCATATACCAACACAGTGCAGAGTAGCTACCTAAACTCTGTAAGGGAGATAGAGTATCTCATCAATAGTTTTACATCCTCATTGAAGACAACTTTGGATGCTGTAGCTCCTCTGAAAAAGAGAGCTTTAAATCAGAAGTGTCTGACTCCATGGTATAACTCACAAACTCGTAGCTTAAAGCAGATAACCCGTAAGTTGGAGAGGAAATGGCGTCTCACTAATTTAGAAGATCTTCACTTAGCCTGGAAAAAGAGTCTGTTGCTCTATAAAAAAGCCCTCCGTAAAGCTAGGACATCTTTCTACTCATCACTAATTGAAGAAAATAAGAACAACCCCAGGTTTCTTTTCAGCACTGTAGCCAGGCTGACAAAGAGTCAGAGCTCTATTGAGCTGAGTATTCCATTAACTTTAACTAGTAATGACTTCATGACTTTCTTTGCTAACAAAATTTTAACTATTAGAGAAAAAATTACTCATAACCATCCCAAAGACGTATCGTTATCTTTGGCTGCTTTCAGTGATGCCGGTATTTGGTTAGACTCTTTCTCTCCGATTGTTCTGTCTGAGTTATTTTCATTAGTTACTTCATCCAAACCATCAACATGTTTGTTAGACCCCATTCCTACCAGGCTGCTCAAGGAAGCCCTACCATTATTTAATGCTTCGATCTTAAATATGATCAATCTATCTTTGTTAGTTGGCTATGTACCACAGGCTTTTAAGGTGGCAGTAATTAAACCATTACTTAAAAAGCCATCACTTGACCCAGCTATCTTAGCTAATTATAGGCCAATCTCCAACCTTCCTTTTCTCTCAAAAATTCTTGAAAGGGTAGTTGTAAAACAGCTAACTGATCATCTGCAGAGGAATGGTCTATTTGAAGAGTTTCAGTCAGGTTTTAGAATTCATCATAGTACAGAAACAGCATTAGTGAAGGTTACAAATGATCTTCTTATGGCCTCGGACAGTGGACTCATCTCTGTGCTTGTTCTGTTAGACCTCAGTGCTGCTTTTGATACTGTTGACCATAAAATTTTATTACAGAGATTAGAGCATGCCATAGGTATTAAAGGCACTGCGTTGCGGTGGTTTGAATCATATTTGTCTAATAGATTACAATTTGTTCATGTAAATGGGGAATCTTCTTCACAGACTAAAGTTAATTATGGAGTTCCACAAGGTTCTGTGCTAGGACCAATTTTATTCACTTTATACATGCTTCCCTTAGGCAGTATTATTAGACGGTATTGCTTAAATTTTCATTGTTACGCAGATGATACCCAGCTTTATCTATCCATTAAGCCAGAGGACACACACCAATTAGCTAAACTGCAGGATTGTCTTACAGACATAAAGACATGGATGACCTCTAATTTCCTGCTTTTAAACTCAGATAAAACTGAAGTTATTGTACTTGGCCCCACAAATCTTAGAAACATGGTGTCTAACCAGATCCTTACTCTGGATGGCATTACCCTGACCTCTAGTAATACTGTGAGAAATCTTGGAGTCATTTTTTATCAGGATATGTCATTCAAAGCGCATATTAAACAAATATGTAGGACTGCTTTTTTGCATTTACGCAATATCTCTAAAATCAGAAAGGTCTTGTCTCAGAGTGATGCTGAAAAACTAATTCATGCATTTATTTCCTCTAGGCTGGACTATTGTAATTCATTATTATCAGGTTGTCCTAAAAGTTCCCTAAAAAGCCTTCAGTTAATTCAAAATGCTGCAGCTAGAGTACTGACGGGGACTAGAAGGAGAGAGCATATCTCACCCATATTGACCTCTCTTCACTGGCTTCCTGTTAATTCTAGAATAGAATTTAAAATTCTTCTTCTTACTTATAAGGTTTTGAATAATCAGGTCCCATCTTATCTTAGGGACCTCGTAGTACCATATCACCCCAATAGAGCGCTTCGCTCTCAGACTGCAGGCTTACTTGTAGTTCCTAGGGTTTGTAAGAGTAGAATGGGAGGCAGAGCCTTCAGCTTTCAGGCTCCTCTCCTGTGGAACCAGCTCCCAATTCAGATCAGGGAGACAGACACCCTCTCTACTTTTAAGATTAGGCTTAAAACTTTCCTTTTTGCTAAAGCTTATAGTTAGGGCTGGATCAGGTGACCCTGAACCATCCCTTAGTTATGCTGCTATAGACGTAGACTGCTGGGGGGTTCCCATGATGCACTGTTTCTTTCTCTTTTTGCTCTGTATGCACCACTCTGCATTTAATCATTAGTGATCGATCTCTGCTCCCCTCCACAGCATGTCTTTTTCCTGGTTCTCTCCCTCAGCCCCAACCAGTCCCAGCAGAAGACTGCCCCTCCCTGAGCCTGGTTCTGCTGGAGGTTTCTTCCTGTTAAAAGGGAGTTTTTCCTTCCCACTGTAGCCAAGTGCTTGCTCACAGGGGGTCGTTTTGACCGTTGGGGTTTTACATAATTATTGTATGGCCTTGCCTTACAATATAAAGCGCCTTGGGGCAACTGTGTGTTGTGATTTGGCGCTATATGAAAAAAAATTGATTGATTGATTGATTAGCTCTCTCCTGACCTGGTCTACCATGAAGGAGGGAGGACGGTGAGAGTGGGTGTTAGTTCCGGCTGACTGTGACGATGATGTTGATGATGATGATGATGGTGAGGATGGTGAGGGCGAGAGCTGATCTACTGTGGGTTTTGATGCTGACGGTGATGATGATGATGGTGAGGGTGAGGGCTGATCTGCTGGGGGTTTTGATGCTGATGAAGTGATAACTGCTGCGGAAGGCTTGATGGGGGGTTTGCAGAGGTAGAACAATCAAACCTGTTAAAGAAGTCATTAAACTGGTTTGCTCTGTCCACACCCCAATCTACTGGGCTGCAGCTGCTGTTTTTGCAGCCTGTGATGGTGTGCTTATCCATCCATCCATCCAGCCAGCCATCCTCTCCCTGTATATGAATCACCATTCAATGTAAAACCCAGTTCATAGTTCTGCCCTAGTTAAAGAAGCTTTGCACACTATTTTGGACTGTCACTGGTGATGAACTTGCTGGTTGTACAGTCCAGCCTTCTGTCTGATGCAGCATTTGGACAACAGTCATCATCTGGAGAGCCGACATAAAGCATCCCATCAGGTAATAGTCTCCACACTTATGCTGAAATGTTTGTCTGTGGTGAACTTTGAGGATCTCTACATCACATTAACTGTGTAGGTACTTGTAGTTTAGATTACTGAGGTGTGCACATAATTCAACTACAGGCAACATGAATTCTAGAAAAGTGGCACAGAATCATGACACAGTGACCTCTGAGGTCCCGATCTCTGAGGTGGACAGACCAAACACCACCTGTGGAGCCCTGGAAGACCAAGACAATAGTCAAACCAGAAGGACACTCTGAAATCACATGCCTCCATCGACGTCCAGCAGTCCTTGGTATACATGGATGACATTTTCCTTTCTTTTGACCTATAGATTTTCCTTTCTTTTGACCGGAGATTATATTTTTGTTGCAATCTGTCAATGTTTTTGGCAGCAGGATAACTCAAAATTTGTTTGACTGTGATCCTTATTACAGCCATCTCGATTACAGGATCAAAGAATCAGGATCAAAGTTTAATATTCAAAAATCAACAGCTATGAGCAGGGATGTTGCACTATCACTACGGTGACTTGGAAATGTTCATGTATCCATCCCCTGACTTGTGACAAGAAAACCTGGTACAGTATTTATACCATGGTAACACTGAATAACAAACAATAAATTTGCAATAATTGGTGTCAAACATAAGGCACAGGTGTTACACTCTCTGAGTGCCCACTCCAGTTCTCGGAATAAATGTTTATATTTATGCAAAGAAGCTGATGCTTCCTCTTTTCCAAAAAGTAAAAACCAGGAGAACAACTGGGTGGAGTGGACAGGCGTTATTCTCAAACACTGATGATGATGAAAACAGAAAGGCACAAAAGCCCATCTCAAACTGCTCTTTGTCCATGTCTACATGTTTCTACATGTCCGTGCACAGACGCAGTTGTTGTTCTTGTTAATTATAGATGCCTGACTTTCATTTTTGGTCCTGACCATCATTTAAACATTCCTTTGAGGGTTTGTGGGTGTGTCTAAGCATGTTTTGGGGTAGTTACTCTGAGATTTGTGCTCTGGTTTTCACATTTGCACTGTTCACATGTTCACTCATGACAAGCACACTCTCACCTGCCTGTCCCTGGGCTTTTCCAGGTCAGCAGGTGTGGGTTGGAGAACTTGCTCAAGGGTGGTGATAAAGAGGGGACTTTATCATTGTCTCTGCCCAGACTTGCCATATTAAGCTGCATACCCTTGGCCAACAGTCCAGCTTTTCTGACCTTAGTGTTCAGAATAATAGTAGTGCTATGTGACTAAAAAGCTTAATCCAGGTTTTGAGTATATTTCTTATTGTTACATGAGAAACAAGGTACCAGTAGATTCAATAGATTCTCACAAATCCAGCAAGACCAAGTATTCATGATATGCACACTCTTAAGGCTATGAAATTGGGCTATTAGTAAGAAAAAGTAGAAAAGGGGATGTTCACAATAATAGTAGTGTGGCATTCAGTCAGTGAGTTTGTCAATTTTGTGGAACAAACAGGTGTGAATCAGGTGTCCCCTATGTAAGGATGAAGCCAGCACCTGTTGAACATGCTTTTCTCTTTGAAAGCCTGAGGAAAATGGAACGTTCAAGACATTGTTCAGAAGAACAGCGTAGTTTGATTAAAAAGTTGGAGAGGGGAAAACTTATACGTGGGTGCAAAAAATTATAGGCTGTTCATCCACAATGATCTCCAATGCTTTCAAATGGACAAAAAAAAAAAAAAAAAAACAGAGACACGTGGAAGAAAACAGAAAACAACCATCAAAATGGATAGAAGAATAACCAGAATGGCAAAGGCCCATTGATCAGCTCCAGGATGATCAAAGACAGTCTGGAGTTACCTGTAAGTGCTGTGACAGTTAGAAGACGCCTGTGTGAAGCTAATTTATTTGCAAGAATCCCCCGCAAAGTCCCTCTGTTAAATAAAAGACATGTGCTGAAGAGGTTATAATTTGCCAAAGAACACATCAACTGACCTAAAGAGAAATGGAGGAATATTTTGTGGACTGATGAGAGTAAAATTGTTCTTTTTGAGTCCAAGGGCTGCAGACAGTTTGTGAGATGACCCCAAAACTCTGAATTCAAGCCACAATTCACAGTGAAGACAGTGAAGCATGGTGGTATGTATCATGATATGGGCATGTTTCTCCTACTATGGTGTTGGGCCTATATATCACATACCAGGTATCATGGATCAATTTGGATATTTCAAAATACTTGAAGAGGTCATGTTGCCTTATGCTGAAGAGGACATGCCCTTGAAATGGGTGTTTCAACAAGACAATGACCCCAAGCACACTAGTAAATGAGCAAAATCTTGGTTCCAAACCAACAAAATTAATGCCTCACAGATGTGAAGAAATCATGAAAAACTGTGGTTATACAACTAAATATTAGTTTAGTGATTCACAGGATTGCTAAAAAAGCAGTTTGAACATAATAGTTTTGAGTTTGTAGCATCAACAGCAGATGCTACTATTATTGTGAACACCCCCCTTTTCTACTTTTTTTTTTACTAATAGCCCAATTTCATAGCCTTAAGAGTGTGCATATCATGAATGCTTGTTCTTGTTGGATTTGTGAGAATCTACTGAATCTACTGGTACCTTGTTTCCCATGTAACATTAAGAAATATACTCAAAACCTGGATTAATCTTTTTAGTCACATAGCACTGCTATTATTCTGAACACTACTGTACTACTACTTACCTTAGTCAGCACTGGCCCAAACCTCTGTTTGGACCAGCAGAAGAAATCTTTTCAGAAGAAAGGTTGTCCTAATATATACCATACCCAGAATGCCATTACTGACAACTGATAATCAGGGTCATCCAGGTATTTTATGCCTGGGGAGATGGTAGTTAGGAGGTTAAAACCATGGACTTTCAAATCTCATTTTTTCCAAAACAGATGAAGAAAGAAATAAGAGGAGGTCTTTAATCCCCAAGTTGCTCAGTGTATGCAGTGGAGGGCCTTGTACGGGAGCACACTGGCGTTGGTGTGTGAGTGCATGGATGATTGTAGAATTGCAGAACAAGTTTTACAAAGTATAATAGGAGGAAAAAAAAATTATAAGCAAAGTAAAAGCTTAATAATATCTATATACTAAGAGACAAGTGTGTGTGTGTGTGTGTGTGTGTGTGTGTGTGTGTGTGTGTGTGTGTGTGTGTGTGTGTGTGTGTGTGTGTGTGTGTGTGTGTGTGTGTGTGTGTGTGTGTGTGTGTGTGTGTGTGCGCGTGTGTGTGTGTGTACTGTATTTTTCGGAGAATAACACAGCTTTATTTTTTTTACAAGTTTGAGATGTACTGCTACTTATAGTCTGGCGCATCTTATATACAGAAACAAAAAAATCACGATTCACAACCACAAATTTTCTTTACACTTGAAATGAGAAACACACCATTAAACTGCCTTTTCATTTTTAAAACGTGAGAGGTGGAAACTTCCGAATAGGGATTGATTACTTTCAACAAATATCACACTAACAGCACTCTTTAAACAAATGATCATGAACCAAGGATCCTCTGGTTTCATTTCTGTGGCGCAAGTAGCATTGTTGTACATGCCATGACATCACTGGGAGGTTTTCTGGAAGCACCGAAGTTGTGCCAAAGTGGTACTATGAGCATATATATGAGCACACATATTTTTGTCACGGTTATAGAACTTGATCTTCTGGGAGGCATATAAGTGAGAATGGGGGTTTTGTTAATTATCAGTGTATTATGTTATTGCCAAGCAGGATGTTAACAGAGATTAAACTGATGATATAATAATAAAGCCTCTCTGTTAACTCGGTTGTGTTTTTCTGTCTGAACTGTTAGCTGGGGGACCTGCTGTCCTGACTATCCACTGGAGCGCCAGTGAGCTGCTATCATTTGACAGCCCCTAACACTCCCTACTCCAAATTCTTCAACTGCCTTTCATGTCTAAACTAACCCCCACCCAACATCATGTCTAAATTGCCCCCATCACACATACTTATAGACTGTGAAGGAATGTTTCAGAACTGAGGAGGTCACTTTGAATGAGTCATGACATGAACAATCAATAAATTCTTTGGTGGCTGTGACTGAAGAGACTGTGCACAAAACCTTTTTCTACTGCTTCACCAGTCATGCCTTCATGGTAGAATGGCTCAGAGAAAGACACTGTTAAAAGAAGACATTAAATCTAGACTGGTTTTGCCTGTGTGCATTCTGGCAAGCATAAAGGAAAATTTATATTTTTTTACATTCTCAAATGATATTCAAACTTTGTTAGCCAACAGGCCTCTGAGTGCTCTACTAACCAGTGACAATTACTTCATTTGACATTTTTTTTTTAAAATAGTAGTTCATGAAGCTGTCCAAGACAGTCAATGGTACAACCAAAAAAATGTGACATATATACTCAAAGTAGTAATGAACAATGCGAGCAGCCTATGTTTATAATCATTTATGCTGCAAAACACATATAAATACAGTCTGCAAGGACAAATTTATTTCCTACCTATTGTCTTAAGCAATAGTTGTGGTCAGTGTGTTTTGCCCTGATGTCATACATACTATACAGTCTATTTAACTAGGACTCTAATCTACACCTTGTGGAAGACATAAATCCTCTATGGGCCCTGAGGTCCACTGATGCAGATACTGTAGCTTGAAATGAGAATCTGTGACTCCTCCTGGACAGGATGCCAGTTCATCGCAGATTACTTCCCCAGAAAAGGCTGGTACTCATTAACATGGTCACAGTAGATGGTCACCCCCACTGAGTCTGGTCTGCTTGATGTTTTTCCTATAATCAAAACACACTGAGGGAGCAGTCCAGGGAGGAGTTATCTGATGTGGGAACTGGAGTGTAAGAACTTCTGGGAAAACTGCAAATAACTGTACATAAATGTGATTTATTATGTTACTTGTGAACATTTTATGCTGGTTCTTGTGGCAATGGTGTTGATAAAGTGGTAAATAAGTGACTACAGTGTTGTAATTAAGAGTGCTGTTCAGCACCATGAGTGTAAACAGTACCTAACTTAATGGAATTTGGCCATTTACTGTTTTTGTGTGGGACTAAATAAAAGCGGGTACTCTTGAGGTGATATAGTGTCTGGCATAAAAAAGACAATCTCAGTGTGCACTGGTCATTCTTGTGGCAGGTATTGCCTTAAAATGTAAGTAATCATAAAACTGAAGAACCCATTAACAACTACTCTATACTGCATGCATATATATATATATATATATATGAAAGAAAGACTGGTGACTGGAACAGATGTCAGTAGGCATGCTGATGAACAGAAGAAAGGTCATAAGGAGGTAATTGGGAGGGGTGCATAATGGTCGATTTTGCAAAAAGAATGCAAATGGATGTGGCGAATTGCAGTTTTAAGAAGAATGGGATGTCAAGGTTGTCCAGTGCAAGAAATGCAACCTGAAAGAGACTGGAGATTGTAGGATGGAGGCAGGGGAGAGCTACACAGCAGATGTTAAGGGAAAGTAGAGGAAGAGAGCAAGAGCTGGACCAAAGATCAGAAGGTGGAGGGTAAAGGTTTATGGCTATTTGCCTATTTAAAATCTATGATTTTTAGATTTACAACCTCATGAATTTACACGCTCAAATTCTCAGAACGTTTCTCGGTCGTCTCTGTGGGCAATGCTTCCTGACTTTTGTAGAAGTATTTTTGAAAGTAGATGTTTGCTATAGGCCTGGATGGTCCCTCTCAGAATACACAGGGGTCATTTTGATTCCACTTACAATGTTGTTGACAGATGGTAACAATTTTGAAATATGTGCTGTCCATAGACAATAGTACTATTTTAGTATTATTTTATGAAGAGGGTATATCATTACCTCTATGTGGTAATTACTTTGGTCAGAGTTATTGTATTATTTCTGAGAATAAATTTGGTAGAAGATAAAACAGGAGATGATGAAATGTTGATAAGTATGAGAATGTTAAACTTCATGGATAACAAACAGCAGCGATAAATACCTCAAGTTCAAAATTCCCTTGTTGGAGATCTTTTTCAGCAACAAAATAGGCCATAACTATTAGAATGATTGGTTTATGGCTCAGTTGACTGTATCAGGCTCGATGGTCAGGAATGGTTGGACACAACTGCAAAACTCAGACAAGCAGCTCTGTGGTTCCCAAAGGTTTAGTGAGATTGCAGGCAGAGGTCAGTACATGTGAAGGCAGTCCAAAACAAGCAGCAGTACAAAAAACATCAGGCAGAGGCGAGTGATCAAAAAACGATGAGGCAATGAGGACGAGGAATAAACACACAAACAGAGCTGGAAAGAAGGCACAAGGAGCATCGATCTGGTGAGTTGACTAGTAAAACCTGAACCTGTGAGACTTAAATACACCCAGGTGATGAGCTACAAATTAGGAAAAGGTGTGCGTGGGAAGCACCAGAACAAGGGTGTGGCCAGACAAAGTGAAACGGCCACCACCAAGCCCCAAAGAGAAGACAAGAAAGAAAGGGAGAGACAAAACCCAAGCAGGAAAAGACCAGCAAAATAACTAACAAACAGAAAAATTAACCAAACACAATAACTGAACAGAGGAAAAACAGTAAAAACAAGAAACCAAAATCCAAACCCTGCTCTAAAAATTGCTGACTTAGTTAAAAAAAAAGGTCCCTGGGCACTTTTAAAAATTTTTCCCACTGACTGCTTGGTGTCCTGCCCAAAAATTTCAAGACACAACCGTGACTTCAAGAGTGGTGTTATGTCCAGGGTTTGTGAACTTTGACTGATACCATACATCAGGCCACTGATTAACTGATTCCATCTGTTCAAAGTGATGTTAATCAGTGAAAACACCTGGTGGAGTGGGTGGTTGCAAAGAAAACTTGCACCATCTCAACGCTTTCTGGAACGAATGCCCCTGCCCTACCTTAAGGATTAAACAAAATTTTTATCGGAGTGCTTCCAAAGGATCACAGTGCCCGTGTGTCCTATCCGGCCATAGAGGAGCTGTGGCATCTAATAGAATTAATTTTTAATGCGTGGGCAGGCTGTGCACACACAGTCCGGCTGTGCATGCATGGTGGATGGATCCTGTTTGGTCACAGAGTTGTTATATGAATCAGATTTATTGTATATTTCTCTTTTTACTTATTTATTTTCTGAGGACTGCTGTGGAAATAAGCGGTCCTCATAATAGTAGTAAGTCCCTTTTTCTGCTCCCTTGTTTTGCACTCGGGGTAGCCACAGCAAATCTGAGGTTAATCGAGGTCAATCTGCATGTTGAATTGGCATAGGTTTTACGCTGGATGTGATTCCTGATGCAACTCCACATTACATAGAGAAGTGTAATGGGGTGGGGTTTGAACCAGGAACCTTCCACACTGAAACCAAGTGGACTAACCATTTGGCCACAACCCCTGCTAACACAACACCCCATAATGACAATGTGAAAATTTAGATTTTATAAATTTAATAATAATAACAATAATAATAAAAACAACTAGGAAATCACATGTACATAAGCATTCACAGCCTTTGCCATAAAGCTCAAAATTGACCTCAGGTGCATCCTGTTTCCACTGGTCATCCTTGAGATGTTTCTACAGCTTAATTGGAGTCCACCTGTTTTTGTTTTGTTTTTTTTTAGATCTTTGCTGCAGTGGAAATATAATGTCATCTATCAGAACCGCAAATATACGTGAGATGGACAAATTGTCGAAGGACAAAATATTTAAATATGTAAAGAATCCTTTTGCTCCATCAGTCATGGTGTTACAACAGACTTATATGCTGTCTCCGAGCTCCAACTCACCATGCATGCAGGAGAACGGAGGATGATGATGTTGCTCGCGATCCATAGCAAATCAATGTGCAGATCCACCTCTGATCTGCTGTGGAAAGTAACTAGGTCTTGTTTTTCTGCTGAAAAGGCTCATTAGGGTTTGGGATAAGAGCTTCCCGCAAACAAGCACAACTCCTTGACCTCAGATGGGAGCGAACAGAGGGGACAAGAGCTCAGGCCAAGCCGCAGAAGCAGACGCCAAGCCTCACTGAGAAACACCAGCCCAGGAGTGTCTGCTTGGGACAGAGATGCTGTTTTTTTTTCTCAGCGTGCAGAGTACACAGTCCATCACAATGTGATCTACTACAGCTGCTCAGCTGTGGAGTCTTGAAGTCTGTGGTGATAATTCAGAAACAGATAATTCAGAAAATATCAAAGTAACCAGAGTGGAGTGGTGTATCTGAACATGTGTCTGCTATGTATCTCTGGCAACTGACCTGTCAGTTGTAACTCTCTCATGGTGCACTTGGTGTAAACATTCCATATATAAATGGTTTTCCTCTTCATTTTTCACTGTTTCCTTTGTTTTTACCTTTGTCACGGAAGGCAAAGCAAGTCTAGGATGGGATCTAGGAACTGACTGATTCCATGCATGCGTGTGGTCGATTGAACTTTATTGATCCCTTGGGAAGACTCCCTCAGGGAAATTGAGGTTATATCAGCAGCGTATAGCAGCACACAGGGTAAGAAGCACACAGAGTATCAAAAGTGAAAGTAAAAAAGAAAAACAGTTTGCAAATATAAATATAAATACAAATACAAAATATGGATACCAGTCATACTGATCAATACTGGTTTACTGGTGACTCTTCCTCTCATTCCCGTCCTCTGTCTTCCTGTTACTCCTCCTCCCCCTGAGTGAGCAGTTGTACAGTCTGATGGCCTGAGGAACAAAGGAGTTTTATCTTGATGAAGACTTGAAATATCAAGATCAATATCTTGGTCCACATAGTCTCCTAAGACTTTGGGCAAATACCATATTGTTTCACTTCTAATTTGTCTGTCAAGGTGAAACTTGGTAGACAGATCACTGCTGTAAACCCTTGGCTAAGTTCAACATTCTACATCTTTCGATTGTACACAGTAAATTTTGCAAAGCAAAATAAACTCTGCTGGAAGTACATTTGGTCCCACTCCAAACAGAATTAAATACACTCTATCACAGAGTAAAATAAACTCTATCATGCTGTGAATGACTTGCTGCAGTTGAAAAACTTGATTTGACCAGATGATAGAGCTGGTTTCGCATTATAATAGAGTTTCTTTACATCTTGTGGGATCTATTTTAGTCCCTGTAGAGTGCATTTTAGAGTGCATCAAAGATGTCTGACATCGAAGATGCCAGACATCTTTGATGTTAGGGTCATTTCGATCCTACTTTAGCCACCAAGGGACCAAGTTCTACATGATATCACCACAAGGAGTTCTTGGATTATGATTAATCTTTCTATTGTAGATTATACCATCATAAGACCTAGCACAACTTCAAGGTTTGTCTCAACAGCACAAGTTAGTGCAATATTGCCTTTGTTCTTATTTCCTTCCAATAACAATTCTTAATATTTATCTTAATATTCTTAATATTTTCTTGAGTATACTGTAAGTCACAGTTGTTTTTTTTGTTTTTTTGTTTTTTTTTTTACTAATTTGGGAGGTCCTGCAACTTATACGATGTAATTTATATTCTGACAAATTACACATTTGGTATGAATAATAGTAATTAGAATGACTATTTATATAAGACTTTTGTTGGGAAGGTGTCGTGACACGGACCCACAACAGGGGGCGCTAAGGAACGGACAATGGATAAGCCAACCAGTAACAATTTAATGTTGTGAAAACACACAATGGAATACAGACAGAGATATGGATTGCCAATGAGACACCAGGTGACGTGTGGGCAGGCTCGAAGATAGAAGACCTCTGGCAAGAGAAGAGCCGATTCCCACACAGCTTCCACCACCAGCGGGCCTGAAGAACACCGGAGCCGCCAAGTCCCGAGTCCCCAGGTGGCCTCTGCCTTCGGCTGTCGACCCTGGTACTGCTGGCAGAGAACAGAGAAAATCCAGGTGAGTGTGAATCCGCACACTCAGTAGTCCACTCACAGTCAATGTTCTTTTTGGGAGGGAGCACCTCCACCTCCAATCACACACTCGTGCAGCTCCTGTGTAACCACTTATCTGCTACGGAGCGTGATGCGAAGTCATCACGGTCACACCCTTCTCCAGCTCCAATAAGAACACCACAGGGCAAGTGGCTGCAAGGAAGAGTTATGTTAGCAGAGAAAATTACCACAGAGAAGAGTACCTCTTGGTTGCTGATTTCTCGGCGGGGAGGTGGAGTTGTAGTCCGGCTTTTATGGTGATGTGGTGAATGAGTGACAGCTGGTGCTGATGATGAATGACAGCTGTCACTCTCAGTTGCTCCGACGCCCTCTTGTGCTTGAAGCCCGCACTCCAAGCAGGGTGCCATCTGGTGGTGGTGGGCCAGCAGTACCTCCTCTTCTGGCGGCCCACACAACAGGACCCCCCCCTCAACGGGCGCCTCCTCCAGGTTTATCCGGGTGACGTCGGTAGAAGTCGGCCAGGAGGTCCGGGTCCAGGATGAAGCTCCTCTTCACCCAGGAGCGTTCTTCGGGTCCGTACCCCTCCCAGTCCTGCAGGTATTGGAACCCCCGGCCCTTCCGACGGACGTCCAGGAGCCGACGCACGGTCCACGCCGGCTCCCCGTCGATGATCCGGGCAGGAGGCGGTGCAGGTCCAGGGGTGCAAAGTGGAGAGGTATGACGGGGTTTCAAACGGGACACATTGAAGACAGGGTGGATCCGCAGTGAAGCTGGCAGCTGCAGCTTCACTGCGGCCGGGCTGAGGACCTTGATGATGGGGAACGGTCCGATGTAGCGGTCCTTGAGTTTTGGTGAGTTGACCTGGAGTGATGTGTCCTTGGTAGAAAGCCACACCTCCTGCCCGGGCTGGTACGCAGGGGCCGGGGAACGCCGGTGATCTGCATGGGCCTTGGCCATCGTCCGAGCCTTCAACAGGGCAGAACAGGCGGTCCGCCACACCCGGCGGCACCTCCTGAGGTGGGCCTGGACCGAGGGCACTCCGACCTCTCCCTCCACAAGCGGGAACAATGGGGGCTGGTACCCCAAACACGCCTCAAACGGGGAGAGGCCGGTAGCAGACGAGACCTGGCTGTTATGGGCATACTCGATCCAGGCCGGATGGTTACTCCAGGCCGCCGGGTGCACGGAGGTCACGCAGCGAAGGGCCTGCTCCAGCTCCTGGTTAGCCCGTTCTGCCTGGCCGTTTGTCTGGGGGTGGTACCCGGACCAGAGACTCATGGTGGCCCCCAGCTCCTTACAGAAACTCCTCCAGACCTGCGAGGAGAACTGGGGACCACGATCTGATACGACGTCCGACGGTATCCCATGCAGACGCACGACGTGGTGGACCAGGAGGTCTGCCGTCTCCTGGGCCGTCGGGAGCTTCGGGAGGGCCACGAAGTGGGCCGCCTTGGAGAACCGGTCCACTATCGTGAGGATGACGGTGTTGCCCTGGGACGGCGGGAGGCCCGTGATGAAGTCCAGACCGATGTGGGACCAGGGGCGATGAGGCACCGGCAGGGGCTGGAGGAGGCCCGTGGTCCTCCTATGGTCCGCCTTGCCCCTGGCACAGGTGGTACAGGCCTGGACGTAGTTCCGGATGTTGGCTTCCAGGGACGCCCACCAGAAGCGCTGCTGGACAACTGCCACGGTCCTACGCACCCCGGGATGACAGGAGAGCTTGGATCTGTGACAGAAGTCCAAGATGGCAGCTCTGGCTTCTGGTGGGACGTACAGTCGGTTCTTAGGGCCGGTCCCCGGGTCCGGGTTTCTTGCCAGGGCCTCCCGGATGGTCTTCTCCACATCCCAGGTGAGGGTGGCCACGATAGTGGACTCGGGGATGATGGTCTTGGTTGGATCCGACAGCTCAGCCTTGGCTTCCTCTTCGTGCACCCGGGACAGTGCGTCCGATCATTGATTCTTAGTCCCGGGGCGGTATGTTATCTGGAAGTCAAAGCGCCCGAAGAACAGAGACCAGCGGGCTTGCCTGGGGTTCAGCCGCTTGGCGGTCCGGATGTACTCCAGGTTCCGATGGTCCGTGAAAACCGTGAAGGGCAACGCTGCTCCCTCCAACAGGTGTCTCCACTCTTCAAGAGCCTCCTTCACCGCGAGGAGTTCCCGATTGCCCACATCATAGTTGCGCTCAGCTGGGCTCAACCTGTGGGAAAAATAGGCACAAGGATGGAGAACCTTATTGGACTCCCCACCCTGGGACAGCACGGCTCCTATCCCCGAGTCAGAGGCATCCACTTCGACAATAAACTGGCGATCAGGGTCAGGCTGCACCAGAACTGGTGCAGTCGAGAACCGACATTTCAACTCCTTAAACGCGGCTTCGCACCGATCCGACCAGGTGAAGGGGACTTTAGTGGAGGTCAGGGCAGTCAGGGGGCTAACTACCTGACTGTACCCCTTAATGAACCTCCGGTAAAAATTTGCAAAGCTGAGGAACTGTTGCAGCTTCCTTCGGCTTGTTGGTTGGGGCCAATCTCTCACCACCGCGACCTTGGCCGGATCAGGGGCGACGGAGTTGGAGGAGATGATGAACCCCAGGAAGGACAAAGAAATGCGGTGGAACTCACACTTCTCGCCCTTCACGAACAACCGGTTCTCTAACAACCGCTGTAGGACCTGACGTACATGTTGGACATGAGTCTCAGGGTCCGGAGAAAAGATGAGTATATCATCCAGATATACGAAGACAAACCGATGCAGGAAGTCCCGCAAGACGTCATTTACCAAAGCTTGGAACGTCGCGGGGGAGTTAGTGAGGCCGAACGGCATGACCAGGTACTCAAAGTGACCTAACAGGGTGTTAAATGCCGTCTTCCATTCGTCTCCCTTCCGGATCCGAACTAGGTGGTACGCATTCCTAAGATCAAGTTTAGTTAAGATTTTGGCTCCATGCAGGGGCGTGAACACCGAATCCAACAGAGGTAACGGGTATCGGTTGCGAACCGTGATCTCGTTCAGCCCTCTGTAATCGATGCATGGACGGAGTCCGCCGTCTTTTTTGCCCACGAAAAAGAAACCTGCATCCATCGGGGATGTGGAGTTCCGGATCAGCCCGGCGGCTAAGGAGTCCCGGATGTAGGTCTCCATTGATTCGCGTCCCGGACATGAGAGGTTGTACAGCCTGCTGGACGGGTACTCAACGCCCGGGATCAAATCGATGGCACAATCGTACGGTCGGTGCGGGGGAAGAGCGAGTGCCAGATCTTTGCTGAAGACGTCAGCTAAATCGTGGTACTCCTTTGGCATCGCCGACAGATTGGGGGGAACTTTGACCTCCTCAGTAGCCGTCATGCTGGGTGGAACCGAGGATCCTAAGCACTCCCGGTGGCAGGTTTCGCTCCACTGCGTCACAACCCCAGACGGCCAATCAATCCAGGGATTGTGCTTCACCATCCATGGGAACCCTAAAATCACTCGGGAGGTAGAAGGTGTTACGTGAAACACGATCTCCTCCCTGTGATTCCCAGACACAACCAAGGTCACTGGCTGTGTCTGATGTGTGATTAATGGAAGTAGGGTGCCATCTAGTGCCCGCACCTTCAAAGGTGAAGGCAGAGCCACCAGAGGGAGCCCCACTTCCTTTGCCCATCTGCTGTCCAGCAGATTCCCTTCCGATCCCGTGTCTACCAGTGCTAGGGCGTGAAGGGTTAAATCCCCACTCAGGATCGTTACTGGGATTCGTGTAGATTTGCGGGGCTTTCCCGCGTGTGTGTTATGGCCCACCCTTAGCCCAGTTTCTAACGACGGGCGTTGTAGTTTGACTGTTTGGGGCAGTCCTTTTGCATGTGCTCACATGAGCCACAGAAAAAACACACCCCACGGGCCAGCCTCCTTTGTCTGATGTTTACTTTCATTTTGGCCCTGCTCGTGTCCATAGCTTTGTCAGCAGGGGGAGCTGTTGCCACACGGAGCTCTCTGGCAGTGAAGCGTGGGGACGACGACACCCTTTCGGAACCGGAAGGGAGAGGGGCGGCTCGGGCCTGGCCACGCCCCCCGGCCTGCTCCCGACGGTGTTCATTCAAACGGTTGTCTAAGCGTATAACCAAATCGACAAGCCCATCGAAATCCCGCGGTTCCTCCTTAGCCAGCAAATGCTCCTTCAGGACCGGAGACAGTCCGTTTATGAAGGCGGCGTGGAGTGCAACGTTATTCCAGCCGGACCTCGCTGCCGCGATGCGGAAGTCGACTGCATACGCAGCTGCACTCCGGCGCCCCTGTCTCATCGACAGCAGCACGCTCGAAGCAGTCTCGCCTCTGTTAGGATGATCAAAAACCTGTTTGAACTCCCGCACAAACCCAGCGTAAGACGTTAGGAGCCGTGAGTTCTGCTCCCAGAGCGTCGTAGCCCAGGCGCATGCCTCTCCTCAAAGCAAATTGATCACATAAGCCACTCGGCTAGCGTCCGACGCGTACATGATTGGACGCTGTGCAAAAACGAGCAAACACTGCATAAGGAAGTCTGCGCACGTCTCGACACAGCCTCCGTACGGTTCCGGAGGGCTTATGTATGCTTCAGGGGACGGTGGGGGGGGGGGGGGGGGTCATTGAACGACCAGTGGAATGTCTGTGTCGGGCCCAGGACCAGCGAGAGGAGGGACTGCAGCAGCGCCTTGATCGCGCGCTTCCACCCTGGCGGTGAGAGCCTCCATCCTCCGATTAAGGAGTACATTCTGCTCGGTCACCAAATCCAACTGAGCCGTGAAGGCGGTTAGGATATGCTGCAGATCACTCAACACACCTCCCGCTGACGCCTGCACCTCTTGCTCTTCCATTGGCCGTTCAAGCTCTGGTTGACGCCCCTCAGGATCCATGACGCTTGGCCGAGAAATCCTGTTGGGAAGGTGTCGTGACACGGACCCACAACAGGGGGCGCTAAGGAACGGACAGTGGATAAGCCAACCAGTAACAATTTAATGTTGTGAAAACACACAACGGAATACAGACAGAGATATGGATTGCCAATGAGACACCAGGTGACATGTGGGCAGGCTCGAAGATAGAAGACCTCTGGCAAGAGAAGAGCCGATTCCCACACAGCTTCCACCACCAGCGGGCCTGAAGAACACCGGAGCCGCCAAGTCCCGAGTCCCCAGGTGGCCTCTGCCTTCGGCTGTCCACCCTGGTACTGCTGGCAGAGAACAGAGAAAATCCAGGTGAGTGTGAATCCGCACACTCAGTAGTCCACTCACAGTCAATGTTGTTTTTGGGAGGGAGCACCTCCACCTCCAATCACACACTCGTGCAGCTCCTGTGTAACCACTTATCTGCTACGGAGCGTGATGCAAAGTCGTCACGGTCAAGCCCTTCTCCAGTTCCGATAAGAACACCACAGGGCAAGCGGCTGCAAGGAAGAGTTATGTTAGCAGAGAAAATTACCACAGAGAAGAGTACCTCTTGGTTGCTGATTTCTCGGCGGGGAGGTGGAGTTGTAGTCCGGCTTTTATGGTGATGTGGTGAATGAGTGACAGCTGGTGCTGATGATGAATGACAGCTGTCACTCTCCGTTGCTCCGACGCCCTCCCGTGCTTGAAGCCCACACTCCAAGCAGGGCGCCATCTGGTGGTGGTGGGCCAGCAGTACCTCCTCTTCTGGCGGCCCACACAACAACTTTCACATGAAGCAAAGCACTTAAAAGGAACTCTAATAATTAAAGAATAACTGCTCATGATTAAAAGTAAGAAGAAAGGTGCAACTTATACTCTGGAGAGACATGTATGGGTTTTTTTCCTCTTCAAGAGGCATTTTGACCGTTGGGGTTTTACATAATTATTGTATGGCCTTGCCTTACAATATAAAGCGCCTTGGGGCAACTGTTTGTTGTGATTTGGCGCTATATAAAAAAAAAAAAATTGATTGATTGAATTGAATTGATTTTTAACAGGTGTGACTTATACTCCAGAAAATACAGTATGCACATAAACATGTGAGGCAGTAGTTTATTATAGAGTGACATAAAAAACTGAAAAAAAAAGGGATTCATACTCTCGAAAAGACCCTTGTTATATCCCACCTTATAGGGCAGAACAAGCAGTGTGCTTGATGAGTGATATATATTACATTGATATAACTATTAATTAAAGTGATTCATCCCTGTAATTTTCAGGATCTGGCAGCTGCGTTCTCATCTGTCTTTGCAATTTCAGACTGTCATGAACGCATCACTCATCACTATTGTGCTGTTGCAAGTTTTCATGCTTTTCCAATAAGCCACACTCTGCATGTGCAGTCAGGGACGGTTTAAGTACTCAGGCTGTTTGTTTGACTCTTACTGTTTTGGACAATGAGTTTTGACAAAACAACACTGATTTTCACATTTGTACGTTCCATTGAACTGTGGCTTGACTGACAGTAGACAGTAACACGTGATAGTTACTTGGAGGATTGCTGAGGAAAGTGATGGTGTGGTGTGTTACTCTGACATGGCTTGGGGAAGTGATGAAACTTGGTAAGTGGTGAAAGAAACAGGGAAAGGAAATAAAGAATTTGAACAGCGTGTTATATAAGAACTCAAATAGCATACGAGGTCTGTTAGAAAAGTATCCGACCTTTTTATTTTTTTCAAAAACCTGATGGATTTGAATCACGTGTGCTTGCATGAGCCAACCTTGAACCTTCGTGCGCATGCGTGAACTTTTTCACGCCTGTCGATTGCATCATTTTCTGGTAAGCAGCCTTTGTGTGAGGTGTGTGTCGTGCGCTAGGCGTTTTTCATTCCAAGGAAAAAGACGGAATTACTGGAACAGCGCTGCATCAAATTTTGCCAGAAACTGGGCGACAGCCAGGTGGAAACCATTCGGATAATTCAGACGGCTTTTGGTGATGATGATGATGATGATGATGATGATGATGATGCTATGGGCATCACACAGATTAAGGAGCAGTACAACCGGTTTAAAGACGTCCGCACAACGGTGGAGAGCGAGCCACGCTCCGATCGGCCATCAACATGCAGAAATGACCAGATCATTTCCAAAGTGAATGCTGTGGTGATGCGGGACCATTGTGTGACTGTCTGAGAAATTGCGGAAGAGGTGGACATCAGCACTTTTTCGGCACATTCCACTGTGACAGAAGATTTGGCCATGAAGAGTGGCGGTGAAAATCATGCCGATGGCTTCGGCATGAAGCTGCCGATGGCGGAGCAAAAGCGCCTTTGTGTTGAAGTCTCACAGGACATGCTGTGACATGCCCACCTCTTCCACAATTTCTTGGATAGTCACACGACTGAAAAGTCACCGAAAGCCGTCTGAATTATTCGAATGGTTTCCACCTGGCTGTCGCCCAGTTTCTGGCAAAATTTGATGTGGCGCTGCTCCAGTCGTTCCGTCTCTTTCCTTGGAATGAAAAAACGCCGAGCGCACGACACACACCTCACACAAAGGCTGCTTACCAGAAAATGATGCAATCGACAGGTGTGAAAAAGTTCACGCATGCGCACGAAGGTTCAAGGTTCAAGGTGAAGGGGCCCTAAACTCAGCTACTGGATTGGACTGGATTGCCTTCTAAATTCATCAAGGATGGTGCCAAATCCATATCCTGCCCTTTAACCCATATTCTAAAATTGTCAATAACTTCAGGTAAAATTCCAGAAGATTTGAAAGCAGCAAAAGTTGTCCCCATCCATAAAAAAAATTTCTAGGACTGACCCTGGTAACTATAGACCAGTTTTGATTTTGAGCGTTGTTTCCGAACTCTTGGAAAGATAGTATGTGAACAAATTAGCACTTATCTTCAGGGCAACAAACATATATGAGTTACAGTCTGGCTTTCGGCCATCGTGTTCTGCAGATACCTGTTTAGTTCATTTGTTGGATTATATCAAACTTCAACAAGACAAAGGCAAATACACAGGTATGATTCTTCTCGATCTCCAAAAAGCCTTTGATACCACGGACCACAAAATTATAATATTGAAATTAGAGGCTTTAGAATTTCAGAAACCTACTATACCTTGGTTTCAATCCTGCCTTTATGGAAGGCTGTAGTCAGAGGAAGTTGGGGGCATCCTCTCCACTCCTGCCATACGTTCTTGTAGGGTACCTCAGGGCTCTATCCTGGGGCCCCTATTAGTTTTCATTTATGTTCGTGACATGCTCTCAGCAGTTTCCCATAACCTTCTGTTGTATGCTGATGATTCTGCTTTAGTTATAGCTGGCAAAGATGTCACAGAGATTCAGAAACCTTAACCTCTGAACTTGAGTCTCTCAGAGTATGGTTGATTGACAACAAATTGTCCCTCCATTTAGGAAAGACAGAGTCAATCCTGTTTGGATCCAAAAAGCGACTCAGTAATCAAAATTCTATGTTCGTAGCCTGTGCTGGTTGTGAGATCAGCAGTAAATCCTGTGTAAAATATATTGGGCTGGATATTGGCCAGCTCTATCAGGAGATTTAACAGCTGATAAAATTATCAATAAATCAAGTGACAAATTGAAGTTTTTAATACCGACAGGCCAAGCATTTCAATATGAAGACAAAGTTTCCAAGCCCATCCAGTTCCACTTTGATTATGGCAGTGTGTCTTGGTTTTCCGGCCTGACCTGGACAAATAAGGGGAGATTGTAAGTTATGCAGAATAAGATAATACGCTTCCTTCTCAAAGCTCATCCCTAGTCACATAAAGGCCTTGACAAATTCATTATGGTTTGTATGTTGCCAGTTGATTTTAGAGTGGACCAACTTAAACTAAATCACATGTTCACTCTGATACAGAAATCCGCCCTACACTATCTAATTTCTTCTTTTAAATTAAATTAAGAAAACCACAGCATTAACAGTAGATCTCGTGCCTTGTCCTTGGTTATACCCTTGGTTGGGTCCATTGGGGCAACATGTGTTTCTTATACTGGTGCTAAGGTATGGAACTGCCTTGATTTACAAACAAAATCTTGCAGAAATAAATGTTTTAAAAATTAGGAAAAACAGCATCTTTTTCCCATAATGGTCAAGTTTTACTGAGAACTTTGTCTATTTTTAGACTTTGTTAACTAAGCCACATGGGGTGTGCAGCCAGTACATTCTGAGTGTCGGTCCCAAGCCCAGATAAATGAGGAGGGTTGCGTGAGGAAGGACATCCGGCGTAAAACAAGCCAACCCAACTATGCAGAATAAGAATCAAATTTCCATACCGGATCAGTTGCGGCCCAGGTTTACAACGTCCGCCACCGGTGCTGTTGCCCAACAGGGTGCCGGTGGAAATTGGTCTACTGCTGGGCGAAGATGACGAAGAATGTTTCCACAAATAGCGGAAGAAGAAGAAAACTAGAAGGGTGGAAATGAGAGTGGGGACTTTGAATGTTGGTAGTATGACTGGTAAAGGGAGAGAGCTGGCTGATATGATGGAGAGGAGAAAGGTAGACATATTGTGTGTTCAAGAGACCAAGTGGAAGGAAAGTAAGAGCAGGAGCATCGGCGGTGGGTACAAGTTATTGTACCATGGTGAGGACAGGAAAAGAAATGGTGTTGGGGTAATTTTAAAGGAAGAGTAATGTTAAAAGTGTGTTGGAGGTTAAACGAGTGTCTGACAGGGTGATGAGTGTGAATTTGGAAATTGAAGGGGTAATGATGAATATCATCAGTGCATATGCCCCACAGGTAGGTTGTGAGATGAAGGAGAAAGAAGATTTCTGGAGTGTGTTAAGCCCTGTTTACACATAGACGGTAAGAGCTCCCGGAAGCGTCCCGGAAGAGTTTTTGACCGTCTTAAGGATCAAATGCCGTTGTTAATGCCGGCACTAGGGGGCATGGCTTAGTTCTGACTTTACCGGGAATCGTCAAAAAAATTATTCAACATGTCGAATAATTCCAGGAGCGCTCCCGGAGAATTCGCGTGACGACGGAGACAACATGAACAATGGCGTTTGATACTTTTTAATCGCCATTTCATCCTGCCCCTTCCTGTAGTGCCACAGTTTACACCGCCGTAGTTGGTGGCCGGCGTTGTATCCCTAGCCAACAGCGTGTAAAACGGCGATAGAGCCCACATCGGTGTCCTCAAGGGCGTTTTAACCGGCGACAGAGGCAGACAAAAGAGCGGCGCTAGTGGACAGTACGCCGTTCTAAACGCCACCTCCCGGTTAACGGCATTCCAAACGGCCGATAGGCGGCGGTCAGTATAAAAAGGCTAGCGCGCTGCATGCAGGCCTCTCACTCGCGGCCAGATATTTTTGCAGAGAAGCTCCAGTATGCCTCCTAAAAGAAAATTGGCAGTGGCAAGGACTTACTAAGAGGTCTGGTTCAGAAGCAGAGGGGAGGCCTGTGGTGGAGACGGAGCAACATGCTGAGGAGGGGGAAAAGGAAGGAGAAGAAAAGGCTGAGGATGATCTCCCTCCCCCTGCAGTGACAGAGGCATATCCCTACTGCTTCAGACTAGTATACTCTGGGGGCGGTGCCTATATGCAAAAGTTCCTGGAGTAACGCAGGATTTGCCTGGATAAAACCAGCGGTACACAGGGCATTATCAGCGGCAGCAGAACACTGCCATTCTCACGCGTGTCTTAACCTGTGATTGTAAAGGATAGAACTGGGTATTAACCCCCGTTGCCTGACGTGTGCCGGATGCTACGGCATCAAAATGCTGCTTTATTCGGCGGATTTAGCTGTGTTTTATCTGCGTATTTGTGGCTAGTACGGTGGTCAAAATGCCGACGAAATGCTCCGCCCCTTTCCACCACGAAAACAGCCGGAACTACCGTGAACTTCGGTCTACGTACTACCCACTGACAAAACCGTCTATGTGTAAACGGGGCTTAAGATGTGGTGGTGGAGAGTGTGCCCAAGCATGAAAGAGTGGTGATAGGAGCGGACTTCAGTGGGCATGTTGGTGAAGGGAACAAAAGTGATGAGGAAGTAATGGGTACATTCTGCTCGGTCACCAAATCCAACCGAGCCGTGAAGGCGGTTAGGATATGCTGCAGATCACTCAACACACCTCCCGCTGACGCCTGCGCCTCTTGCTCTTCCATTGGCCGTTCAAGCTCTGGTTGACGCCCCTCAGGATCCATGACGCTTGGCCGAGAAATCCTGTTGGGAAGGTGTCGTGACACGGACCCACAACAGGGGGCGCTAAGGAACGGACAGTGGATAAGCCAACCAGTAACAATTTAATGTTGTGAAAACACACAACGGAATACAGACAGAGATATGGATTGCCAATGAGACACCAGGTGACGTGTGGGCAGACTCGAAGATAGAAGACCTCTGGCGAGAGAAGAGCCGATTCCCACACAGCTTCCACCACCAGCGGGCCTGAAGAACACCGGAGCCGCCAAGTCCGGAGTCCCCAGGTGGCCTCTGCCTTCGGCTGTCCACCCTGGTACTGCTGGCAGAGAACAGAGAAAATCCAGGTGAGTGTGAATCCGCACACTCAGTAGTCCACTCACAGTCAATGTTCTTTTTGGGAGGGAGCACCTCCACCTCCAATCACACACTCGTGCAGCTCCTGTGTAACCACTTATCTGCTACGGAGCGTGATGCAAAGTCGTCACGGTCAAGCCCTTCTCCAGTTCCGATAAGAACACCACAGGGCAAGCGGCTGCAAGGAAGAGTTATGTTAGCAGAGAAAATTACCACAGAGAAGAGTACCTCTTGGTTGCTGATTTCTCGGCGGGGAGGTGGAGTTGTAGTCCGGCTTTTATGGTGATGTGGTGAATGAGTGACAGCTGGTGCTGATGATGAATGACAGCTGTCACTCTCCGTTGCTCCAACGCCCTCTCGTGCTTGAAGCCCACACTCCAAGCAGGGCGCCATCTGGTGGTGGTGGGCCAGCAGTACCTCCTCTTCTGGCGGCCCACACAACAACTTTCACATGAAGCAAAGCACTTAAAAGGAACTCTAATAATTAAAGAATAACTGCTCATGATTAAAAGTAAGAAGAAAGGTGCAACTTATACTCTGGAGAGACATGTATGGGTTTTTTTCCTCTTCAAGAGGCATTTTGACCGTTGGGGTTTTACATAATTATTGTATGGCCTTACCTTACAATATAAAGCGCCTTGGGGCAACTGTTTGTTGTGATTTGGCGCTATATATATAAAAAAAATTGATTGATTGAATTGAATTGATTTTTAACAGGTGTGACTTATACTCCAGAAAATACAGTATGCACATAAACATGTGAGGCAGTAGTTTATTATAGAGTGACATAAAAAACTGAAAAAAAAAGGGATTCATACTCTCGAAAAGACCCTTGTTATATCCCACCTTATAGGGCAGAACAAGCAGTGTGCTTGATGAGTGATATATATTACATTGATATAACTATTAATTAAAGTGATTCATCCCTGTAATTTTCAGGATCTGGCAGCTGCGTTCTCATCTGTCTTTGCAATTTCAGACTGTCATGAACGCATCACTCATCACTATTGTGCTGTTGCAAGTTTTCATGCTTTTCCAATAAGCCACACTCTGCATGTGCAGTCAGGGACGGTTTAAGTACTCAGGCTCCGCCCCTTTCCACCGCGAAAACAGCCGAAACTACCGTGAACTTCGGTCTACGTACTACCCACTGACAAAACCGTCTATGTGTAAACGGGGCTTAAGATGTGGTGGTGGAGAGTGTGCCCAAGCATGAAAGAGTGGTGATAGGAGCGGACTTCAGTGGGCATGTTGGTGAAGGGAACAAAAGTGATGAGGAAGTAATGGGTAGATATGGTATCAAGGATAGAAATGGGGAAG
This sequence comes from Thalassophryne amazonica, assembly GCF_902500255.1. NCBI lineage: Eukaryota > Metazoa > Chordata > Actinopteri > Batrachoidiformes > Batrachoididae > Thalassophryne > Thalassophryne amazonica. The sequence continues at coordinate 46,937,908 of NC_047109.1, read as the reverse complement.
GACTGATGGTAGTTGATTTTGCAAAAGGAATAGAAATGGCTGTGGTGAATACCTACTTTAAGAAAAGGGAGGAGCACAGGGTAACATATAAGAATGGAGGAAGGTGCATACAGGTGGACTACATTCTTTATAGGAGATGCAAGCTAAAAGAAATCAGAGACTGTAAGGTGGTGGCAGGAGAGAGTGTCGTTAGACAGCATAGGATGGTTGTTTGTAGAATGACTTTAGAGGTAAAGAAGAAGAAGAAGAGAGTGAGAGCTCAACAAAGGATCAGATCGTGGAAGCTGAAGGAGGAAGGCTGTTGTGTGAAATTTAGCGAGCAGGTGAGAGAAGCACTGGTTGGAGGGGAAGCTATTTTGGACAACTGGAAAAGTACTGCAGATGTGGTGAGGGAGACAGCTAGGACAGTACTGGGTATGACATCTGAACAGTGGAAGGAAGACAAAGGAGACTTGGTGGTAGAATGAAGAGGTCCAAGAAAGCATAAGGAGAAAGAGGTTGGCGAAAAAGTTTTGGGATAGTCAGAGAGATGAAGAAAGTAGACAGGAGTACAAGGAGATGCAGTGTAAGGCAAAAAGAGAAGTGGCAAAAGCGAAGGAAAAGGCATATTGCGAGCTGTACAAGAAGTTGAATAGTAAGGAAGGAGAAAAGGACTTGTACCGATTGGCCAGACAAAGGGACAGAGCTGGAAAGGATGTGCAGCAGGTTGGAATGGTAAAAGATGCACATGGTTATGTGCTGACAAGTGAGGAATGTGTGCTGAGAAGGTGGAGGGAATATTTTGAAGAGCTGATGAATAAAGAAAATGAGCGAGAGAAAAGGCTGGATGATGTGGTGAGAGTAAATCAGGAAGTACAAGAGATTAGTAAGGAAGAAGTGAGGGCTGCTATGAAGAGGATGAAGAGTGGAAAGGCAGTTGGTCCAGATGACATTCCAGTGGAGGCATGGAAATGTCTAGGAGAGACGGCAGTAGAGTTTCTAACCAGATTGTTTAATAAAATCTTGGAAAGTGAGAGGATGCCTGAGGAGTGGAGACGGAGTGTGCTGGTTCCTATTTTCAAAAACAAGGGTGATGTGCAGAGCTGCAGTAACTACAGAGGCATAAAGCTGATCAGCCACAGCATGAAGTTATGGGAAAGAGTAGTATAAACTAGACATAGAAAACAGGTGAAGATCTGTGAGCAGCAATATGGTTTCATGCCGAGAAAGAGCACTACAGATGCAATGTTTGCTCTGAGAATACTGTTGGAGAAGTACACAGAAGGCTAGAAAGAGTTACATTGTGTGTTTGTGGACTTAGAAAAAGCTTATGACAGGGTGCCAAGAGAAGAGCTGTGGTATTGTATGAGGAAGTCTGGAGTGGCAGGGAAATATGTTAGGGTAGTGCAGGACATGTACAAGAATAGTGTGACAGCAGTAAGATATGCAGTTGGAATGACAGACTCATTCAAGGTGGAGGTGGGATTACACCAAGGATCAGCTCTGAGCCCTTTCTTGTTTGCAGTGGTGATGGACAGGTTGACGGATGAGATCAGACAGGAGTCCCCATGGACTATGATGTTTGCAGATGACATTGTGATCTGTAGTGAGAGTCGAGAGCAAGTTGAGTCTATTCTGGACAGGTGGAGATATGCTTTGGAGAGAAGGGGAATGAAAGTCAGTAGAAGCAAGACTGAGTACATGTGTGTGAATGGGAGGAAGCCCAGTGGAATAGTGCAGTTACAAGGAGTAGAAGTGATGAAAGTAGATGAGTTTAAATATTTGGGGTCATCTGTCCAAAGTAATGGAGAGTGTGGTAGAGAGGTGAAGAAGAGAGTGCAGGCAGGGTGGAGTGGGTGGAGAAAGGTGGCAGCAGTGATTTGTGACCGAAGAATATCAGCAAGAGTGAAGGGGAAAGTTTACAAGACAGTAGTGAGACCAGCTATGTTGTACGGTTTAGAGACAGTGGCACTAACAAAAAGACAGGAGGCAGAGCTGGAGGTAGCTGAAGATGTTGAGATTCTCTTTGGGAGTGACAAGAATTGACAAGATTAGGAATGAACATATCAGAGGGACAGCTCAGGTGGGACGGTTTGGAGACAAAGTCAGAAAGGTGAGATTGAGATGGTTTGGACATGTGCAGAGGAGGGACTCAGGGTATATAGGGAGAAGGATGCTGAGGATGGAGCCACCAGGTAGGAGAAGAGGGAGACCAAAGAGGAGGTTTATGGATGTGCTGAGGGAGGACATGCAGGTGGTTGGTGTGACAGAGGAAGATACAGAGGACAGGGTGAGATGGAAATGATTGATCTGCTGTAGTGACCCCTAACGGGAACAGCCGAAAGACAAAGAAGAAGAAGAAAGAAGAAGTTATTTAAAAATATATTGTAAATATAGTTTTAATAATGGGTAAGTGCCATATTTATTAGGGTTGAGCCGGATACTCATTTCAGAAGAGTATTCGGTACGGAAAATTCACGCTTCACTAGCTTCACTGGCTCTCTCTCCCTCTCACAGTCACTCAGAAAAAACACACAGCGCCCGCCCCTCCCTACACAGACACGTCTCTGCAGCCTCTCTCTCACACACAGACAGGATCCCTGTGCTTGGCTGGATTCTGCCTCACGTTGCTCTGTCAGTACTCAAGTTTTCTTCAGTTCACCTCTTTTTCAGTTTGTATGATATTTAAATGTAACTCAGCCACATGGGGTGTGCAGCCAGTACAGTTCTGAGTGCCGGTCCCAAGCCCGGATAAATGAGGAGGGTTGCGTCAGGAAGGGCATCGGGCGTAAAACAAGCCAACCCAACTATGCAGACTCAGAATCGAATTCCCATACCGGATCGGTCGCGGCCCGGGTTAACAACGTCCGCCACCGGTGCTATTGCCCAACAGGGTGCCGGTGGAAATTGGGCTACTGCTGGGCGAAGATGACGAAGAAGAGGAGGAAAACGTTGCCACGAACAGCGGGAGAAGAAGAAAACTAGAAGGGTGGAAATGAGAGTGGGGACTTTGAATGTTGGTAGTATGACTGGTAAAGGGAGAGAGCTGGCTGATATGATGGAGAGGAGAAAGGTAGACATATTGTGTGTGCAAGAGACCAAGTGGAAGGGAAGTAAGAGCAGGAGCATCGGCGGTGGGTACAAGTTGTTGTACCATGGTGAGGACAGGAAGAGAAATGGTGTTGGGGTAATTTTAAAGGAAGAGTATGTTAAAAGTGTGTTGGAGGTTAAGCGAGTGTCTGACAGGGTGATGAGTGTGAAGTTGGAAATTGAAGGGGTGATGATGAATATCATCAGTGCATATGCCCCACAGGTAGGTTGTGAGATGAAGGCGAAAGAAGATTTCTGGAGTGTGTTAGATGAGGTGGTGGAGAGTGTGCCCAAGCATGAAAGAGTGGTGATAGGAGCAGACTTCAATGGGCATTTTGGTCAAGGGAACAGAGGTGATGAGGAAGTAATGGGTAGATATGGTATCAAGGATAGGAATGGGGAAGGACAGATGGTAGTTGATTTTGCAAAAAGGATAGAAATGGCTGTGGTGAATACCTACTTTAAGAAAAGGGAGGAGCACAGGATGGTTTGGACATGTGCAGAGGAGGGACTCAGGGTATATAGGGAGAAGGATGCTGAGGATGGAGCCACCAGGCAGGAGGAGAAGAGGGAGACCAAAGAGGAGGTTCATGGATGTGCTGAGAGAGGACATGCAGGTGGTTGGTGTGACAGAGGAAGATACAGAGGACAGGGTGAGATGGAAACGATTGATCTGCTGTGGCGACCCCTAACGGGAACAGCCGAAAGACAAAGAAGAAGATGATATTTAAATTTACTTTGTGAACTTGTTTCGGATCATACGTGGTGCATTTGACAAGACAGAGCTGAAAACGGCTTGTGTTGTGTCGGTCACTGCCTCCACTCCGGTCAGGTTTTTTATTTATTTTAACCATTTGCTTGCTCTTTGTTTTGTTGGTGATATAAAGTCAGTTGGAAAACTTTGCTTGTACTGAACGCGGTGCTTGTACTGAACGCGGTGCTTTTGAGAAGAATACAGTGAACAAGACTGACATATTATTTCCGTTTGCCATGTGTGTAAGGTGTCACCTTACACACATACACACATGTAGCTGAACACACAAAGTAGCCTATATTAATATTTTTATTGAATATGGCTGCATGCAGTATCTGACACTGTATCACTGCTGTTCATAAACTAAATTGGTCAGTTGAACAAACGCTCTCTCTCACTCTCACAGTCACTCAGTCACACACACATACACACAGACAGACATGCACACACATACACAGATGCAAACAGACACACAGACAATCAGTATTGTTTAACTTTGTGTGAAAAAAAATGCCAAGAACGTTAGGTAGTAAAAATAAATAATTTTAAAAAAATCAGTTTGATCATAAAATTTTAAAAAAGAAAGTTGTGTTGAGTATGACAACTCTTGTTCATGCATACTTAGTAGTTCATAATTTCCTACTACACTGAATGTAAATTCTGAGGCTGTTCTGTAAATATCCATTCATACACTTAAGAATATTCATTCATATTCTGAATTCATAAAAAACTTGTTCTGTAAATACAACCCCTGGCAAAAATTATGGAATCACCGGCCTCGGAGGATGTTCATTCAGTTGTTTAATTTTGTAGAAAAAAAGCAGATCACAGACATGACACAAAACTAAAGTCATTTCAAAGGGCAACTTTCTGGCTTTAAGAAACACTATAGGAAATCAGGAAAAAAAATTGTGGCAGTCAGTAACAGTTACTTTTTTAGACCAAGCAGAGGGAAAAAAAATATGGACTCACTCAATTCTGGGTAAAAAATTATGGAATCATGAAAAACAAAAGAACGCTCCAACACATCACTAGTATTTTGTTGCACCACCTCTGGCTTTTATAACAGCTTGCAGTCTCTGAGGCATGGACTTAATGAGTGACAAACAGTACTCTTCATCAATCTGGCTCCAACTTTCTCTGATTGCTGTTGCCAGATCAGCTTTGCAGGTTGGAGCCTTGTCATGGACCATTTTCTTCAACTTCCACCAAAGATTTTCAATTGGATTAAGATCCGGACTATTTGCAGGGCATGACATTGACCCTATGTGTCTTTTTGCAAGGAATGTTTTCACAGTTTTTGCTCTATGGCAAGATGCATTATCATCTTGAAAAATGATTTCATCATCCCCAAACATCCTTTCAATTGATGGGATAAGAAAAGTGTCCAAAATATCAATGTAAACTTGTGCATTTATTGATGATGTAATGACAGCCATCTCCCCAGTGCCTTTACCTGACATGCAGCCCCATATCATCAATGACTGTAGAAATTTACATGTTCTCTTCAGGCAGTCATCTTTATAAGTCTCATTGGAACAGCACCAAACAAAAGTTCCAGCATCATCACCTTGCCCAATGCAGATTCGAGATTCATCAATGAATATGACTTTCATCCAGTCATCCACAGTCCACGATTGCTTTTCCTTAGCCCACTGTAACCTTGTTTTTTTCTGTTTAGGTGTTAATGATGGCTTTCGTTTAGCTTTTCTGTATGTAAATCCCATTTCCTTTAGGCGGTTTCTTACAGTTTGGTCACAGACGTTGACTCCAGTTTCTTCCCATTCGTTCCTCATTTGTTTTGTTGTGCATTTTCGATTTTTGAGACATATTGCTTTAAGTTTTCTGTCTTGACGTATTTGGTCCAGAGTTTAGACACAGCTGACTGTGAACAACCAACATCTTTTGCAACATTGCATGATGATTTACCCTCTTTTAAGAGTTTGATAATCCTCTCCTTTGTTTCAATTGACATCTCTCGTGTTGGAGCCATGATTCATGTCAGTCCACTTGGTGCAACAGCTCTCCAAGGTGTGATCACTACTTTTTAGATGCAGACTAACAAGCAGATCTGATTTGATGCAGGTGTTAGTTTTGGGGATGAAAATTTACAGGGTGATTCCATAATTTATTCCTCAGAATTGAGTGAGTCCATATTTTTTTTCCCTCTGCTTGGTCTAAAAAAGTAACCGTTACTGACTGCCACAATTATTTTGCCTGATTTCTTATAATGTTTCTTAAAGCCAGAAAGTTGCCATTTGAAATGACTTTAGTTTTGTGTCATGTCTGTGATCTGCTTTTTTTTCTACAAAATTAAACAACTGAATGAACATCCTCCAAGGCCGGTAACTCCATAATTATTGTCAGGGGTTTTAGTTCTCTTACTTTTGTGATCAAGAACATTGATTTGAATCTCAATTTTGAGGCTGTTCTGTTATTCATTCATACACTTAAGAATATTCATGTTCTGAGTTCATAAAAAAACTTGTTCTGTAAATAGTTCTCTTACTTTTGTGATCAAAAACATTGATTTGAATCTCAATTTTGAGGCTGTTCTGTAAATAGTTTTCAAATAAACAATAAATATAGCAACTTCTGATCAACCCATATCAATTTCACGCTTAAATTAATGTACTGATTTAAGACCCAGCTATTTTGGGTTAAACCACGCCCACTTCCGGTTTAGGTCCCGCCCATTCCGAGTACGGATATGGATACAGATAATTTAGATAGTTGAACAGATACAGATACAGACAGTGGTGTACTCGCTCATCATTTATACTCATTTATTATGTACTTGTTAATGTTAATTCTTATGTTCTTTATGTTGGGTCATAGTGGAAACAAGTCCATTTGTTGCTTTTTTGTGTTATCCTGTATTTTAATGTATTTTTGTTTTTACATTATTATACGAATCAAATCAAATCTTCATCTCCCATAGTAACCGTTTGTTTGACACAGAGTCACTGCATCCTTACCCATGGATTCTCCAAAAAGAATATGTACTAAAGACATCTATTTATCACCTAAGGTCACTGGTTAATATCCAAGTCTCATAACCATGCAGTAAGACAGCAAGCGCCAGGACACAAAAGACATGGACCTTTGTCCTCCTTGCAGATATCAGCATTATCATCACACACCTTTGTCCAGCGGCTTCATGACTCCATAAACTCTTCTCAGGTGTTTCTCAATCTTAAAGGTTAAGGACCCAGAAACATTAATGTCACTGCTGAGATAAGTGAATGTTCCAACACTTTCACCACGTACAGATACACTGTGTTTGTTGGGCACCGCAGTGTCGTCTGAGGGTAAAATATGATGCATATGATGCAATTTTTCTCCATCCGGGGACAGCCCTCATCTTTCCCCAGCACTTTCTCTGAGTTTTTGGATAAATTACATTGGAAAAAAAGTGAAAACGCAAAGAAAAAGTGATGATGCGGTGGAAAGTGGACATGTGTTTCAGTTTGTTTATGACCTGGAGCTCAAACATGTCGAGGCGGCTGTACAGGTGAGAGAACGCAGCTACCCTGGCTAGGTGTATAGGCAGGGGCGCCGCCAGGGATTTTGGGCCCCATGAACAGAAATCTTTCGGGGCCACCCCCACATTATATTGTCAGTATTATATTTGTATTAGGGGCCTCTCTGAGCCCCTGTCAATCATGGCCCTATAGAATCCTCCTCCTTATTCTCCCCGTTTCGGCGCCCCTGTGTGTAGGCTAACACTTATTGACACAACCTCTCCCATTTGCCCTTTTCCACTGGGAACTGAAAAAAACTGCACTTTTCGGGATTGCTTCGGTGATTGCAGCTGAAAACAAAACAGTACACCATTTTTCCATTAGAAGCGACGCTGTTTGTGAGGAGAGACTAATCTCCGGGTGGAGTGTGGGAGTATCAGCACAAACCATTCAGGGGATGGGGTTTCAGTAGAAACCATTTTAAACCAACACATCTTTTACCGGCACATCCACTAGGTTGCAGCGAGTATGCTTTTAAGTTTACCAAATGGTTTGTGCTAAAACTCCCACAGTCTGCCCGGGGATTAGTGTCTGCTGTGGCTGGATGTGGTCAAATCCCGCGATATCACGCAGGGGTTCAAACGAGACTGCACTGTACTATTAAATGTGAAAATTGGAGCCAGGAATGAGGCAGAGACAGAGGCAGAAGTACTGGGAGCCATCTGTGTGGTCTGTTAGTTGCCAGGTGCAGGGGGGCATCGGGCCGACTGAGACAGCAGAGGATTTTGAGACAGGAACAAACTTAGAATGAATCTGCAAAAAACAGTTCAAAAAGATACAAAAAGTCCACAAGTAACACAGCGAAATGTTGCCAGCTATACGACTCAGTGAATACTCTGGCAAGGATGGATCCACATCCCATGTGAGTTTATGAGTTTGCGTCCTGAGGGGAGCGACTGGGAGGAGTCACAACAGAAGACAAGAGTACAGCCACGACACCAGGTACTGATGAGCTAAGACAAACAATGTGAAACTATACAGAAATAATTAAAACCAAGTTTGCTTCATGTTGTTTGTGGGCCATCAGAGAATAAATCTCTTTACCTGGTTTATATCGGTGTAGGTGAACCTTCTTGCAGGTTTGGTAAATTCCTGGTTGCTTCAGATAACTAATTGTTTCAGTTATCTGAAGCACTAATGTCAAATGGAAAGAGTTCCATAGTTTAAACTGTGTTTATTCTGCATTTTGTCGTTCCACTTGGCCAACAGCAAACGTAGTTAAAGCTCTGATTGATGCTGGGGTTAACCCACGTCAGCTGGGGTTACATGACTGCGATGGACCAGCGCTTTCAGTCAAATGGACACATCAGGTTAAAGTGATTAATGAAGAAACCACTGGATACGTATGGACTGAACTTCTGACCTTCTGCCTTTGAAATGTTGTGGCAAAACAAATTCAGCAAGTGCACTAACATAAGCTTCATGCTGACCTGCTGACCTATGTACTGCACCTCTTTCCCAATGTATGCTGGGATAATACCCCACCTCCAACCTTGTCCAAATCTTTTTTCTTTTTCTTGTTATGCACTTAAGATTGCAGAGTGATTCACACAGACAGACAAAATATAAGCCCAGTGATGAGTCTGAATGCACAAACCATACACCGTAGACTCATTACACCCATTGTGGTGGGATCACCGCTTATATGACAATAACAATAAGACATTATACAACTGTTTGGCAGATGTTTCTCCCTTTGGACCCTTAATTTAAGGCAGCTCGAATGACTAGTTCTGATTTATTGCTGGAAACAGGTCTGACGGATAGTTTTGAGGATCTTGATGTCATTGTTAGTGAATCAGCACAGCCTCAGGAATGCTCAATCAGCCGTTCATGGCCTCCGGCAGCCCAAACAGAATATTTACACAGCACAAGCTGTGGAAGATTATAGCTAATGCTGATGTCTCTCAAGGTTAAAGTGGGGTGTGTGTGTGTGCGTGTGTGAAGAAAGACCACCTGAACCCCAAGAGTGAGAGGAATGATTTAGTCACCAGGGCCTGTCAGTGCCAAGTTAGAAAACTTCCATCATGGTGTAAAAAAATCACAACTGCCGAACATTTTCTTGATATATTTTTGCAATTTCTGCATCCACAAAAACAATGTGAAGCCATCCATTTTCTTCCTCTTTATCCGGAGTCGGGTCGCGGGGGCAGCAGCTCAAGCAAAGCCGCCCAGACCTCCCGATCCACACACACCTCCTCCAGCTCCTCCGGGGGAACCCAAAGGCGTTCCCAAGCCAGCCGAGAGATGTAGTCCCTCCAGCGTGTCCTGGGTCTTCCCCGGGGCCTCCTCCTAGTGGGACCTGCCCAGAACACCTCTCCAGCGAGGCGTCCAGGGGGCATCCGGAAAAGATGCCTGAGCCACCTCAACTGACTCCTTTCGACGTGGAGGAGCAGCGGCTCGACTCCGAGCTCCTCCCGAGTGACCGAGCTCCTCACCCTATCTCTAAGGGAGCGCCCAGCCACCCTGCGGAGGAAACTCATCTCGGCCGCTTGTACTCGCGATCTCGTTCTTTCGGTCATGAGCCAAATCTCATGACCATAGGTGAGGATCGGAATGTAGATCGATCGGTAAATCGAGAGCTTTGCCCCCCTACTCAGCTCTCCCTTCACCACGACGGTCCGATACAGTGACCGCATCACTGCAGATGCTGCACCGATCCGTCTATCGATCTCACGCTCCATCCGTCCCTCACTCAGGAACAAGATCCCGAGATACTTAAACTCCTCCACTTGAGGCAAGGACACTCCACCGACCTGAAGAGGGCAAAGCACCTTTTTCCGGTCGAGAACCATGGCCTTGGATTTGGAGGTGCTGATTTTCATCCTGGATGCTTCACACTCGGCTGCAAACCGCCCCAGTGCACGCTGAAGGTCCTGATTTGACGAAGGCAACAGAACCACATTGTCCGCAAACAGGAGAGACGAGATTCTGTGGTTCCCAAACCAGACCCCTCTACACCCTGGCTGCGCCTAGAAATTCTGTCCATAAAAATAATGAACAGAACCGGTGACAAAGGGCAGCCCTGGCGGAGGCCAACGTGCACTGGAAACAGGTTTGACTTATTACCGGCAATGCGAACCAAGCTCCTGCTGCGGTCGTACAGAGACCGGATAGCCCTTAGCAAAGGACCCCGGACCCCGTACTCCCGGAGCACTCCCCACAGGGTGCGCCGAGGGACACGGTCGAATGCCTTCTCCAGATCCACAAAACACATGTGGACTGGTTGGGCAAACTCCCATGAACCCTCGAGCACCCGATGGAGTGTGTAGAGCTGGTCCAGTGTGCCGCGACCAGGACGAAAACCACACTGCTCCTCCTGAATCCGAGGTTCAACCATCGGTCGAATTCTCCTCTCCAGTACTCTGGAATAGACCTTACCGGGGAGGCTGAGGAGTGTGATCCCCCTATAGTTGGAACACACCCTCCGGTCTCCCTTCTTAAACAGAGGGACCACCACCCCGGTCTGCCAATCCAGAGGCACTGTCCCCGATCGCCACGCGATGTTGCAGAGGCGTGTCAGCCAAGACAGCCCCACAACATCCAGAGACTTAAGGTACTCAGGACGGATTTCATCCACCCCAGGAGCCTTGCCACCGAGGAGCTTTCTAACCACCTCTGTGACTTCGGCTTGGGTAATGGATGAGTCCGCCTCCGAGTCCCCAGTCTCTGCTTCCTCTTCGGAAGACGTGACGATGGGATTGAGGAGATCCTCGAAGTACTCCTTCCACCGCTCGACAACATCCCCAGTCAGGGTCAACAGCTCCCCACTCGCACCATAAACAGTACTGGTGTAGAGCTGCCTCCGCCTCCTGAGGCGTCGAGGCCGACCGATAGTCCTCCTCCATAGCCTCCCTGAACTCCTCCCAGACCCGAATTTTTGCCTCTGCGACCGCACGGGCTGTGGCATGCTTGGCCTGCCGGTACCTGTCAGCTGCCTCTGGGGTCCCACCTACCAACAAAGATAAGTAGGACTCCTTCTTCAGCTTGATGACATCCCTTACTTCCGGTATCCACCACCGGGTTTGGGGATTGCCGCCGCAACAGGCACCAGAGACCTTGCGACCACAGCTACGAGCAGCCGCTTCGACAATGGAGGTGGAGAACCTGGTCCACTCGGACTCCATGTCTCCAACCTCCCCCGGGATCTGGGAGAAGCTCTCCCGGAGGTGGGTGTTGAAGACCTCACTGACAGAGGGTTCTGCCAGTCATTCCCAGCAGACCCTCACGATATGTTTGGGCCTGCCAGGTCTTACCGGCTTCCTACCCTGCCAGCGGATCCAACTCACCACCAGGTGGTGATCAGTCGACAGCTCTGCCCCTCTCTTCATCGAGTGTCCGAGACACGTGGCCGAAGGTCAGATGATACGACTACAAAGTCGATCATCGACCTCTGGCTCAGGGTGTCCTGGTGCCACATGCACTTATGGACACCCTTGTGCTCGAACATGGTGTTCGTGATGGACAAACTGTGACTAGCACAGAAGTCCAACAACTGAACACCACTCGGGTTCAGATCGGGGAGGCTGTGCTTCCCGATTACCCCCCTCCAGGTCTCACTGTCGCCCCTGAAATCCCCCAGGAGAACAATGGAGTCCCCAGTCGGAGCGCTATCTAGTACCCCTTCCAGGGACTCCAGGAAGGTCGGGTACTCTGCACTGCTGCTTGACCCGTAGGCCGAGACAACGGTGAGAGACCTGTCCCTGACCCGAAGGCGTAGGGACGCGACCCTCTCGTTCACCGAAGTGAACTCCAACACTTGGCGACTGAGCTGGGGAGCAATAAGCAATGTGACCCCAGCTCTCCGCCTCTCCCCGTGGGCGACGCCAGAAAAATGAATCGTCCAGCCCCTCTCCAGGAGTTGGGTACCAGAGCCCAAGCTGTGCGTGGAGGTGAGCCTGACTATCTCTAGTCGGTATCTCTCAACCTCCCGCACAAGCTCAGGCTCCTTCCCCCCCAGCGAGGTGACATTCCACATCCCAACAGCCAGGGGCTGTGAGCATGGACCGGGCCGCCGGGCCACCTGCCCTCGACCGCCACCCAATCCTCTCTGCACCCGGCCCCCATGGCCCCCTCTGCAGGTGGTGAACCCACAAATGTGAAGCCATAAACTGGCAAATACCCCGCCCAGTTTAGAATAAAAAATTTCCTTGGGATGACTTGTGTTTCAAACATATGTTTACATACACTTTTGGGAAAAAGATTCAAAATCTGTTTTCCCCTGTGCCCATATTCCATGTTATAAAACAATGGAAACAATGTGTGTTAAGTCCTGAAGGATTTCTACTTCATTTCCATATGACCTTATTTAAAAATAATAAAGTTAGGTTTGTGCAGCCACGCTCCTCTGTGCACACCTGATCCTGTCAGAGCTCAGAGCTGAAGCAGAGTTGGTCCTGATTAGTACTTGGCTGAGAGACCATTTGGGAACACCAGGAGCTGCACATGTGTTTTTCCTTGTAAAACAGGAAGGGCATCTGGCATGAAACTTGTGGCAGATCTCAATGCGGCTCTTTACCAGATCTGATGTGGTGTCCTTGAGCAACTGGGACAACCAAAAGCTTGAAAAAATAGTTTAAGTTTCGAATGATTATCCTGCGATGTATTGTTTTCACTTGAACTGCATAACTGTGGACAAGATAACTCAAAAACAGTTAGATTATTTTATGTCAGACTTGGTGGGAATATTACTTGGAGATATATCTTGAAGTGATTAGAGTTTGGAATAGTTTAGTCAAAGGTCAAGGAAAACATGGTCCAAACAACACCTTTTTTGTATATCTCCACAACCAAGATGCCTAGATGGATGATGTAAAGCATATATTGATCAGCAAAATATTTGTGATTGGTGATTTGTGAATTCATAATGAAATTACAGAGTGTTGTAAAAATACATGTATATTAACTTGTACATTCATAGGGAGAGTGTGCTGACATCAGAGGTCTGATGCCTTTCATTTCAGTTTTTGAATTTAAAATAACCAAGGCTCTGTGTTGGCCTTGTGATCAAGTATAAACTGTTCCTGTGCTTTTTTTTTTTTTAAATTGATGTTGATTATAGATTAATGGCTTCGTGGTCAGATGACAGTAAAAATAAAGGTCATCTGATCCCAAGCTGTGCCTCAGAGCCAAATCTGGGTTGTGTCAAAATATTGTGTGTTCCCTTCAATAATACAGTTTCTAGGAGCTAAAATACGATTGAGCACTCATTGACCCTGTAACCTAATATGTAAATTAGGTCACTTTGGTGATTCTTCCTCGCTGGGGCTATCCATATGACAACTTTGGTTAGATTTGAGTTTTTAAAAACTCTTTGCATCTCACTATCGCTTTCTCTACCAAACATGTTTCAGCATATGGCTCGAAATGGCCACATGTCCTCAGAAATTCAAGATTTGCTGTTTGTGTTTACATTATTTTTTCATAACATAGAAGTATCCATCCTGAAAAAAACAAGGTTACTCTGAATGTTATTATTTTACCACTAGGAGTACGGAAACATAAAACAAAACAAAACATGGATTTGGATTCACGAGCAAGTTCATGGACCGCAGAGGGTTAAAGATGTTCATATATGGAAAAACTACCCAGATACAGTGTTTTAAATATGCCATTACAGTACATTATGACACACTTCATAGTACGAGGACAATATAGGATTTATCAAGTGTGGGTTCCCACTCAGTACTTGACAGGTGCGACACCCTTGTAGCTCCTTTCAGATGGCATACGACCAAGACTTTGGTTGTCTGAACAAACACTATTTTCAATGTTGCGCCCTTCAGTTGAGCCTGAAACATGAACTGCTGAGATTTTAGATGTCGTCACCGTGTTGCCATTCTGGCTGTTGAAGGCTGTGGTGTCAACAGTAACACTAACTGACTCATACTATTGTGTAGTTGTCTAGACCTCTAATAGGATGTGATCTCAGATTGTTGGAACTCTATCAGTTTTGATCAAGACTCCCAGATTGTGTCTGCCTTCATCTTCATTGACAAATAAAAGCCACATTGGGCAGCAATTTTTACCCAGTTCAAAGGAGCGGAGAGAGACGCAGGTGTCATATTCACATGCTGGTTAGTGGATGTGCTGATTTAAAATGAGCCATGTTCAGGCACAGTGCTGGGGTATTGCTGTTATGAGGTTGCAGAAAACAACTGCACCACAGTTAAGTCCAGTCTGGGAGAAGGCACTGGTGCTGCAACTGGATGGCAACCACCCAGGCAGACAACTGGTCCATCCCCACAACAGATCACCAAAAACCTGGTCTAAAATCCAGTGCAGAGATTCCCTGATATTGACATTACACAATATTCAGACATGCCTAACACAGTGTTGTGTGCCCATGTGCACCAGTCGACCTGAAACTTTGCCGGATTTGTCTTTCCATAGGTTTTATGACTAATGGCAAGGAAAAAAACTCTACTATCATCTCCACAGTCTTGAGCAGGTTCAGCTCCAGGTTGCAGGCAGAGTGTCAAAAAAGCCATAATTCTTGCCACATCTGGGAGGGAAACAGAATTGTGGCAGACAGCCGTCCGGCTATTCAGACTGTGTTGTGACCTGCCCCGAATGATTTGTGCACACCCTGTGCATATTAAGCCCTCCAGACGCAGTACAAATGTTTGTGGAAGGATCACCCAGACAGCTGTCAGAATGCAGTGAGAATATGACGAATGCACTTACATTGTCGTATGAGTGAGGTCCGATTGCGGGTGGAGAAAATATAATCCAACAGCACTCAAGGTGCACTCATGGTGCATTTAGGCACATTCAGGACATTCAGCCAGCATCCAAAATGGCGGATCATTTTGAACTGCCCCTCGAACACAATCAAAATGTTTTATGCAGTCACATTGCGGTCAGACTACACTACGACCGCCGTTCAAGATTTTTCCACCTTGACTGTTTTGCACATGTGCAAACATTCGCGGCAGCCACAGCAATCTGCTTGACTGTTTAGACTGCTCTCAGAATGCTGTCCGACGTCCGCGAATGCACCTCTACACTTTCGGAATGTGTGCCGAACTTTCATGCCAACCACATTCGGCCTTAAGGATGATGGGGGTATAAGAAATTGCTCGACATCCAGCTTTTTACTGATGCAAGGCAATCCTCTGAAGACTTTATGTGTATGAGA
This sequence comes from Thalassophryne amazonica, assembly GCF_902500255.1. Lineage (NCBI taxonomy): Eukaryota > Metazoa > Chordata > Actinopteri > Batrachoidiformes > Batrachoididae > Thalassophryne > Thalassophryne amazonica. Next base: position 46,922,421 of record NC_047109.1, on the reverse strand, counting down.
TTACCAACAGTTAGCGGTATGTACAACTGAGTGCCATCAGTGTAGCAATTAAAAGTAAGTGTATAATGCTGTAGCATGTGTTCGAGGGGTGCTATATAAAGGGAGAAACGCAAGGGGCCTAAGACAGACCCCTGTGGAACCCCATATTTCATGTCACCAAGGTTAGAGGTAGTGTTGTTGTATAGAATACAATGAGAGTGACTGGTTAGGTAAGATGTCAACCATGCAAGAACATTCCCAGAGATCCCAAAATGATTCTCCAGCCTGTCAAGTAGAATATGATGATCCACCATATCAAACACAGCACTGAGATCTAATAGCAGCAGAACCATAGCTGTGTCTGAATCCATTGCAAGCAGAAGATCATGTTCCACTTTAGTGAGAGCTGTCTCTGTGGAATGGGACATTCTAAATGCAGACGGCAGTGACTGAAATAGATTATTCTCAGTAAGGTGGTCCACGAGCTGCTGTTAAACCACTTTTTCAAGAATTTTAGAACAAAATGATAGGTTTGATATTGGCCTTGTTGGGATGGTCCCTTTCACCACACCATCATACAAGTGTACACAATAAGTCCGAAACACCCAACCAGTAATGTCACACAATTACCTTTTAGGCGACCACCCCGTGTGATCGTTGATGGAAGAATGATGACCAGGACTCAGTCCAGTTCTCAGACTGACCTCGCCTTTATTAAATCAAATCAAATCAATTTCATTTATATAGCACCAAATCACAACAAACAGTTGCCCCAAGGTGCTTCATATTGCAAGGCAAAGCCATACAATAATTACAGAAAAACCCCAACTGTCAAAACGACCCCCTGTGAGCAAGCACTTGGCGACAGTGGGAAGGAAAAACTCCCTTTTAACAGGAAGAAACCTCCAGCAGAACCAGGCTCAGGGAGGGGCAAAGAATTACCATTGTAATTATTATTACAAAGAATGAGCCAAAGTAACAATAACAGAGAGTCTCTGGGTTCACGCCTAGTTTGCCCTAGCAATCAGGCTCTGAACAGGAACCCCGTCTCACTAAACGTGAACCCTTTTATATAAAACATAAAACTCTACCCCTGACAATGCAAAAACTAATCTTAGGCGTTGTCCTGTCTTCTTATTGGTCCATTTCCATTCTGCACGCAGTGCAGGCTCCCTTCTTCCCTGCTTTGTAAATGACCTAAATAGAAGACCTCAAGCGAAAACCCTACCATCCTGACTGGCTGCACAGGAATCAAGTGTGGAATCACAGTTACACAATGAGACAAATTACATGACCTTGTAAATTCCTACCTTTCTGTATCTACTTACTCACAGCATTTTTACTTACATGAATCAAAAAACATGAATAAAAACCATGACTCAAGATTTAATTTGTTAAGTAATGGTTTACTCACTGCAGATTTGAAACATTTAGGAACAGATCCCAAGTTTAGTGACAGATTAATAATTTCCAACAGAGTAGGCCCAAGATTAGGTCATGGGTTACAGTTTTGGTGGTATAAGGTTGAACAGACAGGTTGTGATTTCAACAGATGTTACAAGATTCGTCAGCACACCCAGTGAAATAATATCAAATTTGGTAAATCTAGGTGATGTATCAGTGATGGCACCCACATCAGTAACAGGGTGTAGTGGCCGGACTAAGGCATGCTAGGATATATTTAACATAATATCATTTATTTTCTTCTTAAAGTTGTTGTGTGTTGGGGGGTTTGGCTGGATGTTTTTGTGTTGTTTTCTTTTCTTTGCTCTCCAGGTGGTATGCAAACTGGTTTTTGTCTGTGGAGAAGGTGCTGGCAGAAGAGTCCTTCACCCTCATCAGCATTATTAGCTGCACCTGTGGAGGATGTTTACGTGCAGGCCTACTGACTCGCAGCACCTGTGGATGATGCTCACGTGTAAACTTAAAGACTTTCAGCTGAAGCAGATAATGAGATGGCGTTCTGCATTTAAGCCATGAGTGGTTCAAGCAGAATTGCCGGGAACTCGACCTTGTGACGTTCGTTTGTGAGACGCTGAGGACCACGCCAGGGTTTGCCACATCGTGCCTGTGAAGGAGGACGGGTGAGGGACACATGCTGTCAGCACACATCAGAGGTGATTATTGTCTGAATGATCGTTAATAGTAATTTGGTATTTTGTTACGCAGTGTATTTGAACATTGATGAGAATTGTGCAGTTTGCTTCTCACTGCCGTGGCGTACAGACTGATGATCCTCCACCTGTTGTGAGAAGCTGCTCATTTACATAAAGCTTAAATTCAGACCTGAATGTGTTGCTGATAGTGTGTGCCTCTGAGGGATATTTGCTGTAGCTCTGTTGACTTACCTCACCTTTTCCATCCTTCACAGAGTCAGTTTGTCGTGTCCACCTGGGGGGTGTTTGGCGGTGAATCTGAGTCCAGAAGCGCCGAGGCTTCGATCCTTTTGGGCGCTGGAGAGCGCGCCGTCCTTCACTCCACCAGACAAACCACATATTTATGTTGTACACTAATTATTGCACCGGAGTGGAAATAAAATCGTTTTGTTTGTGGAACCGCTTTCTGGTTATTTAGCGTTGGGTTCGGTCAGACGTCGGTCCGCTCCTCAACCTGCGTCTGCACATAACAAAAGTAATGTAGTAAATGGAGAGAGACTTACAGTTGGTTCTCTGTGAATAAGTGTTACCACCATGTCGAACAGGAACTTTGAATTATGCTTGTTTTTGTTAATCAAATCAGTGTAGTAGGCCCATTTTGTATCCAGTGGTATGTGGTTATAGTCTAGAATCGCAGTGCACCACGGGAGGTGGAATACTTCTAGTTTTGAACTACACCATTTTTGCTCTATATCTCTAGACTTAAGCTTGAGGCCACAGAAGTAATCACTGAACTAAGGAAAGTGTGTTTTGGGGGGGTGGTTTTAATGTAGGTGGAGCAATCATGTCCAATGTGGTCATGAACACTGAGTTTAAGCTGTCCACAAGACTATCTGCTGAGTGGTCATTTTCTGAAAGTGACACTAAAATATCAGGCAATCTGGCTCCAAGTCCAATTGTAGTTGAGGAGTTGATATGTCGCTGTGATGATAAATAATTTTCTCATTCCAGTGAACAAGGTAAAAAGACTGTAAACTTAATAAGTGCGTGATCTGAAACCACTGACACAAGAGGCATGATGTCAATATTTGTGACAGCAATGCCACTAACAAGTACCAATTCCATGAAAATTCAGTAACATATATATATCTTCTATTATACATTTCAAATCTAAGGTGGAACTCTACTAGTGTATACTAAGGTACTCCTAAAAAAAAAAAAAAAATGTTATTGCCACTAATATAAGTCAAACCCTGAATGCATTGTTGAAATTCTAATACATCTATAATATCCATGAATGATTTGCAGAGGGGTCAGAACTCAGAAGGCTTATTTATATGAATGTTGAAGTCGCCAACAATCATATTATTGGCACAAGTTGCCAAATTGGAGATAAACTCACTAAATTCATTTTAAAATTCAGAATATGGGCCTGAGGGCCTATATACGGTGACAAGATAGCATGGTTGATTATTATTCTTCTGACCTTGGCTATATGTTGTATCCTGGTCAGAGCAGAGAGTCAAATGTTCAAATGAATTATATTTTAGACCACCAAGAGCCAGTAAACTAAACCCAGATTAATGAATTAAGGCAACACCTCCACCTTGCTTTGTATCTGGAGGGACATGAGTCATGTCCCTCCAGGGATGGGTATCGATAAGATTTTATCGATATTGATACCATTATCGATTCTGCTTATCGATCCAATTCCTTATCGATTCTCTTATCGATACCTCTTGTGAATTTTTTGTGTACTAAAAGTAGGCTTTACAGGTTTTCTATGTCAAAGGGTCAAAGAGCTTTTTCTTATCGTGCACCCGCTCTGTGGAACGGTTTTCCTGCGACCATGAGGCAGTCAGAGTCCGTGGACATTTTTAAGTCAAGACTTAAAGCCTATTTTTATTCTCTTTCTTATGAATAGTTTTTATTTTTTATCTGTTTTATTCTTTTACTTCTGTTTTTAATTATGTATTTGAATTTTTTTAATTTATTTTAATTTTTTTATGTTGAACTGTTCTATGTGAGGTGCCTTGAGATGGCTTTTGTTGTGATTTGGTGCTTTATAAGCCGATTAAATTGAAATTGAATTTTACTGAGTCTTAAAGTAAATAAATATGAAATTGGTCACTGGATCCTTAAACTTTGGACATAACAAACTCTACATGGTGGATCCTTGATCTTTGGACATTAATAGAAATAAACAAAATCTGTAGTTGTCAAAAGCATTTCCTTTCAGACATTATTGGCATGAATGTGATTCCGTATGTCTGAGCTGTGCTGCATGTCAGGATGTAATTTATAAAGAACGCAGCACGTCTCATTTTGGGAGGAAAAAAAAAGCGTTTTAGTTGATTGTAGTTTCTTGTCTGTATTACAACGTTTGTAAGCGGTGTAATTTTATTTAAAGCAGCAATTCATTTTGAAGTTATTAATTCCGAGTGGACTCTGTCTTGGCAGAGAGCCGCGCAGCGTTTGGAGCTGTGCCAACAGAACGGAGGACGATTCTTGTTTCTCGACTGCAACAAGACATGAGTCCCAGTTAGTGACTTTAATCCACCCTAAAGTTACTCATGATATTTTAATGGCTTTGAGAGGGGCTAAGAAGAGGACTTGCCGTTTCTGAAGAGCAGCGAATCAAAGAACCATGAACCAGTGGATCGAAGCATTGTTTCATTGGTTCACGCTTCCAAGTGGTGTTGCGCTGCAGAAACGGTTGATTACAGAGCCGCTGTAGGGTCTGTAATCAATGTAGAGGAATGATAATTTTCCCGACAAACACCCTCAAAAGCAGTGTCTGCTCTGAAGGACTGATAAGGGAATCCTTAAGCAAAAAGACTATTGATATTGGTGGATCTATTCATTTTTTAACGATACTCGAAAATAACTGGTTCTCGATACCCATCCCTAGACATGACTAAGGGCCCCTTCATACACAACACGAAAGATGCAGAAAATGTGCGAACCAAAAACAAAATGAGGAACCATAAAACATTCCACCTGCTGTCGGAAGAAACGCAAGGTCAGACAGGCATGCATGATACCGTGGTGACGATTTCGCGCATGCTCGTATTTGTGCCCATGAACACAGTGTGAGCATATGGAAAGTCGCACACACAACAGCGGGAAAAAATAATAAAACACCATAATTTATAATACTTAATTCCTGTTATAAAGAGCGGATTTAGCCCCCGCCTAGACATACACCAGGAAGCAGAGATAACATAGAGAAGGCCGACTTCCTATATGCTGCATTGTAAATGGCTGAGCGCGGGCCACCATTTTGAATGTGTGTAACTAGGTGTTGCTATAGATGCACAATGACAGTCTTTGTGTCACTCTAGAGTCATATTAGAGACAAAAGTTTCTGTTTATGTGCATTTTTAATGACCATGGATCATAACTATCATAACCACAACATCAGAAAAACATCAAGATCTAAAGGAACTGAGTGTTCGGCTATCAACTGCACCAAGTACACTAAAACAAACAAGGAAGTGGCATTCTACTCCTTTCCAAAGAGTATCGTTAAGAAATGATTCGATCCACCGACATCAATAAAATTTTTGCTTAACGAAGCAGTGCTTCGATCTAATGCTTCGTTGATTCATTCTTTTATTTCTCTTTATCTTAATTTTCCCCCACTAAAACCCTAAAGAGCATATGTCTGAGTAATATTTACATTTTTTATGTTAAACCGATCTGTTGGTCTTCTGAAACAGTTGATAGATGTATTTTATAGCTTAAAAACAGGACTGATGCTAACATATTAGCATGATAGATGATACTCAAATTTATTTGCCTATTAAGAAGAACTCTAGCAGCCCCCTGACACCCTTGCTTGTGTGCCTGGAAGACATCAGGGCTTGGTTGGCTCAAAATTTTCTTAGCTTAAATGAGAACAAAACCGAGGTGATGGTGTTTGGGCCCAGTGTTGGTTCCACAGTTCGATTAGACCTGGGCCCTCTCAGTCAACACATGAAGCCCACAGCCACCAACCTTGGCATCATTATGGACTCTGATCTTAAACTGGACAGGCAGGTCAAGGCGGTTGTTAAATCCAGCTTTTATCAGCTTTGTCTTTTAACCAAAATTAAATCAATTTGATCCTTTTCTGACTTGGAGCGCGTCATGCATGCTTTTATTTCTTCACACCTGGACTACTGCAATTCACTTTTTTATGGAATTAATCAAAATACACTTCACAGATTGCAGTTAATCCAGAACGCTGCTGCACGCCTCTTAACTGGGAGCAAAAAACATGAACATATTACACCTATTCTTGCGTCTTTGCACTGGCTCCCTGTTAATTTTAGAATTGATTTTAAAATTGTATTATTTGTTTTTAAAGTTTTAAATGGACTGGCCCCACAATATATTGTAGACCTCCTCCAAATTTACTTCCCAGCGCGTGCTCTGGGGTCTGAGGGCCAGCTCCAGCTTGTGGTGCCTAGGACAAGACTCAAGACCAGGGGGAACAGGGCCTTCTCTGTGGCTGGGCCCAGACTCTGGAACGCTCTGCCTCTCCACGTTCGAACAGCCCCCACAATGGAGTGTTTTAAGTCTCGTCTGAAGACCCACTTTTATTCTCTGGCTTTTAGCTCTGCATGAGTTGTATGGTCCTCTGTTGTCTTTGGCCTAGTGTTTTATTTATTTATTGTTTTATTGTTTTTATGTTTATTTATTTATTAGTATCTGAGTGGGTTTATCGTTTTGTATAGTTGTATAATCATTTTTATGTGCAGCACTTTGGAAACTGTTCTGTTGTTTAAATGTGCTATATAAATAAAGTGGATTGGATTGGATTGGATGTCTATGGCATTTTCAATGTTAAAGTTAGCATTAAGTTGTTGCAGCTGTCATCATGTTTGTGTGCATTTGTTTTCTGTATAATAATGGCTCAGAGTTTGCTGTTGTAAAAGAGTCAAATGTATTACAAATTGTAATATTTTAAAATGCATTTTTGTTTATAAATTAGTAAAAATAATAGCAACAACAACAATAATAGTAATAATAACTAATAATGCTACAATACAATTTTGGAGAAAGAGACAAAATATCCTGATTAAAAACACAACAGAAAATATAAAAATAAATATAAAATATAAAACTAAAAATATATAAGATCAGACTGCCAAGGTTATAATATATTTACAGTGCCTTATTTTCCACTCTATACACTCCACAATCATAACAGCTGTTTAAATCAGTGTTTGTAATAGTAGTTCTGTTGTGTGTTGGGGGGTGTGGCTGGACATTTTGGTGTTCTTTTCTTTTCTTTGCTCTCTAGGTGGCATGAAAACTGATTTGTCTGTGGAGAAGGTGCTGGCTGAAGAGTCCTTCACCCTCATCAACATCATGTGCAGCACCTGTGAATGGTGCTCACGTGCAGCCTTAAGGACTTTCAGCTGAAGCAGATAATTGGATAGCGTTCTGCATTTAAGTCATGTGTGATTCAAGCAGAATTGCCGGGAACTCGACCTTGTGATGTTCGTTTGTGAGACGCTGAGGACCGCGCCTGGGTTTGACACATCGAGCCCGTGAAGGAGGAAGGGTGAGGGACACATGCTGTCAGCACACATCAGAGGTGATTAAGTGTTTGACTAATTGTTGATAGTAACTCGGTATTTTGTTACGCAGTATATTTGAATTGTGATGAGAATTGTGCAGCTGGCTTCTCACTGCTGTGGCGTGCGGACAAGTGATCCTCCACCTGTTGTGAGAAGCTGCTCATTTGCATAAAGCTTAAAATACAGACCTGAATGTGTTGCTGATAGTGTGTGTCTTCTGAAGGATATTAGTTGTAACTGCTGACTTACCTCACCTCTTCTATCCTTCGCAGAGAGTCGGTTTGTCGTGTCCACCTGGGGGGTGTTTGGCGGTAGTGGTGAGACCAGGAGCACCGGGCTTCGATCCTTTTGGGCGCTGGAGAGCGTGCCAGCCTTCACTCCACCAGAAGGACGTTACTTTAGTTTTTACACTTTATTATGCACCAGCGGGTGAAATAAATAAATTGTTTTTGTTATTGGAACCGCTTTCTGGTTATTTTTAGCGCTGGGTTCCGTCTGACGCAGGTCCGCTCCTCAACCCGCGTCGACACATAACAAGTTCCTTGTGTTCTAAAGTCAAATAGTGCATTACAGTAGCTTGTAGTACACTCAAGAGAGGTTTTGTTTACAAAACGTCACTCCACTGCAGCAGCCAAGCTGCTTCAGTTACACACAATCAAAATGGCGTCCACATTACATCATTTTGTGGGAGTCAGCCCTCTCTATGTTCTCTCTGCCAGGAAGTAATGAAATGACGTGGATTTCTGTTCTCCCTTTCATGTGTTACATGAATTACCTGATGTGGCCCTCTCATGAAGAGCCGGCTGGCTCCCCGTGTCATGAAGAGCCGTGATATCCTGCATGGCACGATATTCACCAGTGTTGTGGTGCACTGATGCGGTGGTCAGCTGAAGCAGTATGTGTTTTAAGTTATTTCCCCATATAGACAGCATGCAATCATATCTAGCTGGTGTCCCAATATTGGACCATTTATCAACAGTGATTTTGAGGACAGTGACCTTATGTCAATGAGACCCAAACTAAGGACCTGATTGGATTTGACATTTTGACTATTGGGATTTGTGGGTGGTTCCAGAGTAATATATGCCTTAAATTAGGTTTAGATTTATAAAGTTCCACACAGGTTAGCAGGCACAGAATATTTGACATTGCACAAACAGCCAGTGGGGCATCCTCAATTTTACTGTTATCCAGTGAAGTAGTGGGAATAAAATTTGCAAAACATATCCCTCTGCACTCTTTATAGGTACTTCTATGGAAACAGGCCACGGTCTGAACTTGAAAAATTTCCTTTCCTGGCACATACACTACACTGTCACCTTAGCGGAAGTCCCAAAAAACAGTTTTATTTGTTGTTATCTATCGTCCTGCTGGTCGTTACTGTGAGTTTCTCTGTGAATTTATATTAATTAATTTAATTTATATTCATAGATAATTGGCAAAGCTTCTGGGGAAAACCTGGTCTTGTTAGGAGAGACGGCATCCATCCCACTTTGGATGGAGCAGCTCTCATTTCTAGAAATCTGGCCAATTTTCTTAAATCCTCCAAACCGTGACTATCCAGGGTTGGGACCAGGAAGCAGAGTTGTAGTCTTACACACCTCTCTGCAGCTTCTCTCCCCCTGCCATCCCCTCATTACCCCATCCCCGTAGAGACGGTGCCTGCTCCCAGACTACCAGTAACCAGTAAAAATCTATTTAAGCATAAAAATTCAAAAATAAAAAATAATATAGCACCTTCAACTGCACCACAGACTAAAACAGTTAAATGTGGTCTATTAAACATTAGGTCTCTCTCTTCTAAGTCCCTGTTGGTAAATGATATAATAATTGATCAACATATTGATTTATTCTGCCTAACAGAAACCTGGTTACAGCAGGATGAATATGTTAGTTTAAATGAGTCAACACCCCCGAGTCACACTAACTGTCAGAATGCTCGTAGCACGGGCCGGGGCGGAGGATTAGCAGCAATCTTCCATCCCAGCTTATTAATTAATCAAAAACCCAGACAGAGCTTTAATTCATTTGAAAGCTTGTCTCTTAGTCTTGTCCATCCAAATTGGAAGTCCCAAAAACCAGTTTTATTTGTTATTATCTATCGTCCACCTGGTCGTTACTGTGAGTTTCTCTGTGAATTTTCAGACCTTTTGTCTGACTTAGTGCTTAGCTCAGATAAGATAATTATAGTGGGCGATTTTAACATCCACACAGATGCTGAGAATGACAGCCTCAACACTGCATTTAATCTATTATTAGACTCTATTGGCTTTGCTCAAAAAGTAAATGAGTCCACCCACCACTTTAATCATATCTTAGATCTTGTTCTGACTTATGGTATGGAAATAGAAGACTTAACAGTATTCCCTGAAAACTCCCTTCTGTCTGATCATTTCTTAATAACATTTACATTTACTCTGATGGACTACCCAGCAGTGGGAAATAAGTTTCATTACACTAGAAGTCTTTCAGAAAGCGCTGTAACTAGGTTTAAGGATATGATTCCTTCTTTATGTTCTCTAATGCCATTTACCAACACAGTGCAGAGTAGCTACCTAAACTCTGTAAGGGAGATAGAGCATCTCGTCAGTAGTTTTACATCCTCATTGAAGACAACTTTGGATGCTGTAGCTCCTCTGAAAAAGAGAGCTTTAAATCAGAAGTGTCTGACTCTGTGGTATAACTCACAAACTCGTAGCTTAAAGCAGATAACCCGTAAGTTGGAGAGGAAATGGCGTCTCACTAATTTAGAAGATCTTCACTTAGCCTGAAAAAAGAGTCTGTTGCTCTATTAAAAAGCCCTCCATAAAGCTAGGACATCTTTCTACTCATCACTAATTGAAGAAAATAAGAACAACCCCAGGTTTCTTTTCAGCACTGTAGCCAGGCTGACAAAGAGTCAGAGCTCTATTGAGCTGAGTATTCCATTAACTTTAACTAGTAATGACTTCATGACTTTCTTTGCTAACAAAATTTTAACTATTAGAGAAAAAATTACTCATAACCATCCCAAAGACGTATCGTTATCTTTGGCTGCTTTCAGTGATGCTGGTATTTGGTTAGACTCTTTCTCTCCGATTGTTCTGAGTTATTTTCATTAGTTACTTCATCCAAACCATCAACATGTTTATTAGACCCCATTCCTACCAGGCTGCTCAAGGAAGCCCTACCATTATTTAATGCTTCGATCGTAAATATGATCAATCTATCTTTGTTAGTTGGCTATGTACCACAGGCTTTTAAGGTGGCAGTAATTAAACCATTACTTAAAAAGCCATCACTTGACCCAGCTATCTTAGCTAATTATAGGCCAATCTCCAACCTTCCTTTTCTCTCAGAAATTCTTGAAAGGGTAGTTGTAAAACAGCTAACTGATCATCTGCAGAGTAATGGTCTATTTGAAGAGTTTCAGTCAGGTTTTAGAATTCATCATAGTACAGAAACAGCATTAGTGAAGGTTACAAATGATCTTCTTATGGCCTTGGACAGTGGACTCATCTCTGTGCTTGTTCTGTTAGACCTCAGTGCTGCTTTTGATACTGTTGACCATAAAATTTTATTACAGAGATTAGAGCATGCCATAGGTATTAAAGGCACTGCGCTGCGGTGGTTTGAATCATATTTGTCTAATAGATTACAATTTGTTCATGTAAATGGGGAATCTTCTTCACAGACTAAAGTTAATTATGGAGTTCCACAAGGTTCTGTGCTAGGACCAATTTTATTCACTTTATACATGCTTCCCTTAGGCAGTATTATTAGACGGTATTGCTTAAATTTTCATTGTTACGCAGATGATACCCAGCTTTATCTATCCATGAAGCCAGAGGACACACACCAATTAGCTAAACTGCAGGATTGTCTTACAGACATAAAGACATGGATGACCTCTAATTTCCTGCTTTTAAACTCAGATAAAACTGAAGTTATTGTACTTGGCCCCACAAATCTTAGAAACATGGTGTCTAACCAGATCCTTACACTGGATGGCATTACCCTGACCTCTAGTAATACTGTGAGAAATCTTGGAGTCATTTTTGATCAGGATATGTCATTCAAAGCGCATATTAAACAAATATGTAGGACTGCTTTTTTGCATTTACGCAATATCTCTAAAATCAGAAAGGTCTTGTCTCAGAGTGATGCTGAAAAACTAATTCATGCATTTATTTCCTCTAGGCTGGACTATTGTAATTCATTATTATCAGGTTGTCCTAAAAGTTCCCTAAAAAGCCTTCAGTTAATTCAAAATGCTGCAGCTAGAGTACTGACGGGGACTAGAAGGAGAGAGCATATCTCACCCATATTGGCCTCTCTTCATTGGCTTCCTGTTAATTCTAGAATAGAATTTAAAATTCTTCTTCTTACTTATAAGGTTTTGAATAATCAGGTCCCATCTTATCTTAGGGACCTCGTAGTACTATATCACCCCAATAGAGCGCTTCGCTCTCAGACTGCAGGCTTACTTGTAGTTCCTAGGGTTTGTAAGAGTAGAATGGGAGGCAGAGCCTTCAGCTTTCAGGCTCCTCTCCTGTGGAACCAGCTCCCAATTCAGATCAGGGAGACAGACACCCTCTCTACTTTTAAGATTAGGCTTAAAACTTTCCTTTTTGCTAAAGCTTATAGTTAGGGCTGGATCAGGTGACCCTGAACCATCCCTTAGTTATGCTGCTATAGACGTAGACTGCTGGGGGGTTCCCATGATGCACTGTTTCTTTCTCTTTTTGCTCTGTATGCACCACTCTGCATTTAATCATTAGTGATCGATCTCTGCTCCCCTCCACAGCATGTCTTTTTCCTGGTTCTCTCCCTCAGCCCCAACCAGTCCCAGCAGAAGACTGCCCCTCCCTGAGCCTGGTTCTGCTGGAGGTTTCTTCCTGTTAAAAGGGAGTTTTTCCTTCCCACTGTAGCCAAGTGCTTGCTCACAGGGGGTCGTTTTGACCGTTGGGGTTTTACATAATTATTGTATGGCCTTGCCTTACAATATAAAGCGCCTTGGGGCAACTGTTTGTTGTGATTTGGCGCTATATAAAAAAAATTGATTGATTGATTGATTGAATTTTCAGAACTTTTGTCTGACTTAGTGCTTAGCTCAGATAAGATAATTATAGTGGGCGATTTTAACATCCACACAGATGCTGAGAATGACAGCCTCAACACTGCATTTAATCTATTATTAGACTCAATTGGCTTTGCTCAAAATGTAAATGAGTCCACCCACCACTTTAATCATGTCCTAGATCTTGTTCTGACTTATGGTATGGAAATTGAAGACTTAACAGTATTCCCTGAAAACTCCCTTCTGTCTGATCATTTCTTAATAACATTTACATTTACTCTGATGGACTACCCAGCAGTGGGGAATAAGTTTCATTACACTAGAAGTCTTTCAGAAAGCGCTGTAACTAGGTTTAAGGATATGATTCCTTCTTTATGTTCTCTAATGCCATATACCAACACAGTGCAGAGTAGCTAACTAAACTCTGTAAGTGAGATAGAGTATCTCGTCAATAGTTTTACATCCTCATTGAAGACAACTTTGGATGCTGTAGTTCCTCTGAAAAAGAGAGCTTTAAATCAGAAGTGCCTGACTCCGTGGTATAACTCACAAACTCGCAGCTTAAAGCAGATAACCCGTAAGTTGGAGAGGAAATGGTGTCTCACTAATTTAGAAGATCTTCACTTAGCCTGGAAAAAGAGTCTGTTGCTCTATAAAAAAGCCCTCCGTAAAGCTAGGACATCTTACTACTCATCACTAATTGAAGAATATAAGAACAACCCCAGGTTTCTTTTCAGCACTGTAGCCAGGCTGACAAAGAGTCAGAGCTCTATTGAGCCGAGTATTCCTTTAACTTTAACTAGTAATGACTTCATGACTTTCTTTGCTAATAAAATTTTAACTATTAGAGAAAAAATTACTCATAACCATCCCAAAGACGTATCGTTATCTTTGGCTGCTTTCAGTGATGCTGGTATTTGGTTAGACGCTTTCTCTCAGATTGTTCTGTCTGAGTTATTTTCATTAGTCACTTCCTCCAAACCATCAACATGTCTATTAGACCCCATTCCTACCAGACTGCTCAAGGAAGCCCTACCATTATTTAATGCTTCGATCTTAAATATGATCAATCTATCTTTTTTAGTTGGCTATGTACCACAGGCTTTTAAGGTGGCAGTAATTAAACCATTACTTAAAAAGCCATCACTTGACCCAGCTATCTTAGCTAATTATAGGCCAATCTCCAACCTTCATTTTCTCTCAAAAATTCTTGAAAGGGTAGTTGTAAAACAGCTAACTGATCATCTGCAGAGGAGTGGTCTATTTGAAGAGTTTCAGTCAGGTTTTAGAATTCATCATAGTACAGAAACAGCATTAGTGAAGGTTACAAATGATCTTCTTATGGCCTCAGACAGTGGACTCATCTCTGTGCTTGTTCTGTTAGACCTCAGTGCTGCTTTTGATACTGTTGACCATAAAATTTTATTACAGAGATTAGAGCATGCCATAGGTATTAAAGGCACTGCGCTGCGGTGGTTTGAATCATATTTGTCTAATAGATTACAATTTGTTCATGTAAATGTGGAATCTTCTTCACAGACTAAAGTTAATTATGGAGTTCCACAAGGTTCTGTGCTAGGACCAATTTTATTCACTTTATACATGCTTCCCTTAGGCAGTATTATTAGACGGTATTGCTTAAATTTTCATTGTTACGCAGATGATACCCAGCTTTATCTATCCATGAAGCCAGAGGACACACACCAATTAGCTAAACTGCAGGATTGTCTTACAGACATAAAGACATGGATGACCTCTAATTTCCTGCTTTTAAACTCAGATAAAACTGAAGTTATTGTACTTGGCCCCACAAATCTTAGAAACATGGTGTCTAACCAGATCCTTACACTGGATGGCATTACCCTGACCTCTAGTAATACTGTGAGAAATCTTGGAGTCATTTTTGATCAGGATATGTCATTCAAAGCGCATATTAAACAAATATGTAGGACTGCTTTTTTGCATTTACGCAATATCTCTAAAATCAGAAAGGTCTTGTCTCAGAGTGATGCTGAAAAACTAATTCATGCATTTATTTCCTCTAGGCTGGACTATTGTAATTCATTATTATCAGGTTGTCCTAAAAGTTCCCTAAAAAGCCTTCAGTTAATTCAAAATGCTGCAGCTAGAGTACTGACGGGGACTAGAAGGAGAGAGCATATCTCACCCATATTGGCCTCTCTTCATTGGCTTCCTGTTAATTCTAGAATAGAATTTAAAATTCTTCTTCTTACTTATAAGGTTTTGAATAATCAGGTCCCATCTTATCTTAGGGACCTCGTAGTACTATATCACCCCAATAGAGCGCTTCGCTCTCAGACTGCAGGCTTACTTGTAGTTCCTAGGGTTTGTAAGAGTAGAATGGGAGGCAGAGCCTTCAGCTTTCAGGCTCCTCTCCTGTGGAACCAGCTCCCAATTCAGATCAGGGAGACAGACACCCTCTCTACTTTTAAGATTAGGCTTAAAACTTTCCTTTTTGCTAAAGCTTATAGTTAGGGCTGGATCAGGTGACCCTGAACCATCCCTTAGTTATGCTGCTATAGACGTAGACTGCTGGGGGGTTCCCATGATGCACTGTTTCTTTCTCTTTTTGCTCTGTATGCACCACTCTGCATTTAATCATTAGTGATCGATCTCTGCTCCCCTCCACAGCATGTCTTTTTCCTGGTTCTCTCCCTCAGCCCCAACCAGTCCCAGCAGAAGACTGCCCCTCCCTGAGCCTGGTTCTGCTGGAGGTTTCTTCCTGTTAAAAGGGAGTTTTTCCTTCCCACTGTAGCCAAGTGCTTGCTCACAAGGGGGTCGTTTTGACCGTTGGGGTTTTACATAATTATTGTATGGCCTTGCCTTACAATATAAAGCGCCTTGGGGCAACTGTTTGTTGTGATTTGGCGCTATATAAAAAAAATTGATTGATTGATTGATTGAATTTTCAGAACTTTTGTCTGACTTAGTGCTTAGCTCAGATAAGATAATTATAGTGGGCGATTTTAACATCCACACAGATGCTGAGAATGACAGCCTCAACACTGCATTTAATCTATTATTAGACTCAATTGGCTTTGCTCAAAATGTAAATGAGTCCACCCACCACTTTAATCATGTCCTAGATCTTGTTCTGACTTATGGTATGGAAATTGAAGACTTAACAGTATTCCCTGAAAACTCCCTTCTGTCTGATCATTTCTTAATAACATTTACATTTACTCTGATGGACTACCCAGCAGTGGGGAATAAGTTTCATTACACTAGAAGTCTTTCAGAAAGCGCTGTAACTAGGTTTAAGGATATGATTCCTTCTTTATGTTCTCTAATGCCATATACCAACACAGTGCAGAGTAGCTACCTAAACTCTGTAAGTGAGATAGAGTATCTCGTCAATAGTTTTACATCCTCATTGAAGACAACTTTGGATGCTGTAGCTCCTCTGAAAAAGAGAGCTTTAAATCAGAAGTGCCTGACTCCGTGGTATAACTCACAAACTCGCAGCTTAAAGCAGATAACCCGTAAGTTGGAGAGGAAATGGTGTCTCACTAATTTAGAAGATCTTCACTTAGCCTGGAAAAAGAGTCTGTTGCTCTATAAAAAAGCCCTCCATAAAGCTAGGACATCTTACTACTCATCACTAATTGAAGAATATAAGAACAACCCCAGGTTTCTTTTCAGCACTGTAGCCAGGCTGACAAAGAGTCAGAGCTCTATTGAGCTGAGTATTCCTTTAACTTTAACTAGTAATGACTTCATGACTTTCTTTGCTAATAAAATTTTAACTATTAGAGAAAAAATTACTCATAACCATCCCAAAGACGTATCGTTATCTTTGGCTGCTTTCAGTGATGCTGGTATTTGGTTAGACGCTTTCTCTCAGATTGTTCTGTCTGAGTTATTTTCATTAGTCACTTCCTCCAAACCATCAACATGTCTATTAGACCCCATTCCTACCAGACTGCTCAAGGAAGCCCTACCATTATTTAATGCTTCGATCTTAAATATGATCAATCTATCTTTTTTAGTTGGCTATGTACCACAGGCTTTTAAGGTGGCAGTAATTAAACCATTACTTAAAAAGCCATCACTTGACCCAGCTATCTTAGCTAATTATAGGCCAATCTCCAACCTTCATTTTCTCTCAAAAATTCTTGAAAGGGTAGTTGTAAAACAGCTAACTGATCATCTGCAGAGGAGTGGTCTATTTGAAGAGTTTCAGTCAGGTTTTAGAATTCATCATAGTACAGAAACAGCATTAGTGAAGGTTACAAATGATCTTCTTATGGCCTCAGACAGTGGACTCATCTCTGTGCTTGTTCTGTTAGACCTCAGTGCTGCTTTTGATACTGTTGACCATAAAATTTTATTACAGAGATTAGAGCATGCCATAGGTATTAAAGGCACTGCGCTGCGGTGGTTTGAATCATATTTGTCTAATAGATTACAATTTGTTCATGTAAATGTGGAATCTTCTTCACAGACTAAAGTTAATTATGGAGTTCCACAAGGTTCTGTGCTAGGACCAATTTTATTCACTTTATACATGCTTCCCTTAGGCAGTATTATTAGACGGTATTGCTTAAATTTTCATTGTTACGCAGATGATACCCAGCTTTATCTATCCATGAAGCCAGAGGACACACACCAATTAGCTAAACTGCAGGATTGTCTTACAGACATAAAGACATGGATGACCTCTAATTTCCTGCTTTTAAACTCAGATAAAACTGAAGTTATTGTAATTGGCCCCACAAATCTTAGAAACATGGTGTCTAACCAGATCCTTACACTGGATGGCATTACCCTGACCTCTAGTAATACTGTGAGAAATCTTGGAGTCATTTTTGATCAGGATATGTCATTCAAAGCGCATATTAAACAAATATGTAGGACTGCTTTTTTGCATTTACGCAATATCTCTAAAATCAGAAAGGTCTTGTCTCAGAGTGATGCTGAAAAACTAATTCATGCATTTATTTCCTCTAGGCTGGACTATTGTAATTCATTATTATCAGGTTGTCCTAAAAGTTCCCTAAAAAGCCTTCAGTTAATTCAAAATGCTGCAGCTAGAGTACTGACGGGGACTAGAAGGAGAGAGCATATCTCACCCATATTGGCCTCTCTTCATTGGCTTCCTGTTAATTCTAGAATAGAATTTAAAATTCTTCTTCTTACTTATAAGGTTTTGAATAATCAGGTCCCATCTTATCTTAGGGACCTCGTAGTACTATATCACCCCAATAGAGCGCTTCGCTCTCAGACTGCAGGCTTACTTGTAGTTCCTAGGGTTTGTAAGAGTAGAATGGGAGGCAGAGCCTTCAGCTTTCAGGCTCCTCTCCTGTGGAACCAGCTCCCAATTCAGATCAGGGAGACAGACACCCTCTCTACTTTTAAGATTAGGCTTAAAACTTTCCTTTTTGCTAAAGCTTATAGTTAGGGCTGGATCAGGTGACCCTGAACCATCCCTTAGTTATGCTGCTATAGACGTAGACTGCTGGGGGGTTCCCATGATGCACTGTTTCTTTCTCTTTTTGCTCTGTATGCACCACTCTGCATTTAATCATTAGTGATCGATCTCTGCTCCCCTCCACAGCATGTCTTTTTCCTGGTTCTCTCCCTCAGCCCCAACCAGTCCCAGCAGAAGACTGCCCCTCCCTGAGCCTGGTTCTGCTGGAGGTTTCTTCCTGTTAAAAGGGAGTTTTTCCTTCCCACTGTAGCCAAGTGCTTGCTCACAGGGGGTCGTTTTGACCGTTGGGGTTTTACATAATTATTGTATGGCCTTGCCTTACAATATAAAGCGCCTTGGGGCAACTGTTTGTTGTGATTTGGCGCTATATAAAAAAAATTGATTGATTGATTGATTGAATTTTCAGAACTTTTGTCTGACTTAGTGCTTAGCTCAGATAAGATAATTATAGTGGGCGATTTTAACATCCACACAGATGCTGAGAATGACAGCCTCAACACTGCATTTAATCTATTATTAGACTCAATTGGCTTTGCTCAAAATGTAAATGAGTCCACCCACCACTTTAATCATGTCCTAGATCTTGTTCTGACTTATGGTATGGAAATTGAAGACTTAACAGTATTCCCTGAAAACTCCCTTCTGTCTGATCATTTCTTAATAACATTTACATTTACTCTGATGGACTACCCAGCAGTGGGGAATAAGTTTCATTACACTAGAAGTCTTTCAGAAAGCGCTGTAACTAGGTTTAAGGATATGATTCCTTCTTTATGTTCTCTAATGCCATATACCAACACAGTGCAGAGTAGCTACCTAAACTCTGTAAGTGAGATAGAGTATCTCGTCAATAGTTTTACATCCTCATTGAAGACAACTTTGGATGTTGTAGCTCCTCTGAAAAAGAGAGCTTTAAATCAGAAGTGCCTGACTCCGTGGTATAACTCACAAACTCGCAGCTTAAAGCAGATAACCCGTAAGTTGGAGAGGAAATGGTGTCTCACTAATTTAGAAGATCTTCACTTAGCCTGGAAAAAGAGTCTGTTGCTCTATAAAAAAGCCCTCCGTAAAGCTAGGACATCTTACTACTCATCACTAATTGAAGAATATAAGAACAACCCCAGGTTTCTTTTCAGCACTGTAGCCAGGCTGACAAAGAGTCAGAGCTCTATTGAGCCGAGTATTCCTTTAACTTTAACTAGTAATGACTTCATGACTTTCTTTGCTAATAAAATTTTAACTATTAGAGAAAAAATTACTCATAACCATCCCAAAGACGTATCGTTATCTTTGGCTGCTTTCAGTGATGCTGGTATTTGGTTAGACGCTTTCTCTCAGATTGTTCTGTCTGAGTTATTTTCATTAGTCACTTCCTCCAAACCATCAACATGTCTATTAGACCCCATTCCTACCAGACTGCTCAAGGAAGCCCTACCATTATTTAATGCTTCGATCTTAAATATGATCAATCTATCTTTTTTAGTTGGCTATGTACCACAGGCTTTTAAGGTGGCAGTAATTAAACCATTACTTAAAAAGCCATCACTTGACCCAGCTATCTTAGCTAATTATAGGCCAATCTCCAACCTTCATTTTCTCTCAAAAATTCTTGAAAGGGTAGTTGTAAAACAGCTAACTGATCATCTGCAGAGGAGTGGTCTATTTGAAGAGTTTCAGTCAGGTTTTAGAATTCATCATAGTACAGAAACAGCATTAGTGAAGGTTACAAATGATCTTCTTATGGCCTCAGACAGTGGACTCATCTCTGTGCTTGTTCTGTTAGACCTCAGTGCTGCTTTTGATACTGTTGACCATAAAATTTTATTACAGAGATTAGAGCATGCCATAGGTATTAAAGGCACTGCGCTGCGGTGGTTTGAATCATATTTATCTAATAGATTACAATTTGTTCATGTAAATGGGGAATCTTCTTCACAGACTAAGGTTAATTATGGAGTTCCACAAGGTTCTGTGCTAGGACCAATTTTATTCACTTTATACATGCTTCCCTTAGGCAGTATTATTAGACGGCATTGCTTAAATTTTCATTGTTACGCAGATGATACCCAGCTTTATCTATCCATGAAGCCAGAGGACACACACCGATTAGCTAAACTGCAGGATTGTCTTACAGACATAAGGACATGGATGAAAAAAGGGAGTTTTTCCTTCCCACTGTCGCCAAGTGCTTGCTCACAGGGGGTCATTTTGACCATTGGGGTTTTTACGTAATTATTGTATGGCCTTGCCTTACAATATAAAGCAACTGTTTGTTGTGATTTGGCGCTATATAAATAAACTTGATTGATTGATTAGTGGATTTCCTGCACTAATTTCCCCACTAGGCTAATGTATTCCAAATCCACATTTATATTAGATCCTGCAGGTCCTCTAATCACCTGCTCTGTGGCCTGTTGTAGAGTCCTAATGTTACCCGCCCTGTAGAACTCTATCCACATTTGCAGATGAGATGGCGGCACCTTCCCCAGTAGAGTGAAGGCTGTCTGGCATTAGCAACCCACAGGACTCCAGAAAGAGGCCCTGCTATCAATAAAGCTAAAGCCTTGCTGTCTGCAAAACTGTGTCAGTCACCTATTCAATGATCTCAGCCTGCTAAACGCCTCATCATGACCTTGAGAGGGGAGGGGACGAGAGACTATTTGATGCTGACACATCTTTCTGGCGAGGTCACGAGTCTTCTGTATATCCTTTTTTGTGACCTCCGATTGTATTATCCTAATATCATTGGTGCTGACATAAATATGTTGATTTTAATTTCTTTGTACATGTGGATTACATGGGTTGTTACCAACATCTGGTAAAAATGTCAAGTCAGTAGCACCTTTAGAAATATAGTTACTGAGAAAAAACATGATATGTTCAATACTTATTTTTCCCCACTGCATATATAGTGTTTATACGTACAGATTATATTGCATTGGTTTGGTCATTTTCACCCAGTACTCTAACTACATACCTGGGTGGAGACTTCAACTTGTTTTTTTTTACTGTTCTTATGATAGTAAACAAGGGTGGGGATGATAGTACATAATTGTGCATTTTCAGTTTGTGAATACATACAAACCAGACATAGAAGAAAAACCCATGGTAGCAGAATAAAGAAATAAATGAAACAAAAATTGTCATTGATATTATACAATACAGTTGTATGTAAAAGTTAATAATAAAATAAAAATTATAATTTTCATGATTTTCCTTTATGAATCATCAACCCAGTCTCACGGCATGTCAGGAGCACGAAATATACATTAATCCATTGGTTTGTGATATTGTGTCGAAAAGTGCCTCATTTTTGTCGCGGCAGCACAAATTCATTCTAATACATTTCGTGATGGCTGCACAAAATTAAAAGTGAAGCGGGGGCGTCAGGGGTGGTTATGGTTAGGGTTGGGGGAAGGAGTAGGTTTAGGATTAGTGAGTTTAAAAAAAACTGTCACGAAAATTTTAATCATTTCATGACGGGAGCATGAAACAAACAACAACAACAACAACAAAAACGTGAGGCTGGGCTGAAATCATTGGTTGGTTGGATCAGCAATTTCAGTTAAAAATATATCATATAACAGACAAACAGTGATATTTGAGAAGTGAAATGAAGTTTATAGGATTTACAGAAAGTGTGTAATAATTCTTTAACCATAATTAGGCAGGTGCATAAATTTGGGCACCCCAACAGAAAAAAATACATCAATATTTAGTAGATCCTCCTTTTGCAGAAATAACAGCCTCAAAACGCTTCCTATAGCTTCCAGTGAGAGTCTGGATTCTGGTTGAAGGTATTTTGGACCATTCGTCTTTCCAAAACATTTCAGATTTGTTGGTTTCCAAGAATGGACAGCCCACTTAAAATCACACCACAGATTTTCAATAATATTCAGGTCTGGGGACTGAGATGGCCATTCCAGAATGTTGTACTTCTTCCTCTGCATGAAAGCCTTAGTAGATTTTGAGCAGTATTTAGGGTCGTTGTCTTGTTGAAAGATCCAGCCCCGGCACAACTTCAACTTTGTCACTGATTCATGAATGTTGTTCTCAAGAATGTGCTGATATTGACTGGAATCCACGTGACCCTTAACTTTAACAAGATTCCCAGTACTTGCATTGGCCCCACAGCATGATGGAACCACCTCCAAATTTTACTGTCTGTAGCAAGCGTTTTTTCTTGGAATGCTGTGTTCTTTTTCAGCCATGCATACCGCCCCTTGTTATGTCCAAATAATTCAATTTTAGTTTCATCAGTCCACAGCACCTTATTCAAAAATGAAGCTGGCTTGTCCAAATGTGCTTTAGCATACCTCAAGAGACTCTGTTTGTGTCCTGTACGCAGAAAAGGCTCCCTCTGCATTACAGTATCATACAGCATCTCCTTGTGCAAAGTGTGCTGTATAGTTGAATGATGCACAGAGACACTATCTGCAGCAAGATCATGTTGTAGGTCTTTGGAGCAGGTCTGTGGGTTGACTATGACTATTCTCACCATCCTTTGCTTCAGCTTATCTGAGATATTTCTTGGCCTGACACTTCGGGCCTTAACTAGTACTGTGCCTGCAGTCTTCCATTTCCTCACTGTGTTCCTCACAGTGGAAACTGACAGCTGAAATCTCTGAGATAGCTTTTTGTATCTTTCCCCTAAACCATGATGTTGAACAGTCTTTGTTTTCAGGACATATGAGAGTTGTCGAGAGGCTCCCATGTTGCCACTCATTAGAAGAGCTGGGGAGGGGAAACATTTACAAATGGCCACCTTAAATACCCTTTCTCATGATTGGAGTCACCTGTGTAATGAGGACAAGGGTCAATGAGCTTACCAAACCACTTCTATGTTCCAATAATTAGTGCTAAATGTATTCAAATCAATAAAATGCACCTGCCCAGTTTTGTTTCAGTAATTATTGCACACTTTCTGTAAATACAACAAACTTCATTTCACTTCCCAAATATCAGTATGTCCGTCTGCTCTATGATATATTTAACTGAAATTTCTGATCCATACAACCAATGATTTATAAAGGAAAATCATGAAAAATATCAGGGGTGCACAAACCTTTGCAAACAACTGTATTTTCATCTGCTATGTACATAACTCTTCTGTCATCTGTACTACCATATATTAAGTATCCCCATCTGTCATGCCAGAGTCATACCACAGTCCTGCAATAGTCATGCCATTCCTGAAAAACAAATTAAATAGTGTCCCTCAGTAGTGCACTACTGATGGTCCCACCAACATGTGTATGTTGCACCGCAGTCACTTTGTGACCATTATAGAGGACTCACACACTACGTTCACTCATGAACTACATACCTTCTGTCTTGCAAGAATAAATTGCATATATGTGCATTAATGTACATAAATGGTTCAGCCAGAGTGGTATTTACCATTACTATATATGCAGACAGGGGGAAAAAATAGGAGTCTTCTATATGTCTCAATAAAGGAGCTACACCAATAGCCTGCAAGTTTCAGTTTCTCCCATAGTGCCATCTTGGTGTACTGAAGCTTTAAGAGTGTGTTGATGATATAGCACATGTATGACTTGGTGACGAGTGTGAAGTTGTAATGATGAATGTCATCAATGCATATACTCCACAAGTGGTTTGTGAGGTGGTGTTATGTGCAGACACAGGTTGAGGAGCGGACCAACGTCTGACCGAACCCAGCGCTAAATAACCAGAAAGCGGTTCCACAAACAAAACGATTTTATTTCCACTCCGGTGCAATAATTAGTGTACAACATAAATATGTGGTTTGTCTGGTGGAGTGAAGGACGGCGCGCTCTCCAGCGCCCAAAAGGATCGAAGCCTCGGCGCTTCTGGACTCAGATTCACCGCCAAACACCCCCAGGTGGACATGACAAACTGACTCTGTGAAGGATGGAAAAGGTGAGGTAAGTCAACAGAGCTACAGCAAATATCCCTCAGAGGCACACACTATCAGCAACACATTCAGGTCTGAATTTAAGCTTTATGTAAATGAGCAGCTTCTCACAACAGGTGGAGGATCATCAGTCCATACGCCACGGCAGTGAGAAGCAAACGGCACAATTCTCATCAATGTTCAAATACACTGCGTAACAAAATACCAAATTACTATTAACGATCATTCAGACAATAATCACCTCTGATGTGTGCTGACAGCATGTGTCCCTCACCCGTCCTCCTTCACAGGCACGATGTGTCAAACCCTGGCGCGGTCCTCAGCGTCTCACAAACGAACGTCACAAGGTCGAGTTCCCGGCAATTCTGCTTGAACCACTCATGGCTTAAATGCAGAACGCCATCTAATTATCTGCTTCAGCTGAAAGTCTTTAAGTTTACACGTGAGCATCATCCACAGGTGCTGCGAGTCAGTAGGCCTGCACGTTAACATCCTCCACAGGTGCAGCTAATAATGCTGATGAGGGTGAAGGACTCTTCTGCCAGCACCTTCTCCACAGACAAAAACCAGTTTGCATACCACCTGGAGAGCAAAGAAAAGAAAACAACACAAAAACATCCAGCCAAACCCCCAACACACAACAGGTGGAGGAGAAAGATTTCTAGAGTGAGTTAGATGAGGTGGTATAGACTGAAACCAAGGAAGACAGAGTGGTGTTTGGAGCAAGTTTCAGTGGGAATGCTGGTGAAGACAACAGAGGTGATGAGAAGGAGATAGATATAGTAACAAAGATAAAGAGGAGCACAGAATGACATATAAGAGTGGAGGAAGCTGCACACAGGTGAACTATATCATGTTTAGGGGTAGGTAGAGGAAAATGTGCAGCTAGACAGCATCAGATGGTGATTTGAACAGTGACTTTGGAGGTGAAGAAGAGGAAGACCATGCAAGCTGATCTGATGGCGGAAGTTAAAAGAGGAAGATGGTCATGTGAAATTCAAGGACAAGTTGGGACAGGCACTGGATGGAGGTGAAGTGATGTCTGCGATTATCTGCAAAGTGACTGTGAATGGACAAATGAAAGAATCAAGAAACACAAATGTGATGCTGACAATAGCAGGTTTGACGGTTATCTATAACTTGTGGAACTTTGAAGTATCAAGCCATATGAGGCCCAAAGTAGCTGTGTCTCACTTCTCCTGAAGAGGAGGGGTCTTTCACAATCTTAACAGTAACTAAGCAAAGAATCAAGAAACAGAAATGGCTTGATGGCTTGTAGAACTTGGGAGTATTGAAGCATATAAAGCCCAAAGCAGTGTAGGTCAATATTCTACATGGTTGCTGTGTGTCACATCAGGACACACAAGTAAAGTTTCTGGGATACAGTTGTGTTGCAAGGTATGCATGTGTTTATTATTTAGTTTTTCCAGCCTAGTTTATGTATTTTTACTGTACGTAATACCAAAGGGGTAGTGGCCAATTGGTTAGTGTACTTGGTTTCACTGCTTAAAGTTCCTGGTTCAAACCCTACCCCTATCTCCATGTGGTGTGGAGTTGTGTCTGGAAGGGGATCTGGCATAAAACTTGTGCCAATTCAACATGCAGATCCACTTTGGATCTGCTGTGGTGACCTAGAGTAAGAATAAACTAAGAAGAGAGGGACTTAGCTTTTACTGCATTTCAACCAAGTGGAAGTGCAGCTGATTGTAAATCTTGGCAAAATAAGGCAATAAAAACAGTGTGCCCCCTACGGTGGTTTTTAGGTAACTATATGTGATAGGGCGAATTGTGGAGAGTAGCACAGTGAGTTAATGGTTAGCACTGCTGTCTTACAGCGAGAAGGTTATGGGATTGTTTCCCATCTTGTCCTTTCTGTGTGAAGTTTGCATGTTCTCCCCATGTTCACACCGGTTCCCTCTGCAGGTTAGGTGAATTGGAAACTTTAAAATGACCGTAGGTGTGCATGCAAGTGTGAATGTATTTGTCTGTCCATATGTGTCCCTCCAATAGACTGGCATCTTGCCCAGATTATACCCTGCCTCATGCCCTGTGCCAGTAGGAATTGGCTCCAGATGCCCCATAACCATTGATTGGAGTAAGTGGGTATCAAAAATGAAAGCGGTAGATTGGTTGATGCTGAGAAAGAGAACTACTACAGGTGCAATGTTTGCACTGAGAGCGCAGATGGAGAAGTATAGAAAGGCCAAAAGTAGTTGCATTGTGTGTTTTTGGATTTTGAGAAAGCTTATGACAGAGTGTCAAGAGAAGAGGTGTGGTATTGTATGAGGAAGTTTGGAGTGGAAGATAAGTAACATGAGGACTGTTCAGGATATTTATAAAGACAGTGTGACAGCAGTGAGATGTGCAGTAGGAATGACAGAGGTGGAGATGGGATTAGTACATCAAGGATCAGCCCTTTCTTGTTTATAGTGGTGATGGGTGAGCTCAGACAGAAGTCAACATGGTAGAGGTCTCAATCCAGTTCCAGAAATAGCAGAGAGGGTGCAGGTTTTCTGTACAACCACCCACTCCAGCAAGTGATTTCACTGATTAACTGATTCCACCTGCTCAAAGTGATGTTAATCAGCCCAGTCTCATGTTTTTTTTTTCATGCTCCTTTCACGAAAAGAGTCAAATTGTCATGACAGAGTTTTTTTTAACTCACTATTACTAACCCTACTCCTACCCCCAACCCTAACCTTAACCATAACCTAACCCTACTCTTTCACCCAACCCTAACCATAACCACCTCAACCCCCCGCTTCACTTTTAATTTCATGCAACCATCACGGAATGAATGAGTTTGTGCTGCCGTGACAAAAATTAGGCACTTTTCATCACAATATCACAAACCAATAGATTAATGTATATTTCGTGCTGCTGAATCATGACTTGCCGTGAGACCAGGTTGTGTTAATCAGTGAAATCACCCGCTGGAGTGGGTGGTTGCACAAAAAACCTGCACCCTCTCGGCCCTTTCTGGAACCAGTTTGAGGCCCCTGCTCCATGGACTATAATGTTTGCTGATGACATTGTGATCTGTAGTGGGAGTAGGTTGAGGCTACAGGGGTGGAGATATCCACTGGATTGAGAATGAAAGTCAGAGAGAACACGTGTGTGGTGAAAGAAGATGATTTTAAATGCTTTGGGTCATCTGTTCAAAAGAAATGTAGTGTGGTACAGAGGTGAATCAGATAGTGCAGACTGTGGAGTGGGTGGAACAAAGTGGCAGGAGTGATTTGTGATAGAATGATATCTGCAAGCGTGAAAGGGAAAGTTTAGAAGTTTACAAGGTAGTTGTGAGACAAGCAATGTTTTATGGCTTTGAGGTGGGGTATCAGAGGAACAGCGCACATAGAAATAAAGGCGCTATCTCCATGAATTGCCTTTTGATTGTCTCCTCACCTGTGACCATTTTACCAGGGTGCCCCTAACAGGAGCTAATGTGCCAGTCAACACAGCATCTAAGGTCAGATGGTGATACAGGGAGGGGTAGCTGAAAATTAATTTATGTTAAATGCTCCATCTGGCATTGTTTCATGAATGTTTATGTCTTCAAGTTGGATATGACAATTACATTGCCATCCAAAATGATTTTGTTCCCTGTTATAACTAGGGATGCACTGATCCACATTTTTCATCTCCGATCCAATCCCGATACCTGAATTTGGATATCTGCAGATACAATAATATTCCAATCCCAGAGCTCTGTTTGCTTCAATATTGTTATCGTATTGTTGAGTTTATGAGGATATTTTCTATTCTCAGTTATACAGCTTCATGTTGAAGTGTTCAGAGGAGGATTTTCTTAAAAAGACCTGAAAGTTCAGCTACAATTTGCCAGAAGGTACATCTAAGATGGAAGCCTAGATTTGATGTTGTGGTGAAAGAAGAATTTCTCTTTTATGTCTATAAAAGTCTATAAATGAAAGTACTTGTACTTTTATATATAGACTTTTATAGACATACAGTAGTGTTCAGAATAATAGTAGTACTATGTGACTAAAAAGATTAATCCAGGTTTTGAGTATATTTCTTATTGTTACATGGGAAACAAGGTACCAGTAGATTCAATAGATTCTCACAAATCCAACAAGACCAAGCATTCATGATATGCACACTCTTAAGGCTATGAAATTGGGCTATTAGTAAAAAAAAAAAGTAGAAAAGGGGGTGTTCACAATAATAATAGTGTTATAATAATAACTGAAACATGCGTTTACATTGTCAAAGCAAGTGTTGGAGCAAAAAGAAAAGGTCCTCTCTCTCCCCCTCTGTCTCTCCCTTGCTTGCCGTTTTCCTGCTGAGCAAACACAAAGCCTTTCAACTGTAAAATAAACCATAAATTTCTAAATGTATCATCAGCGGCGCTCACGCGAGTAACTCTGGATTAATACTGAAGGATTTTGGTGGAGTTATTTCCTGTTCAGTGGAGAGAGAGAAAATTAATCTCTGTTCAGCTGTCCTCCTCGGCTGCACTCTGAGCTGCTGTTTCACAGCCTAAGGACGTTGAAGCAGCTGATTTTTCAGTAACAATTCAGTTGATTTTTCTGAAAACCCGTTCGGCGGCACAGAGCATTTGAACTTGAGAGCTGGGCGGAAATTTGCCATTACCCGTGACTTAAAACCCTCGACTGCAGAACAAACAGCTCAGCTTCAGCTCAGAAACTGCCTCCTCCCCCTCCTCTCCTCCCACTCAGCAGTAAACAGAGCAGAGAGCAAGCAGCATAAGAGAGGTTTCACAGATGTGGCTTCTCTCCGGTATCTGGAAATTCCAATCTGCGAATTACATTGGTATTGGAACCTCTTGGGATAATTCAGGGGTCTCCGGTGACCTCGCTGTCCCCTTTCTCTCTTATCCCGTGCGTCCGTTGATTTGAAAGAAGGTTTTGACCAGCTATTTGAATTTGAACACAATTACTCTGAGGGCTAGACCACCACCCAGAGATTTATTAAACAGAATTTAAATGTCACAGAAATTGACAGAATTTAAGTTTTACAGAATGAGTGAGATAAACAAAACCATACCCAGAAGTTCTGAGGATCCCCGAAACTGAGAGCTTCCAACCCACCGTCTCATGTTCCAGCAAGCTCTCAGCAAAGAGGAACCCCGAACAGTGGGCTGGGCTCTGTTTTTATACTCCGTCTTCCTATGCTAATACAATGATTCATGCTAATCGTAGGCATTGCCCTTCATCTGAGTGGTCTTCATCCCTCTTCTTCGTGGCATTGGTCCTGCCCACATGCGCTGTGGAGTGTTCTTGCTTCCTCCTTCTCCTAAAGTGACACCTGTGCCTAAACTGATAGGAAATTGTTTTGGGCCACAAAACTGCAAACTGAAAGACTGTCAGCAAGTCTCATCATGCGGTTATACCACAGTACTGACATCCTGTTCCATATGCTGTTTGCAACATATGGATATTTCTCAGTGTATCTTTCTGGGCCTCACTGAAAAAGGGACACATCACATTTACAACACTTTGAAAATGATTTTATAAGTAAATCATCTTTATAACAGCTAAACTAATACTTGAAACATAAGCAAATCTTAAAACAAACGCAAATGTAATCATAAACATAACATACCTTTAATTTGGTACACACAATACACAATTCAAAAGCATACAAACATATATTTCAAAAGTATTTGAACATATAGATATCATGTAATTAACCTTAGCTATTGATCACATGTTTAATAAGCATTGATAAATATTGATCACTATGAGCATATGAATAATATATTCTTCAACAGCAACAGGCTCTATTAATATATAAATGATCACTTCCAAACATTAGAACACGCTCACATATGTAACAATATATTCTTGGCTCAATAAAAGATAAATAATATTATGATGATTCTGAATGGGGAAAAAAGCACAAATGGTTAATGCATATTTAAGCACATTTAGGATATATTCCTTCAAACCTGATAACGATCCGGTATTGGATCGGCCCCAACCCTAGTTATAACAACTGAATGAAGACCCTTCCATCAGGGTGAGCTGTCTTTGATTCAACCACCAATGCTGGCACAAAATCTAAACGACCTAAGATGAGAATCACACTGGAATCGTCATAAGTCAAGTGATTTGTCAAGTTACAAAAAACAGATACTTCAGGTTTTATACACAATCATATAAAAACAAGGCTATGATGCTATTTAAAAAGCTGATGCAAGTAAAAATGGACATGCATGTGTTAGTAAAGGTGTGATCATTTTCCCAGTACAGTTGTTGAATTAAGCTTCATTCTGAGCAATAGAAAACTGAAGACAAAGTATTTTGTGCTTCTCTCTCTTTCTGGTGGAAAAGAGAGAGAGAGAGAGAGAGACAGACAGACAGAGAGAGGGAGGGAGAGAAAGAGAATGATTTGAGAAAAGGCAGCTTCCATTATAAATCATCCTCCCTTTTGCCACTGTGAATAAATAATCCTTCAAACCCACACACACAGCACATCTTTCCTCTGCTGCCTGTAATATCACACTACTACACAGTTTGCATGACATTATGTGATACAGTTATAAGTACTCTTCTCCCACCAGCTGTGACATTCTCAGCCTCCTCCTCCTCCCCATATGTCAAAAGTGGGGGTGTTGCTGACCCCACTCGCCCCCCCCACCCCCCAAAAGCAAACGTGCCATGGAATGAGTCCAGATGTGAACATCCTCCTTCTTTATCGCTCTCTTCCTTACTCCTCTCACACTTCCACCACCGGTCATCCCTTTGCCCTCCCCCATGCAGCTATGGGTTTTCCATTTCCTTTTTTGGTGAAAAAATCTCAAACGAAGGCAGGGAGTTGTGTGTGTGTGCGAATCAAGGCGATGAGACAGTCAAGTCAGCATAAACAGCAGTAGATTTATACACACACACACACACACACACACACACACACACACACACACACACACACACACACACACACACACACACACACACACACACACACACACACACACACACACACACACACACACACACAGATGTGCTCTGTCTCCATTTACTTTGTCACACATGAAAAATATCTGCACATTCTTCTTCTCTGTCACCTACACATACACTCACTTTTTCCTCGCCTTCTTTATGACACGTGCACATTCGCTGCTGCACCCTGAGCTTTCAAGACACCAGAATGGTTCTCTTTCGATTTTACATTAAACACAAGTCAAGCTGTGACCTCGGTGTTGAAGTCATCTTCACCATGCAGACACACAAATATACCAACTGCCCAGCAAAGTTTCACCAGTGTAGTTTTATTAAACTTCACAAATATCAGTTATCTACTTGTTCACCAATGAATATGGCTTTATACACCCTGAGGAAAACCATACACCCTGAGGCCATACACCATTTATCATTTAATAAATAAATGCTAAATGTTGTATGGCTTTCTGAAGGGTGTAAAAAGCCATATTCATTTGTCAACAACTTGATAACGATTTTATCATATACTTTGGTCCCTCGTTTATCGTGGGAGTTACGTTCTAAAAATAACCCGCAATAGGCGAAATCCGCAAAGTAGTCAGTGTTATTTTTTACAATTATTATAGATGTTTTAAGGCTGTAAAACCCCTCACTACACACTTTATACACTTTTCTCAAACAGGCATTAACATTTTCTCACTTTTCTCTCCTGTGTAAACACTCAAAGTTCAAACCTTAGCAGAAAAAAATAGAACGTTTTCCAATAAATAATTATGGTGGCTTTTAGAACTAACAACTTTAACGATCAACCTACGAGGTTGGACACATAAGAAATTATTAATAGTGACTCACCAGTATTTCACAGTTCCTCTGACCGCGCCTCTTCGTCGTGGCGCCGCTCCACTGTCCGGATTGGCTGATTACTCGAGTGGTATGAAAAATATTACCCTTCCGCGAAAAGGGTGTATTGCTATTTATTCTTTAGTGTTTTATCCAATCATATTGGCGTATCATTTATAGGTATATGATAATCATCGTTACATTTAGTTGTATCTGTTTATATCTTGGTGGCATATTTTCTATTATAAAATGCATATTTGACAACTCTGATTTACCAGCATCAAAGCTGAAATAATGAAATGTAATTTTACACATTAAAATGCATGTGACAATCCAATCGAGTCTCACAACCAGTCATCAAATTTGGGCACAAACAGCTCATTTTGATTAAATGCTAATAAATGAAGTCGGGTAACCCATTGCATCACCATGTGACGTGTGTGGAAACAGCAACCCTAATCTTAACCATAACCTTAAACATGATTATAACTAAAACAGTGAATAGTTTATACTCAGTGCTCAAAACTACTCGATATGATTGCACCACCTGTGTTAAAACCGCGCTCCCCCAAATCACAGTCACCTTGGTTCAATGATTACCTGCGTGACCTCAAGCATAAGGCAAGAGGTCTAGAACAGAAATGGCGTTCAAAATTAGAAATATTCCACCTTGCGTGGCGTGATGCTATCTTAGACTATAAGCATGCATTACTGGCTACAAATCAGACCTATTACTCTGATTTGATCAACAAAAACAAGTTAACTCAAAGTTCTTGTTCGACACTGTGGCAACACTTATTCATGGACAACCACCACATGATGTTCGGTCTCCTTTTACAGCACAAGATTTGCTGGATTACTTTGACAAGAAAATAGAAGACATTAGGTTAAACATATCCCAGCATTCTTTAACCCAGCCACTACACCCTGCTATTGAGGTGGGCGGCATTACTGAGGTATTACCTAGATTTATAGAATTTGATAGTATCTCACTAGGCATGCTGATGCAACTCGTAATGTCAACAAAAAGCACAACCTGCTTATTTGATCCTATACCAACAAAACAGTTTAAGGACCTGTGGCCCACTCTTGGGCCAACTGTGCTGGAAATTATTAATCTTTAACTTCTGGATGTGTTCCTACAGTTGTGCTCAAAAGTTTACATACCCTGGCAGAATTTTTACTTTTTTGGCCATTTTTAAGAGAAAATGAATTACAACACAAAAACTTTTTTTCACTCATGGTTAGTGGTTGGGTGAAGCCATTTATTGTCAAACAACTGTGTTTCCTCTTTTTAAATCAAAATGACAAGAGAACTACCCAAATGACCCTGATCCAAAGTTTACATACCCCTGTTCTTAATACTGTGTATTGCCCCTTTAACATCAATGACAGCTTGGGGTCTTTTATGGTAGTTTTGGTCGAGGCTCTCTGATGGTAAAGCTGCCACTGAACATGTCTTGGACTTTATTTACATGAATTACAAAGAAATACAAACAGTATGGCACTTTATGGTAAATCTGCATGGAGTAGACAGTTCTTAAAAACTGAGTGACTGTGCAAGAAGGAGAAGAGTGAGGAAAGCCACCAAGACATCCAGACAACTCAGGAGAAATTACAGGCTTATGTGGCTGTGTTTGGAGAAACTGTGCTACTTTTAAACTTTTAAAAATGTTGATGGGTGGTTAGAGTGTAGTCTGACCGCAGTGTGAGTGCAATCTAATTATTCATACGGAATGAAAATGGCATTTCAAACATTTGGCATTTTGGGATTACCTTTCATTGCTATGCTGATGATACTCAGTTATACATGCTGATAACTGCTGATAATCTCATCCACATAAAATCCATAGAAGATTGCCTTGCATCAGTGAGAAGCTGGATGTCTAGCAACTTCCTACTTTTAAACTCTGATAAGACTGAAATGATGGTTCTTGGTCCAGTGAGACATCGGCATCAATTTTACCAGTTAACACTCAGTCTAGGCTCGTGTGTCATACATCACACTGACAAAGTGAGGAACCTTGGGGTAATTTTTGATCCTACATTGTCCTTTGACCTCCACATTAGAAATAATACAAGGACTGCTTTCTTCCACCTGCGAAATATAGCGAAGATTCGTTCCATCCTGTCTATGGCTGATGCTGAGACCCTGATCCATGCCTTTATCTCTTCTAGACTGGACTACTGCAATGTTCTATTTTCTGGTTTAGCGCAGTCTAGCATTAGGGGTCTCCAATTGGTTCAAAATGCTGCAGCCAGACTTTTGACACGAAGCAGAAAGTACAACCACATTACACCCATTTTGGCATCTCTTCACTGGCTTCCTGTCTCTGTGAGATCAGATTTTAAGGTTCTGCTAATAGTCTATAAAATTGTTCACGGACTGGCACCTCCCTACTTAGCTGACCTAATTAAACCTTACATACTGGCCTGGGCTTTGTGTTCTCAGGGTGCAGGACTACTTTGTGTCCCTAGGGTGAATAAGAAATCTGCAGGTCATAGAGCTTTCTCTTATCGTGCCCCTGTTTTCTGGAATGATCTCCATGCGCCAATTAAACAGACTCTGTGGAGACTTTCAAGTCCAGACTTAAGACGCACTTATTTTCGTATGGCTAGCATACTGGTATAGTTTTGTCTTACGCTTTTTACTCTTTTAACAGTAAACGGAGCATGCAGTGGCCTCAACTTTACCTAAATTCTGGGTCTTTTAGTGAAGCTTAGGGTTAGTGGCTGGGAATCACCTTACTATCTCTTCTGTTTTTCTTGTTGATTAATGCTGGCAAATTATACAGTATTTTTTGTCTTTCTGACGCCTGATTCTGTTTTTTTTTCTCTCTGTTTAAGGTGCAGCTCCATCCAGAGATGGGAGTTGTATTTGTGCTGGCGACCCTCCTGTCCTGTCCTGTGCACCAACAGCATTTCCTGTATATTTATTTTGTGAATTGTTCTGTAATTTATGTCTGTACCATGGCCCAAGCAGAGGGTCACCCCTTTGAGTCTGGTCTGTTTGAGGTTTCTTCCTCAGAGGGAGTTTTTCCTTACCATTGTTGCTCTGGGGGTTAGTAAGGTTAGACCTTACTTGTGTGAAGCGCCTTGAGGCAACTCTGTTGTGATTTGGTGCTATATAATGAAAATAAATTGAAATTGAAAATTAAAAAAAAAATAATCGGCTGACTTTTAATCACGGAAATACGGTACCCACTTTTCTCGAATTGCCAAGTGTCAGTGTTGAACATAATTTCGTTACTGGGCATGTTCAAACTACTCTGTCCGGTATATGTGAGGGATAATGGAATACATTACGATGGGGTGGGACGTTTTGTCCAATATGAGCGAAAATCCATTATATGCTGTGTTTATTCCTTGAAAAACCATACAAAAGCATTGGGACTTTTGCTTTTGTCTGGTGAGTGTGAATATCCAGTTTATATGATGATGGTTTAGGTGATTCTTACTGTATTTGCTATCTGAGCAACTGTGGCACACATTGTTTATGGTGAAAGAAATGAAAGACGACATAACTTTAGGCAAAAATATCTGTCATTTGAAAATTCAACTAAATCAGTGTGTTTGTGTATGAATTGTGTTTTTATGTGCACATAACATATTAGCAAAACAATGCGAAGTGCAAATGACTTTATTGATCGTGATTATAAGCAGAATACCCCACTGATTTACAATGCATTCAAAAACTTTCATTTTTTTAAACTTTCAAACATATTTTGCCTCAAAAATATTGTTCTCACTTTTTACAACAGTGTTACTGTCCTTTTGTGTGTCATAAAAATACAGTAACTTACTGCACTATGCAAGACAAACACTATAGAAAGGTAAGTGACTCTTGAAGAAAAGCAACAATCAAAATGTATAAAAAGGTAGGAAGGTAATGGCAAAATTTTATCAAAAGACAGACAGTAGGACTTCATAATATTTTGTATATGCTTTTCAGAGCCTTGATTCTATCTGAAAGTACTTTATTAAAAATAATAAACATTTTCCCCTCCCAAAATGACTAGCATTTTGAATTTCTTTGAGTTATTATAGTGTAACTCATTTTATTCTTAAGGCACATCTTAACCTTAATAAGTGATGCATTTAACAAAATGACAATCTGTATCCAACAGGATTTTGCTAACTGTTTTTTGGACCAATTTCTGCTCCAGACATGTCTATAAATAAATATGACCTGAGACATGGGATTCTTTAGGTTGGGCTGCCTTCCTCAGAAATGACTGGATTCTGGAAATGCAGCAAGGAGCTGTGAAAGAGTGAAGGATGACAAAATACTCTATAGATTGTTGTGACAGGTGCGACAGAGGATGCGGTCGCCGTCGGGAAAGAATCCGGTGCCCACCAGTGACACAGAACACTGAGTGCAGTTGAAGCATGGCTGGTGCCACTGCCGGTCCTCAAATGAGATGTACTTTCCTCCTCCAAAACCTTGGATTAAAAAAAGCAAAAGGAACAAAATTCATCACACAAAACAATGCACAGGGTTTGCTGGAACAGGTTTTATTCTATTTTATGTGTGCTTTAAGTCATTACTATTAAAAAAAATAAAACATTTTGAAACCAGGTAGTTCAGCAGAAGGATGTCCCGATCAGGTTTATTTTTTACCCCTAATCTGAGTCGTTTACAAAGCATCCAGAAAGTATTCACAGCACTTCACTTTTTTCACATTTTGTTATGTTACAGCATTTATCCAAAAGTGAGTAAAGAATTTTTTTCCACTCAAAATTCTAGTCACAACACCCAAAATTGACAACATGAAAAAAGCTTTTTTAATTTTAGCAAATTTATTAAAAATAAAAAACTAAGAAATCACACATACACAAGTCTTCACAGCCTTTGCTCAATACTTTGTTGATGCACATTTGGTAGCAATTGTAGCCTCAAGTCTTTTTGAATATGATGCCACAAGCTTGTTGCACCAATCTTTGGGCAGTTCTGCGCATTCCATCAGGTTGGATGGGGAGCGTCGATGCACAGCCATTTTCAGATCCCTCCAGAGATGTTCAATGGGATTCAGGTCTGGGCTCTGCCTGGGCCACTCAAGGACATTCACAGAGTTGTCCTGAAGCCACCCCTTTGATATCTTGGTTGTGTGCTTAGGGTCATTGTCCTGCTGAATGATGAACTGTTGCCCCAGTATGAGGTCAAGAGCGCTCTGGAGCAGGTTTTCATCCAGGATGTCTCTGTACATTGCTGCATTCATCTTTCCCTCAATCCTGACTAGTCTCACGGTTCCTGCAGCTGAAAGATATCCCCACAGTATGATGCTGCCACCACCATGCTTCACTGTAGGGATGGTGCCTGGGCTCATCCAAACATGACGGCTTGCATTCATGATGGAGTTCAATCTTTGTCTCATCAGACCAAACAATTTTGCTTCTCATGGTTTGAGAGTCCTTCAGATACCCTCTGACAAACTCCAGGCAGTATGCCATGTGCCTTTTACAAAGGAGTGGCTTCTGTCTGGCCACTCTACCTGATTTGTGATTACTGCAGAGATGGTTGTCCTTCTGGAAGCTTCTCCTCTCTTCACAGAGGAATGCTGGAGCTCTGACAGAGTGAACACTGGTTTCTTCATCACCTCCCTGACTAAGGTCCTTCTCCCCCATTTGCTCAGTTTAAACGGGCGACCAACTGTGGGAAGAGTCCTGGTGGATCTGAACTTCATCCATTTACGGCTGATGGAGGCCACTGTGCTCACTGGGACCTCCAAAGCAGCAGAAATGTTTCTGTACCGTTCCCCAGATTTGTGCCTCAAGACAATCCTGTCTCAGAGGTATACAGACAATTCCTTTAACTTCATCCTTGGTTTGTGCTCTGACATACATTACCAACTGTGGGATCTTATATGTAGACAGGTCTGTGCTTTTCCAAATCTTGTCCAATCAACTGAATTTAGCCCAGGTGGACTCCAATTAAGCTATGAAAACATCTCAAGGATGATCAGCGTAAACAAGATGCACCTGAGCTCAATTTTGAGCTTCACGGCAAAGACTGTGAATACCTATGTACCTGCAATTTCTTAGGTTTTATTTTATTTTATTTTATTTTTAAGAAATTTGCAAAAAAAATTCAAAAAACTGTTTTAACATAGTCATAATGGGGTATTTTGTGTCACATTTGGAGGAAAAAACTGAATTTCATCCATTTTGGAATAAGGTTGTAACATAAAAATTGAAGCGCTGTGAATACTTTCTGGGTGCACTGTAATATAAGGTGGCTGCTGGTGGAGAAAGACTGCTGGTGGGGGAACATAGTGAAACTTAGGAATACGAGGGCTGTCCATAAAGTATAGGTCCTTTTTATTTTTTTCAAAAACTATATGGATTTCATTCATATGTTTTTACGTCAGACATGCATGAACCCTCGTGCGCATGCGTGAGTTTTTCCACGCCTGTCGGTGACGTCATTCGCCTGTGAGCACTCCTTGTGGGAGGAGTCGTCCAGCCCCTCGTCGGAATTCCTTTGTCTGAGAAGTTGCTGAGAGACTGGCGCTTTGTTTGATCAAAATTTTTTCTAAACCTGTGAGACACATCGAAGTGGACATGGTTCGAAAAATTAAGCTGGTTTTCAGTGAAAATTTTAACGGCTGATGAGAGATTTTGAGGTGACACTGTCGCTTTAAAGACTTCCCACGGTGCGAGACGTCGCGCTGCGCTCTCAGGCGGCGTCATCAGCCTGTTTCAAGCTGAAAACCTCCACATTTCAGGCTCTATTGATCCAGGACGTCGTGAGAGAACAGAGAAGTTTCAGAAGAAGTCGGTTTCAGCATTTTATCCGGATATTCCACTGTTAAAGGAGATTTTTTTAATGAAAGACGTGCGGACGGGTCCGCGCGTCGGGACGCAGCCGGCGCGGAGCGGCGGCACAGGAAAAACACCTCCGTGTTGATAACCATTTGTAAAATCCAGGCGGCTTTTGATGGCATTCAGTGGAGTGAGTATATGAGAAATTGTTTAACAGCTGGACATGTTCGAACTTGTCCTTAAGGCTTCCAACAGAGGTGTTTTTCCTGTGGCAGAGCGTCGCGGTGGCTGCGAGCCGACGCGCAGACCCGTCCGCACGTCTTTCATTAAAAAAATCTCCTTTAACAGTGGAATATCCGGATAAAATGCTGAAACCGACTTCTTCTGAAACTTCTCTGTTCTCTCATGACGTCCTGGATCAATAGAGCCTGAAATGTGGAGGTTTTCAGCTTGAAACAGGCTGATGACACCGCCTGAGAGCGCTGTGCGACGTCTCGCACTGTGGGAAGTCCTTAAAGCGACAGTGTCACCTCAAAATCTCTCATCAGCCGTTAAAATTTTCACTGAAAACCAGCTTAATTTTTCGAACCATGTCCACTTCGATGTGTCTCACAGGTTTAGAAAAATTTTGATCAAACAAAGCACCAGTCTCTCAGCAACTTCTCAGACAAAGGAATTCCGACGAGGGGCTGGACGACTCCTCCCACAAGGAGTGCTCACAGGCGAATGACGTCACCGACAGGCGTGGAAAAACTCACGCATGCGCACGAGGGTTCAAGCATGTCTGACGTAAAAACATATGAATGAAATCCATATAGTTTTTGAAAAAAATAAAAAGGACCTATACTTTATGGACAGACCTCGTAGGCTGGTGGTGAACATGTTAGCACTTCATCTGTTATTTCATTTTGAAATAAAATAAAATCTGTCTTGATCGGGCCTGATTCCAATCATTGTGGTCATGTCGGGACATCCATATTCAACAGCCTCCTTTGTGATTGGTAAAAAAAATTCAACCAGTGTCATGATTTCAGTCTTTCTGAATTGTTTTTGGACATCAACTTACCAAGCCCCAAACTCTGATGTTGCAAAATGAAGCCAATACAGAAGGAAAAAAAAAAATCACAAGTTTCCTGGTTTGTGACAACCATGGAGGAGCTTTGGGTCGTGGATGGCAACCACACCAGGCACACAACCACTCTATCCCCATTTCTCTAGATTAACCATCTTTTTGCTGCAATCAGGAAATTTTTTGGTGTCCCTTTGGCCTTCTCCAGCTGTTGGAATTCTGAACACTGAGGCATCCCCGTGCTGAACAATGCTCAGAGAAGCATACCACATGGCAAAAGTTCCCTCACAATGCAAGTGATACTTCTCATCTTCGTCCCCCTAAGTAACCATTCATTTGACACAAAGTCATTCCAGCTGTATCCAAGGATCCTCCAAAAAGACCTAACACCAAAGACATCAAGTCATCACCTTAGGTCATTGGTCAACATCCAAGTAAGCCTGTAAAACAGCACTTGCCAGGCTGCTAAAGACTTACTCCTTCATTCTTCACACATGGTGTATGTATCGCTGGTGGTCCTTGCCAGAAAACCTCTCACGTCTGAGTTGGCATTACCAAACACCTCTGTCCAGTGACCTCATGAGTCAATAAGCTCATTTCAGGAATTGCTTGATCTCAATGGTTCCAGAGACATAAATGTCACTGTCAAGACAACTGAATAAGTTCTACACTTTCACTGTATTCAGATACATTTCTGATGGCCGAGTCAAAGAAGTCATTGAAAGTTTTGTTCCAAGTCTTGATCCAGGACCATCACAAACCCAGACATTCCTTCCTCACTCAGCTGCAAGGGCTGCAATCAGACTATCCTTTGTTTCTGCAAAGATCACAGGATTGCCATCGAAGTCAAGATCAGTAAACCTTTCCTTGCCAGCAAAGGCACCTAAGCTGCTGGTTTCCACAACCCTACCTGAAACCCAGCCCTTGCAAACACTGAACAATGTATGAATTTGGTGGGGGTGGCTGTGATGACCCTGAATTTACTGTATTAATTAAGTATGCTTATAATAATTGTATAATTATATTCTGAATGCACCAAAAAGGTATCATGGATTCATAACTCCAAGCTAGAGAGTTGAACATAATGATGTGATCTTGCCTGTGATGGGTTTGCTGCAGGCTTCACACTTCTTGGCATACAGGCTGCCAAAGCACTTGAGGCAGAAAGGGCTGTCTTCTCTGGAGGTGAAGTGCTGACCGGCAAGCTGTGTCTTACAGCTAGTGCACACAAAACATTCCTTATGCCATGGTTCGTCCCGATAGGTCACGCCACCTTTAGATAGAGTCTGCAAAACAGACAGGTCGAAGGTTATGTAAAAATCCTGCCAATTTCCTGCAACCAACACAGTTTAAACAAAGTTGGAACGTTGTCTAAAGTATAAATAAAACAGAATATGATGCCCTTCAAACCATTTAAACCTCAAATTTCACTGCAAAAAAGCATAAGGACGAGCAAATGTTGAAACTGAGGAATTTTAGCAGTAGTTTTCACCACTGACACCCATTGCACCATTACAGGTATTGGCTTTTGAGCCTGAGAACAGCAAAAGACAATGACGTCTATTTGAAATGTTGCCTTCTTGGACCAGAAATTGGGATTAAAGTGTTACGTTGCTTGTAGATGGTGTTGATGTATTTCTGTTTTGCAAAGAACAGTTTTAACTGAGTGGACACAGCAGTAAATGTGTACAAATGTATACCAAAGTCTTGCTGAGCCCATGCAGTGACATACATTAAAAATACGGTCAAGAGATGCCAAAAACCTTTGGACAAAGAAAAAGCAATTTTAGCCAAACATAGGGAAAAAAAGTTATAGACTGTCATCCTTTCATGCTACAGTAACCCGGATACCGCATCTGGACATAATCTCCAGACCAATGGAACTAAGATCCTATACTGGACTGAGTTCTTCTTCTTACAGTGCATCCGGAAAGTATTCACAGCGCTTCACCTTTTCCACATTTTGTTATGTTACAGCCTTTTCCAAAATGGATGAAATTCATGTTTTTTCCCTCAAAATTCTGCACACTATACCTCATAATGACAGTGTGAAAAAAGTTTTAAATTTTTTTTGCAAATTTATTAAAAATAAAAACTAAGAAATTACGTGTACATAAGTATTCACAGTCTTTACCATGAAGCTCAAAATTGAGCTCAGGTGCCTCTGATCATCCTTGAGATGTTTCTACAACTTAACTGGAGTCCACCTGGGGTAAATTCAGTTGACTGGGCATGATTTGGAAATGCATATACCTGTCTACATATAAGGTCCCACAGTTGACAGTGCATGTCAGAGCACAAACAAAGCATGGAGTCAAAGGAAATGTCTGTATTGTCTTCGAGACAGGATTGTCTTGAAGCACAAATCTGGGGAAGGCTACAGCAACATTTCTGCTGGTTTGAAGGTCTCAATGAGCACAGTGGCCTCCATTATCCATAAATAGAAGAGGTTTGGAGGTTCTACAAGGACTCTTCCTAGAGCTGGCTGCCCATCTAAACTGAGCGATTGGGGGAGAATGGCCTTAAAGAGGTGACCAAGACCCCGAAGATCACTCTGTAGAGCTCCAGCATTCCTCTGTGGAGAGAGGAGAACCTGCCAGAAACACAACCATCTCTGCAGCAATCCACCAGTCAGGCCTGTATGGTAGAGTGGCCAGACGGATGCCACTGCTTAGCGAAAAGAACATGGCAGTTCACCTTTGAAGGACTCTCAAACCATTACAAACAAAGTTCTCTGGTTTGATGAGACAGATGCGTCAAGTGTGGAGGAAACCAGGCACCATCCCTACAGTGAAGCATGGTGGTGGCAGCATCATGCTGTGAGGATGTTTTTCTGTGGCAGGAACCGGGAGACTAGTCAAGATTGAGGGAAAGATGAATGCAGCAATGTACAGAGACATCCTGGATGAAAACCTGCTCCAGAGCGCTCTTGACCTCAGACTGGGGCAATGGTTCATCTTTCAGCAGGACAATGTCCTTAAGCACACAGCCAAGATAACAAATGAGTGGCTTCAGGACAACTCTGTGAATGTCCTTGACCTGAGACCAGACCTGAATCCCATTGAACATCTCTGGAGAGATCTGAAAATGGCTGTGCACAGACGTTCCCCATCCAACCTGATGGAGCTTGAGAGGTGCTACAAAGAGGAATGGGCAAAACTGCCCAAAGATAGGTGCACCAAGCGTGTGGCATCATATCATAAAGGTGCATCAAAGTATTGAGAAAAGGGTGTGAATACTTATGTACACGTGATTTCTTAGTTTTTTTTTCTTTTTAATAAATTTACAAAAAATCTAACTTTTTTCATGTTGGCTTTATGGGGTGTTGTGAGTAGATATTTGGGGGGAAAAATGAATTTTATCTATTTTGGAATAAGGCTGTAACATAAAATGTGGAAAAAGTGAAGCGCTGTGAATACTTTCTGGATGCACCATATAAATTCTAACAAGATTATTCAGCATATTCTCACGAAAAATTACTTGTAGAATGTACAAAAAATTCTAAAATTCTAATTCAAAATGACCACACAGTTCAAAACAAAAATAAAAATATTCTGTTTCAACAATTGATGTTTTCTTTGTGCTCGTTTCAATTAAACACAAGGTTTAAATGAATTAAAATAATGAGCTTAAACGAAACTAGTAATAACAAAATTATGTTTGTCTTCATTTTACAGTGTCCCACTTTTTTAATATATTGTTGTACAATGTATTTTCACAGATTTATGAATTCTTATGCATATTAAATGCTTTAAGAAAGGCACTGTTTGTATGACTATAAACATTGCTCTAATGCAGGTATGTGTTCGTCTGTTCTTTCATCCTTGTCTGTCTCTCTCTCTCCCTCTCTCTCCTGCCAGTGGCAACCGTGGGCTGCTGATTGCTGACTGTGGACATCTGTGGCAGCTGTCAGACATGCACCTTAGTTACCAGGCTACTTATCCCCTAGTTTTCCTCTCAGGTGTCACCAGATTATTCCAGTGACCAAGCAGTATCCCTGATTCTCCAAGTTTGCAGTATTCTCTTTGTGCCTATCTCTGTGTCTCTATAGGTTCTCCACTAGTTGGTGTCACAAGACCCGTTAACCTGTTTGGTTTCGTATCTCCAGAACCATCCTGATGCCACAGCTTCCACCTAGTCATCCACCGGGCCTCGGCAATCATCACAACGCGCCAGCAGTTCCCAGTGTCTTCCCTTCCCTTCTCCCCCGAATCCACTTGTGCTCAGTATTTCGTGAATAAACCTGTTACATTATTATGCTGCACACTTATCATGTTGCTTGAACTGTTTCAGAACCGAACATATTTAATCATTCAAACTCACTTTTTGACAGCGCGTGCAGCGTGGTGCAAACTTGTCCTCATAGCAGGGCACACAGTAGTGTTCATTCTTATCTGGGATGAACGACTTTGATCCAATCGGC
Source organism: Thalassophryne amazonica (assembly GCF_902500255.1). Classification (NCBI taxonomy): domain Eukaryota; kingdom Metazoa; phylum Chordata; class Actinopteri; order Batrachoidiformes; family Batrachoididae; genus Thalassophryne; species Thalassophryne amazonica. The sequence goes on along the minus strand of NC_047109.1, from coordinate 46,878,346 downwards.
TGCTCACAGCTGTGGCAGATGAAACAGCCTTCGTGCCATGTGGAGCCGGCATATTCCAGCTTCCTTGTACCTTACAGAAGAAAAGATGGATCACAGAAAAAGAGAAACTTGGGCACCACGCTTCTAGAGCGCAAACCTCCTCCAACACTACTTTCCAATTCCACAAATTTTTACCTTGGAAAAAATTTTCAAGATCAAAGTCCTGTTAGAAGTGGCTTGTCATTAGCTAAATTAGATGTGATCAAATGTCAGGAGTATGTATTTAGTTCATGTACTTGAATCAAAGTTTTTTGTCGTGTTGTCAGGTTTTTTTTCCAACTTTTTTGATTTCTGGATTCTTTTTCAGAGAATTTTCACAGAACATTGGTTATCTTTGCTATGCAGAATTTGTCACTGCTTTTTGGCACTTGGTTTCTGACTGACAACTGGAAGACAGACAAACAGGCATAAAATTGGAACCTCCATCCAATTGTGGTGGTATAGGTAAATCCATAACAGAAAAATGAGAGTGACTGAGGCACTTTTGTTTGCAATATAATGCAAAATGTACACCAAATAGACTTTTCAATATTAAATTCAAATGCCCACAAAATCCACAATCCTGATCAGATCTGGAACAAACTTTGTCAGGTGATACTGAGTGCCAGTCTGCACCCATTTTCAAATATGAGAGTGATTGGGGCATGTTTGAGGAAGATATAATGTAAAATATACATTAAACAGGGTTTTCAATGTTAAGTTTAAATGGCCACAAAATGTGTATTCTGGATCACATCCGCTGTTGCAGACTGAACGGTCCCACTGCGCATGCATCATTTTGGGCCACAGCAGCTCGTCTGAGTTGGACTCTCTTCACCCAAAGCAATCAAATGGATTAATGGGATTATTAACCATGAAATGACAAGGTAAAACCTCTTAAATCATTCTAAAGTCAGTTTTAACGAGAAACAAGGCAATATTCTGTGACGATTTGAAATGACGGACACGCAGTGAACACAACAGCTAGCAGCCCATGTAGCTGTGGCGCTCTTTTATGATGAAATAATGCTGAATTGATGTGGAAATGATTGTTGTACAAAAGCTTCAGATATCTGTCACTGAGATAGATGATGACTGGAGTGCAGTTTGAAGCAGAAACAAGGTGATAATCTGTGAACCGCGGCTGATGACGCATGCGCAGTGAAAGCAGGGCGGACCGATCGGTCTGCGACACCGGATCAAACTTTGTCAGTTGATAAAGGATACCTACATAATGCTCTCAAATATGAAAGAAATGTGATCTTTTTGACAGAGTTATGAATTTTTTAAATATTCCTTCAATGTTAAAGATAGGGATTTTTCCAAGATTTTTCCTGACTTTGACCTTTTACCTTAACAATTTAATCAGTTCTTGCCTATCAGGATATGAATCTTCAGTACAAATAACCACATATGAAAATTGTGGACTCCAGGCTGTTCACAAACAAACTAACAGGGGCAAAAACATAACCTCCTCCAACTTTGTTGGTGAAGGCAATGAGGACAACAAAGATTTTTTTTTATTTTTTTAAATCAACAACAGCCCATCTACCCTTTTTAATAATAAAGTCACTTTACCTATTAGGAATAAAGCAATAATACACTAGAATTGCTTGGAGGCATATAACAAAAATTTTGTTTACTAAAAATGATAAAAACTGTGTGTTAGAATACTTTAATTGTTTTGTTTTTAATTGCACACTCTTTCAGGCTGTATATCAATGTATTTTCTTAAATTACAAAACAAATGGATTCACGATGGCTTAAGGAAAACTGTGTAAAAGGTCTAAGCTGATCTGGCCTGCCTAAATTCTCTGGATAACAGGTGTTTCAGACCATGTTTTGCTGGGCCTTTGACCAAACTACTCCAAAATTTAATCACCTCTATACATATATCCAAGCAACATTCCTACAAAATTTTAATGATATCCATCCAGCCATTTTTGAGTTATCTTATCCACAGTCACACGGATACAAAGAAAACAGACACAACAGTGAAAACAAAACCCGGCCTCACCACTTCACCGGCATGCAGGATTAAAAAGTCTTTCATCCATTTACTTGAATACATAAAATCTTGTTAAAAGCATGACATTTGCATCTGTGGCAGAAACAGACAAACCCATGCAGTGTTCCTGGAATCTTCAGCTGTTCTGTTTGACACGACAGCTGTGTTGGAATAACTGATTTGCTTATCTCTTGTTATCGTCAAACTTGTGGCAGCCTGCCAGTCAGGAGGATAGAGACAAGTCGCCTTGACTTGTAATGACTGAGAAAAAAAAGAAGAGGCTGCTTTTCCATGGTTTCTTTTTGTGTTTACTTCATGTGACACTCCATAATCTGCATTTCTTCTTGTTTCCTCGACTTTGCAGTGTCATCATTTTCCAAAGTGATTTGCCTGTAAGCTTTGAATTTTCAATTTGCATGCTACATGGAAAATAAAATATGTGCCTGAATATTAAGTTAATCCTTTGTGGGGGATTGAAGAACCCAACCTATAGAAGAAGCTGGAAAATACATTAAGTGTGTGATCTTTTACTCACTTTATTGTACTTGAATACCTCTCTCAGCGATGTTGATTTATTTATTTTTTTTGTATCTGCTTTTGGTGCCTAAATTAATAGGACTACTCCAAAAATTACTCAACCGATTTTTCTGTCTGTCAAAAAATAAAGTCTCCACTTTCAAGGTTGAAAAAGGAGATTGTGTGCCTGACAAAGTTTGTGACTGTGACACTGACACTTTTCACAGCTGTGATACTTTCCACAGCTGTGATACTTGCATGTTGTTTGGTGAGGGGTTTTTCCCCAATAGACTGTACGTAATTCATAGGTTTGGAGCTCAAAGTGGTTCTGAAGCTCAAAATGGCTCCAAATGTCTGGATCTTGGCAGTATGGCTGTGAGAGATGGACACTAACCAGTGACCTAAGGCAACGACTGGATGTCACTGGTACTAGGTGTCTCCAAAGGAGCCTTGGGTACTGTTGGAAATACTATGTATCAAATGAGCGGTTGCTAAGAGAGACTAAGACAAGAAGTATCACTTGCATTTTGAGAGAGCGTCAGCTAAGACATTTTAGAAAAGTGGCCCATTTCTCTGTGCATGATCCACCATGCAGGTGCCTGAGTGTTGAGGAGCCCAGTAGCTGGAGAAGGGCAAGAGGACATCCATGTTTCACCTGGCTATGACAGATAGATGGTTAGTTTAGAGATGTAGGAATGGACCGATTGTCTGCCTGATTGACCCAAAGCATTTCTACAGTGTTGTGGATGCAGCAAAGAGCAGCACCAGCGCATGCTCCCAGACTTGACTTGACGAGGTTGAGCATGGGGAAGAATGGCCTGACCTGGGTGGGATGGATGAAGCCTAAGCACAGCCCCTAGGTCCCAGTTACCAAACAAACAAAGCTAAGCTAAGAATAACAGGCAAACTGTGTTTGAGTAGTTGGATTAACACATACGTTTGTGGACTGAGCAGTGGTTGGGTGCTTGTATTAAAATATATGACTGGCATATTGGCTTGGTAACCACTGCAACATCAGTGTACGTACCTAACGTCACCAAGCAACATGCTAATTGGTGCTAAACTGGTGCTAAAGCAGCAAACATACAAATTAAATAATCTGAAATTTTTCTCAGTGAAAATGGTGGAGCATCTACATCTTTGGCAGTCCATTCGCACAATGAATTGAACGCAAGCATCAATATCAGCAGTGCTTCTTTGCAGCCTATACTGATTTGACTGGGTTTGTCTGTGGGAAATCCTGAGAATACATAAGCTCCCCAATAATCTGCTAGACATCATACCTGGCCTACAAACAGGTGCTGTAGGCAGAGTCTGATTTCTCCACAGTGAATTCTTGTATTCATCAGAGATGTGTTCAGGCTCATATGTTGCTCAGTTCTTGCATGGACTGGGACTTAGGTAGAGTTGCTGAGTTAAGCAACTTAAACCCATACGTACACAAGGATGTGATATGAATGTGTGTTCTGTCAGGATCAGAGAAACACATGCCACTCTGCAGTGTCTATGGAGCATCTGCAAAGGATGTGCGAGGACCTTATGTGAAACCACAACACAGCAGTTTAAGCATGTTGAAAACTACTGCTATGAGACAGGTGCTGTATTTCCTATATTACATCAGAATATGTATTGCGTGGTGTTATATTTTCAATTTCAATTTATTTTCATTTATATGGCGCCAAATCACAACAAAGTTGCCTCAAGTTGCTTCACACAAATAAGGTATAACCTTACCAACCCCCAGAGCAAGCACACAGGCAACAGTGGTAAGGAAAAACTCACTCTAATGATTTGAGGAAGAAACCTCAATCAGACCAGACTCAAAGGGGTGACCCTCTGCTTGGGCCATGCTACCAACACAATTTACAAAATAATTCACAAAGCAAATATACAGGAAATGTTGCCGGTGCACAGGACAGGAGTGTTGCAGAAACAGACACTACACCCATCCCTGGATGGAGCCGCACCTCAAACAGAGAGAAAAAACAGAATCAGGCATCAGAAAGACAATGCATACAGTATAATTTGTCAACATTAAGCAACAAGAAAAACAAAAGAAATACTAAGGTGATCGCTGGCCACTAGTCCTAAACTTCACTAAAAGACCCAGAATTTAGATAAAGATGAGGCCGTGGCATGCTCCGTTTCCTAATAAAATTAAGTTAAAAGAGATAAAAGCATAGTACCGTACTATGGGCCCTGTCCCACTGGCGTTTAGATTGCACTATGGCAGGGGTGGCCAAGTTCGGTCCTCGAGAGCCACATTCCTGACACTCTTAGTTGTCTCACTGCTCCAGCACACCTGAATCCAGTGAAAGACTCATTAAAAGTCTGCTAACGAGTCTTTCATTGGATTCAGGTGTGTTGGAGCAGGGAGACAACTAAGAGTGTCAGGAATGTGGCTCTTGAGGACTGAACTTGGCCACCCCTGTACTATGGATTGCGCTCAAAATTGGCCCATATTTGCCAAACATCCACAATATCCATGTAACATGCCTGTATGTGAGTCGGCCGTCATCCGAACACGCCCGTGATCATCCGCAGCATGTCCGCAGCCAGGATTTTTGAGCTGTTCAAAAATCTGGATGCGGATAACATCCGCCTTACATACTCCATACATACTCAATTCATACACAATACATACTCACTCTATGCGCTGTATATCTGCCATTAATCGCTGATATCCGCAACTGACCGGGATTTGCGGCTTGGCAGCGGACTGGGACAGTGTGTAAAACATATATATATCGTGCCCATCATGTCCACATCACAAACTAAAATATGTTGTAGCGAATGCATACACATTGGCCACAAATGAAGCATTTTTATTACATCTGCTTTGCAGCTGATTTGCGGACAATCTGTGAATGCATAACAAACACGTCACGTAAACCCAAAGTATTATATGTGGCAGAAAGCGACATACCTGCCAGTCAGTGCGGGTCTGGCTGTGTAAATCCACAAAGATGTAGCTGCTGCAATCCAGGACTTTTATTTAACACCAACAAAAGGAAGAGTTGCTGTTCAGCCACAAAAAAACAACAAAAAAAACAAACCAAAAAAAAACCACAGTCTCACACCCAAGTGGCTTCCCCCCTCCCACCCCCCAAACTCATGAACAATTAACCCTGGCATGACAAAATGAACATTGACCCTGTGATCAACTTGTCCAAGTCCAGCAAATGCTCCGGAGCCTGTATTGTTGGTGTGAATAGTGATGCCGACGGCCCGAGTGCGCTCCTTTTATGACCGCAATGCAGATGCCGTGCACGCGCAACAGCATTCATAATACACCCGTAATACTGCAGTGATAATCTCAATGTGTTGGATCAGTTTCCTCACTACATGCGTTATATAACCGTGAATGTTCATCATATATTCGCTATATATTATTAAAATATCCGTAATTCATACTGGGACATTTGTCATTTTTGGCCATTTTTGTTGCGGACGACAACGAACGCCCGTAATTTGTATACTCAATTTATGCGCAATTAATCCTCTTCCCAGTGGGACAGGGCCCTATGCTAGCATGCTAGCCATACGAAAGGGAAAGTAAGTGCGTCTTCAGTATGGACTTTAAAGTCTCTACAGAATGTGAATGTTTTATTGATGCAAGGAGATCATTCCACAGAACAGAGGCACAATAAGAGAAAGCTCTGTGACCCACAGACTTTTTATTCACCCTAGGGACACAAAGTAGTCCTGCACCCTAAGAACACAAAGCCCGGGCCGGAACGTAGGGTTTAATTAGGTCAGCAAGGTAGGGAGGTGCCAGTCTGTGAACAATTTTATAGGGAAGTAGCAGAAACTTACAATCTGATCTCACAGAGGCAGGAAGCCAGTGAAAAGATGCCAAAATGGGTGTAATGTGGTCAAACTTTCTGCTTCATGTCAAAAGTCTGGCAGCAGCATTTTGAACCAATTGGAGACCCCTAATGCTGGACTGTGGCAAACCAGAAAATAGAACATTGCAGTAGTCCAGTCTAGAAGAGATAAAGGCATGGATCAGGGTCTCAGCATCAGCCATAGACAGGATGGAACGAATCTTCGCTATATTTCGCAGGTGGAAGAAAGCAGTTCTCATAATATCTCTAACGTGGAGATCAAAGGACAACGTAGGATCATAAAGTACCCCAAGGTTCCTCACTTTGTCAGTGTGATGTATGACACACGAGCGTAAGCTAAGTGTTAGCTGTTCAAATTGATGCCAATGTCTCAATGGACCAAGAACCATAATTTTCAGTCTTATCAGAGTTTAAAGGTAGGAAGTTGGTAGACATCCAGCTTCTCACTGATGCAAGGCAATCTTCTAAGGATTTTATGTGGATGAGATTATCAGCAGTGACCAGCATGTATAACTGAGTATCATCAGCAAAGCGATGAAAGGTAACCCCAAAAACGGCAAATGCTTGAAATCAATCAATCAATCAATCAATCAATCAACATTTATTTATAAAGCGCTTTACAGCACCGACTGGTGTCCAAAGTGCTTAACATTAAAAACACAAATTTACAAAATAAAACACATATAAAATAAAATTTTAAAACAACACATAAAAAAAGAACATAAAAATAACAGAACATGTCACCTCCCCACTAAGTGTTAAAAGCCAGTTTAAATAAATAAGTCTTTAACTTAGATTTAAAAAGTGCTAGGTCAGGAATAGTACGTAACTCAAGAGGTAGCTCATTCCACAGTCTGGGGCCAGCTACCGCGAAAGCATGATCACCCCAGCGTTTATATCTTGACCTTGGAACATCTAAGTAAAGCTGGCCAGACGCCCTTAACGTCCTACTGTAGGTGCGCAAAGTTAAAATTTCAGACAAGTAGGGAGGTGCAAGGCCATAAATAGCTTTAAAAACAAACATTAAAATTTTAAAATCAATTCTAAAACGAACTGGAAGCCAGTGGAGTGAGTATAGGATGGGCGCAATATGCTCACGTCTAGAAGTGTTTGTCAAAAGACGTGCAGCAGCATTCTGCACCAACTGGAGACGCACAAGAGACGACTGATTAATGCCCGCATAAAGTGCATTACAATAATCAAGTCTGGACCTGATGAAAGCATGAATGGCCGTCTCAAGATCACGTCTACTGAGAAAGTGCTTTATTTTAGCCAAGAGACGAAGTTGGAAAAAACTAGCTTTGACAACAGAATTTATCTGTTGATCGAACCTCAAACAGCTGTCAAATATCACTCCCAAATTCTTGACAGCTGGTTTTACATAGTTAGCCAAAGCACCAAAATTTGGTGTTACCACATTTGGTATGCCAGTGCGCTCAAACACCATGATCTCAGTTTTACCATCATTCAGGTAAAGGAAGTTTCGGGACAGCCACTGCTTTACATCACGAATACAATTAAATAATGATGACAAAGCATCACTCCCATTAGTCCTCACAGGCAGATAGATTTGCAGATCATCTGCATAACAATGAAAGGACAAATTGTGCTGGGTTATAATTGACCCCAATGGCAGAATGTACAAAGAAAATAGAATCGGCCCAAGGACAGATCCCTGCGGCACTCCACAGCACAGAGGAGCAGTTGATGAGGAAAGGTCCCCAATCATGACAGAAAAGCTCCTTTCAGCCAAATATGATCTAAACCACTCAAGTGCAGTACCATGAATGCCAATAAAATGTTCCAACCGGGAAACAAGTACTGTGTGATCCACAGTATCAAAGGCTGCTGTGAGGTCCAACAGAACCAGCACAGCAGGATTCCCTGCATCCACCGACAGAGTAATATCATTATGAACTTTTAAAAGTGCTGACTCAGTGCTGTGTCGCGATCTAAACCCAGACTGGAATTTTTCAAGGATGAGATTGTCTTCTAAAAATGATTGTAACTGTAAAAAGACAACCTTTTCTAAAACCTTAGATAGAAATGGCAGATGAGAGACAGGTCTAAAATTGGATAAAACTGATGAGTCCAGGTGAGGTTTTTTAAGAAGAGGTCGAACCACAGCATGTTTAAAAGCAGCTGGAACAGACCCTGATCTAAGACAAGCATTGATAAAAGTTAGGAGACCCGCCCCAACAGTATTAAAAACCTCCTTCAGCACCTTAGCTGGAACAACATCAAAAGGACAACTTGTAGATTTTATGTGTTTTACAACATCAGCGAGAGATGCAAAAGAAATGGGCTCAAACTGTTCGAGCACAGCAGAATGTGCACGAGGAGCAGACAACTCAACATTACAGTTCTGATCAGCATTCTGTCTGACTGATGAAACCTTATCAATAAAAAACTGAAGAAACTCCTCACAAGTTGTGGTTGTAGCGTCCAACAAAACAGAGGTGTGTGGATTTACAACTGAGTTTATAGTCTGAAATAACACACTGGGACGATGACAACTGCTCAAAATAATATGAGACAGATATTGTGCTTTTGCCTCCTTCACAGCCTTCTGATAGTCAGTTAGACTGTCCCTCAGAAAACCCAGAGACACCTGTAGTTTGTCCTTTTTCCATTTTCTCTCCGCCCGTCTGCAGCGTTGCCTGAGGGCACGGGTCGTGGCATTTAACCAGGGGTCGGATTTTGATTTCCTGGATTTGCAGCGCATCGGTGCAACAGAGTCCAAAATGACTGTGCATGTAGAGTGGAAAGAAGAGAGGATGTTATCTGGGAGTAATGGAGAAACCAGTCCATTCATGGCATAAAACTGAGAGTCCATGAAGGCAGCAGCAAAGTCCCCCGCTGTCGAGGAGGTGACCAAACGGCGGCGAGAGACAGGAACAAGTGGCTTACTAGCAGATGGAGGAGCAATAAATTCAAAAATAACAGGAAAGTGATCTGAAATAGCAATGTCTGATATGTCCTTAAGTGAAACTGAGAGCCCAAAAGAAATAACCAGGTCCAAGGTGTGTCCAAGATTATGTGTTGGTCCATCCACAACTTGTGTTAGACCAAAAGAGTTCAGGAGGCTTTTAAAATCATCAGCCAGCTGATTAGAAGGACAACAGATATGAATATTAAAATCACCACAGACCAAAAATTTGTCATATTTTGGGATAAAATCTGCCAGAAACTCAGAAAACTCCTGAATAAAACCCTTATTAAATTTTGGTGGACGATAAACAACAGCACAGAGCACAGGACAGTCGAACTCCATCACAAACAACTGAAGTTCAAAAGTGGAGTAGACATTAGAAGATAAAAATCGGCATTTAAAACTGTCTTTAAAAATCGTGGCCACACCCCCGCCTCGACCTGATGCTCGCGGGGAGCTGAAAAACGAGCAGCCGGGGGGGAGGAGCTCAGAAAAGGCGCTATTTTCACCTGGTTTCAACCAGGTCTCCGTTAACAGGAGAAAGTCCAGATCACGACTGGAGAAAAAGTCATTCAAAATGAAAGTCTTACTTGTGAGTGACCTTGTGTTGACGAGTGCCACACGGACTGAGCGCACGTCAGTCTGCTGCGAGACACGACTGAGCGGGCGCAGGTTCTCCTGCACGCAGCCACGACTGCAGCTCCTCACAGGACGGCGACGCGGAAGTGGAGACCCGGCACCCCGGACAACCGGCCGGAGCCACCGATAGCGAAAAGTCAGGGAACGCCGCACGTCGTAGCCATCATATGGTGTGAAGAATCCGGCTATGAATTGTCGTGGAGCATGTTTGCACGAAACAGCCAGGCACACTCTGAGCCGAACACGGACTCCTCCTCTCTTCCCACGTCCTCTGCGACGCAGACGCCGAGGCAACACGCCAAGCGGCCGGCGTAGAAAGTCTGGTACGGACGCTAAGACAGGCGGCGGGGGCAGCCGCGTCCCTGGCCGTCCGCCCGAGCCAGGAACAGCGAAATTCTCCAGCGAAGCCCGAACGCTGATAAGAGTCTGGCGATCATACACCAGGAGCGGTGACACATTCCATGCAACAAAGTGTAAAAACAATAAAAACGACACTAAAAGAAGCGAGTACCGACGGCAGGCCACATACAACGGCAGCATGAAAATGCCATTTTCATGCTGTATGAATAATTAGATTGCACTCACACTGCGGTCAGACTACACTCTGACCGCCGGTCAACCTCGACTGCACCTCTAGTGTTTTGCACACGTGCAAAACGTTCGGGACACTTTCATTTGGACGGCATTCGGCCATGAGTATGATGGGGGTATAAGAAATTGCAAGACATCCAGCTTTTTACTGACACAAGGCAATTCTCTAAAGACTTTATGTGTATGAGATTACCAACAGTTAGCGGTATGTACAACTGATTATCATCAGCATAGCAGTGAAAGGTAATCCCAAAACGCCGCAATATGTGCCCAAAGGTTGCTATATAAAGGGAGAAAAGCAGGGGGCCTAAGACGGACCCCTGTGGAACCCCAAATTTCATGTCACTAAGGTTAGAGATAGTGTTATTGTACAAAACACAGTGAGAACGACTGGTCAGGTATGACGTCAGCCATGCAAGCGCACTCCCAGTAATCCCAAAATGATTTCCCAGCCTATCAAGTAGAATATGATGATCCACGGTATCAAATACAGCACTGAGACCTAACAGCACCAGAACCGTAATGGTGTCCGAATCCATTGCAAGCAGAAGATCATTCACACTTTAGTGAGAGCTGTCTCTGTGAAATGATATTTTCTAAATGCACACTGCAGTGACTCAAAAATATTATTCTCAGCAAGGTGCTCCTGTCGTCAAACCACTTTTTCCAGTATTTTAGAGCAAAATGACAGATTTGATATCAGCCTATAGTTTTTCAATACACTAGGGTCAAGATTAGATGTAAGTAATGGCTAATCACTGTGGATTTGAAACATTTATGAATAGATCCAGAAGTTAATGAGAGATTAATAATTTCCAGCACAGTCGGCCCAAAAGTGGGCCACAGGTCCTTAAACAGTTTTGTTGGTATAGGATCAAATAAACAGGTTGTTCTTTTTGTAGACGTTACAAGTTTCGTCAGCACGCCTAGTGATATACTATCAAATTCTGTAAATCTTGGTAATACCTTAGTAATGCCACCAACGTCAATAGCAGGGTGTAGTGGCTGGATTAAGGCATAATGTCTTCTATTTTCTTCTCAAAGTAATCCAAGAATTCTTGTGCTATAAAAGGAGAGTGACTTACAGGTGGTTGACCATGAATAGTGTTGCCACCGTGCTGAACAAGAACTTTGAGTTATGCTTGTTTTTGTTGATCAAATCAGGGTAATAGGCCTGCTTTGTAGCCAGTAGTGCATATATAGTCTAAGATAGCATCACGCTACACGAGGTGGAATACTTCTAATTTTGAACTACGCCATTTCTGTTCTAGACCCCTAGCCTTATGCTTGAGGTCACGCAAGTAATCACTGAACCAAGGTGACTGTGTTTTGGGGAGCGTGGTTTTAATAAAGGTGGCGCAATCATGTCGAGTGTAGTTTTGAGCGATGAGTATAAACTATTCACAAGACTGTCTACTTTTTACTAAACGTGAAGCTAAGATATCAGGCAGTGTAGCTTCGAGTTCAGTCATAGTTGAGGAGTTGATGTGTCGCTGCAGTGATAAATAAGGTTGTTGTTCCACTAAATACAACAGCAAAACTGTATGTTATGGTTAGGGTTACTGTATGTTATTAGCTACAGGCAGAAAGAATATAAAAAAGTGGCTATTCAAACCCTAACCTTAACTAAAATACAAATGCACATTTGTGAACATTTTAAGGAAAAAACATACTGCGCATGCCCACAGTAATTCATAAGAATATGCACAAAATGTTGTGCTTAGCAGCATATGCTCCTAGACCAGGGGCCTCATGTACAAAGCGTGTGTATGCACAAAAATGTGGAATATGTCAGCCCCCATGCTAACATTCAGATGTATCAAAAGTGAAATGCCCATGGAAATGTGCGGTGTGTCACACAAAACTCTTGACTGGCGTACACATGTTTCTACAGCTGTTGGTCCACTGCTGACACATAGAGGTAATGCTGGGAATCATTAATAGTGTGAAAACATGACGAGACACCAGAGACACACTTATGAACAATTAACACACCCTCGTGTTTGGAATTATATGGGTGGATATAAAAACATGTGCAACGTGATGCGGAAAATGGCACTAACAGTGGCTGTGTTAGCTTTGTTAGAAGACCTTGCAAATGGTGCAATCTGAGGTTAGTGTATATTCAGGGAACACAAGGATTTAGCTGCAATTTAAGATGATTTCCAATACCAAGGCCAGTGTGACTGGCGTTGTGCACAGAACTGCAGCGCACCCTAGAGTGCAAAAAGGAACCAGGGGCTGTTTGTGCCCACACAGGTGCTGACCACGCTGGGGCTCCTGACACCAGAGGCATTGCAGCAGGAGCTGGCCGATTGGTCAGGATTGTGCCTGTCAACCTTGCACTGAGACTTGCCAGCTGTGTGGAACACAATCATCTGAATGTCATCCAGGCACATCATATTCCAACATTAAAGCACAATTTGCAGTGAGAGCCGGCTTCCCTAATGTAATTGGAGCTATTGACTGCACACATATTGCTATAAAGGTGCCATCACATAATGAATTTGCTTTTGTTAAAAGGAAACATTTTCATTCTATCAATGTTCAGACTATATGTAATGTGCAAATGCATTGGTTTGGGTTGGGTAAGAGGCTAGAGGCTGACACAGTGCACGATGGATGGCTGCTTAGGTTAAAAGTTTATTTGTGTAATTGTTCTAAATGAAGACCAGTGTGGGTACATTTGGGTATGTGTGTATTCAAATATGTTTTTATTATTATTATTAATGTCTTTTGTTTTTCTTGAAACTCCAGCAGCAGAGCTTCTTAACAGGCCCGATTGTCTCCCTGTGTTAAATATTCATCAACAAACGTGTGTGAATGTCACTCACTATCAGCTGTGGTGCACCTCAGTTTTTTCAACTTCAGTGTGTGTGCGCTGCTCTGAGCTCTCAGCGTTTCCGGCCTCACACACAAACACTCCCACTAACATTTTTTCCGTTTCATGTTTATTCCATTTGACAGGGTACCAAATAAACTATCCCTGTGTATCTCCAAGTCATTTCCATCATCTGTAGTTCACACTCAGTATAATTTATTTCCTGTGTTCATGTTGACTGATCTGACAGAGGGGGATTCCAGCTCCCAGGGCCTATTTAAATGCATTTGCATATTTAAATAGGGGTGTGGAAAGGGAGGAGTTTGGTACGTCTGCGTGTATGATCAATTCCATGTTCAGTGGGACGTACAAACAGAATGTGCTTGGATCCATGCGTATGCACACTTTGATACATCTGAATATTTTTGTGCTTACGCCAGTTTGTGGGATTTAGCATATGTCATGTCTTAGTAGAAAATCCACACAAGTCTTTGTACATGAGGCCCCTGATCTTGCCTTGCCAATATATGCAGAAGAATACCCCTGCTATGTTATTGTGGTTGATGATAAATTATATAAATTTTCAAAAATTTTAAATGTGGAATCATCATACTCCAATTTGTACAACTTTTGTCTGTCTGTTTGTTCTCCTACTCCTCTCAGGTCCATTGTCATTTCTATCAAACCGGGGATGCAGGTTGACCACGAAAATGCCTTCAAATTGTTCATTTTGCCAAAGGTCAAAATCATTGGGTCAACAAATTTGATTTTTATCATGATTTGGGCCAAACCTCTCACACAGACACAGGTCATTGGTTTCAAAGCTCGTATTTACACCATTGTGTTGTTTACCAAAAAAATCTTTTCTAATCAAGGTGACCACATCCTTATTGATGTGATGCCTAGCCTACCTAACTGCTGTAGCCGTAGTTATCTTCATATCCACGAGTACTCTTGCCTAGTACCTACAAACACAAGTACTTTGTTTTCATGATTACCTGGCATGACTATCTTGTCACAGGCAACACACTTTGAGGAAAACTCATTACAATAGCAGTCATTGCAGAGTAGTGCATCCTCCTGATTGGTGAAGGGTTCATCTGCCAATGAACGGTCGCAGCGAAAACAGCGGAAGCAATGCTCATGGTAATGCCGGTCCTCATAAAACAGCTCCTGGAAATACACAAAAGTCAAGAAAATAACACAGGATACCCTTATTAAGACGTCAAAACAATACTTTACTGTTCCACAGTAAGCACAAAACACTGTAGGACTAAACATGAACAAACAGTATGGCTTTGGTCATACGGCCATGTAATAACTGTCAAGGCAGAAACAAGTACATTCTTGAAAAACATGAGTGCCATGAAAATGACTGGAGTGAGTTGTTCAAGGAACCTCTGGTTAATTTTACTGTCAATTTAGTGATGATAAGTCACTGGCCTTCATAGCTCAGGAAACAATAATCACAGTCACATGACACATTGTGTAAACTTTACTACAATCGCAGTCTTAACTGATCCGCTCTATTTTTCCCATTCAGTGAAGATTAGTTTATGACTTGGGTGAGGGAACGAGAGAGACGTGCTCTCATCTGAATTAACCCACAAGCTTGAGCAGACTCTGTGGAAATTGTCTGTATAATGGCATGTTAAATTATCCTTTCCTTCATCTTGCCACATAAAATAAATACAATAGGCCTAATTTAGCATGAGTTATACATCATCAGCGTGACACACTTCTGTTTTTGCTATTCAGGCCCATGTCTGGGCCTGAATAAAAAAGAAGTGAAGTGAAGCTAATTAGAGCAGATCCTTGATTATACATGTCTATGTTTAACCCATTATTACATGGTCCACAATATGCAGCTCCTGAAATCAAAATGGATGTCTGTTTCAGTGAATGTATGATTTCAAGAAAAAATCTATCCGACCACATTAACCCTCTGGGGTCCATGGACTCACCAGCACATCCAAGTGTACTTTTTATTACCATCATATAATCATATCTATATTATAATAGCCAAGTGTCCTCTGTGTGTGTGTGTGTGTGTGTGTGTGTGTATGGCCTTGATCACGCAGAAATGGGACAGCTGACATTTGCCGCTTGGTATGTTTATGTATTTTGGGTCAAGGCTGAACGCTGCAAAAACAGAAAGTTGATAGGACAAATATTTTTGGAGAAATTAGCCATTTTAGCTAACAAGCCAAACGTTGTGCTGCAATGCACCATGGGAGTTCAGGGTTTTTGGGTTTTAAATGTTGTTATTGTGGTTCATGTTGGTTCATGAAGCGAGACAAAGGAAAACCTCAGTTTCGGAATGTTAGAGGACAAGTTGGGACATGTCTATCTCGGCTTTCAGTGCTTACCAGTCGAGTGAGTATAAAAGAACTTTTGGAGAGCTGGATATGTCCCAACTTGTCCTCTAACACTCCGAAACGGAGGTGTTCCTTTGTCTCGCTTCATCAGCGAATCGGTCGTGACGCGCGAAGCCTCCGCGCGGCTTTCCATGACAAAATCTCGTTAAAAGTGAAATCTGCCAGAAAATGGCTGATGTCCAGGTCTTGTGATAACCAGAGAAAGAGCACACGACGGTCTCGTATCCACAGAGCCATCAGCTTAGAAATGATCCAGTGGTTTGTGCCGCATCGTCGCAGCTCGCAGCTCGCAGCGCGGCGCACCGACCGTCCTTAAAGGGGTCCTTAAAGCTGTAGTTAAAGTCCTTATTCTCTGTGAAGCCCGTAAAATTTTCACTGAAAGCCAGATAAATTTTTCGAATGGTTTCTAGGTGCCAGTCTCTAACAGCTTCTGAAAAAATTCTGATGGAAAAAAAGTCCTTTTCATTCCGCCATTTCCAGACAATGAAAATCCGACGAGGGGGCGGGACCACTCCTTCCACAAGGAGTGCTCACAGGCGAATGACGTCACCAACAGGCGTGGAAAACCTCATGCATGCGCACCAGGGTTCAAGCATGTCTGACGTAAAAACATATGAATGAAATCCATATAGTTTTTGAAAAAAAATAAAAAGGTACGATACTTTATGGACAGACCTCGTAAATACATTAAGACAGTAAATTAACATTTAAAAAATATGTAATTAGCAGGAAATAAAATGGTTGAGTTCTTGTATAAACTGTTGAGGTCTAAAGTCTTTGCAGAATTTATTACCACCCTTGAAAAATGTCAGCTATCTATTTTATCAACATTACACAATCTAGAGCCCATGAATCCCCATGGGCAACACGCTAATTTCCTGGGCAACATAATGTCACATACTTTGTTCAGCCACTTCCTAAAACTACATATTCTGAGCTGTAATAATCATCTCTCCTTCAGGCAATCTTTGATTCACAGCCAATCCCAGAGGCTGGAGAAAATCACATGGGTATGTCTCCTCCCTCTCTGCCTACAAGAGGCTGCAGTGTCTATTAGTGGGAGGTCTTCACTAAAACCTGCCAGTAAAGGCTCATAAAATCTAAAAGAAATGCCCTGTCAACCTGAAAACACTTTTTATTTTTATTTAGACATGCAGAAAGAAAGAAAAGCACATGTGGAAAGAATTTTTTACAGGATCTTTGCAGCAATTTTTTTTTCAAGGCAGCAATGGATAATTTTTGGCTTCAGTTTTCATCACTGATGGACTTTATTCATCTAAAAAGGCATGATTTGAAAATAGAAAGATCCAGCAGACAGGTACATATTATTTTACAAATATGCTGTTTTGGAATGATCCAGATCTCTGCTGTGTTGTTCCTATTGGATGGCGCTGTTGTGATCCATGGCATATATTTTAGTTTTAAAAATTTATTATACATGGTTTTAACATTTTTTCCACATATTATGCTACTTTTGTAACCTAAAGAGTTTAGTAAAGCCATTTCTAACAACAAACCACCCACATGAATAAAAAAATGTATATTCATTTAAGATTTGAAGAATTACGAAAAACACTTCTCATATTTCCAGCTTTACAACCTAATTATATCTTTTAGAAAGTGTTCCAGACAAATATTTGTCTCACATTCAGAAAGTTGGGATTGTTCTGAACATTTTGATATACAACACATGCTGTTGGGAAAGTGTAATGACACGGACCCACAACAGGGGGCGTAAATGAACGGACAATAGATGAGCCAAAAATACAACACTTTACTGTTGTGAAATGTGCACAATGAAATACAGACAAATGCAGAATTTGGATTACAGTCAAAAGTACAAAGGTGACGTGTGGGCAGGCTCGAGGATAGGAGACGTCCATCCAGAGGATCCCACACGATTTCCACTGCCACCAAACCCGGAGGATACTGGAGCCGCCAAGTCCTGAGTCTCCAGCTGGCCACCGTCTCCAGCTGTCGGATCTGGTACTGCTGGCAGGAAACAAAAACAGAAAACGAGGTAAGCGTGTTTGACACTCAGTAACTCCTCGTACCAGTTCAGTTCAGGCAGGTGTTTATTACACCTCCACCTCCGCAAATATGAACACAGTCTTTTACAGAACCTGAACAGTCACTTGTGTCACTGATCGTGAAGGGTGCAATCCGTCACCCTGCCGTCACCGACCAGCTCAGCCTCCAGCTGACGCAAGTAACCAAGTACTCCTGTAACAGACAGACAAACAGTTGAAGTGCGATATGGCACAGATACGGCTGAGGATTATTACCTCTAATGGTAGGCAATATCTCGGCAGCGGGGTGGAGATGTCATCCGGCTCTTGTAGGGTGAGTGATGACGTGGTGATTGGTGACAGCTGTCATAGTTGATGAGTGACAGCTGTCACTCCCGGCTGTTCCCGCGAGGCGGCAGCGCCCTCTTGTGCCCGAAGTCCGCACTTCAGGCAGGGCGCCCTCTGGTGGTGGGCCAGAAGTACCTCCTCTTCAGTGGCCCACACAACAGGACCCCCCCCTCAACGGGCGCCTCCTGGCGCCCGACCAGGCATGTCGGGGTGTCGGGTGTAGAAGTCGGCCAGGAGGGCCTGGTCCAGGATGAAGCTCCTCTTCACCCAGGAGCTTCTTCAGGTCCATACCCCTCCCAGTCCACCAAGTACTGGAATCCCCGGCCCTTTCAGACAGACGTCTAGGAGCCGGCGCACTGTCCAAGCCGGCTCCCCGTCGATGATCCGGGCAGGAGGCGGCGCCGGTCCGGGAGCACAGAGAGGTGAGGTGTGGTGTGGTTTGAGTCTGGAAACATGAAACACAGGGTGGATCTGCAGTGAAGCTGGGAGTTGGAGCTTCACTGCGGCCGGGCTGAGGACCTTGAGGATTCTAAAGGGACCAATGTACCTCTTCTTCAGTTTCGGGGAGTCCATTTGTAATGGAATGTCCTTCGTAGACAACCACACCTCCTGCCCGGGCTGGTATGCAGGGGCCGGGGAATGCCGGCGGTCTGCATGGGCCTTAGCCCTCGTCCGGGCCTTCAGCAAGGCAGAACGGGCGGCGCGCCACACCCGACGGCATCGTCGCAGGTGGGCCTGGACCGAGGGCACACCGACCTCTCCCTCCACGATGGGAAACAATGGCGGCTGGTACCCCGGACACACCTCAAACGGGGAGAGGCCGGTTGCGGAGGACACTTGACTGTTATGCGCGGCCAGGCCAGATGTTCACTCCAGGCTGTCGGGTGCGTGGAAGTCACACAGCGTAGGGTCTGTTCCAGTTCCTGGTTGGCCCGTTCTGCCTGTCCGTTCGTCTGTGGGTGATACCCGGACGAGAGGCTCACGGTGGCCCCCAGTTCTCTGCAGAAACTCCTCCAGACTTGAGAGGAGAACTGGGGACCACGATCCGAGACAATGTCTGTTGGTATCCAATGCAGACGTACGACGTGGTGGACCAGGAGGTCTGCTGTCTCCTGAGCCGCTGGGAGCTTCGGGAGGGCCACGAAGTGGGCTGCCTTGGAGAATCGGTCCACTATCGTGAGGATGGTCGTCATGCCCTGGGACGGCGGGAGGCCCGTGACAAGTCCAGGCCGATGTGGGACCAGGGGCGATGAGGCACGGGTAACGGCTGGAGGAGTCCCTGTGTTCTTTGGTGGTCTGCCTTGCCCCTGGCACAGGTGGTACAAGCCTGGACATATTCCCGGACGTCGGCTTCCATGAACGCCCACCAGAAGCGCTGCCGGACCACTGCCACGGTCCTTTCGCACCCCTGGGTGACAGGAGAGCTTGGAACCGTGACAGAAGTCCAGGACTGCAGCTCTGGCTTCTGGTGGGACGTAGAGGCGGTTCTTCGGTCCTGTTCCTGGGTCCGGGTTCCGTGCCAGGGCCTCCCGGACGGTCTTCTCCACGTCCAAGGTGAGGGTGGCCACGATAGTGGACTCAGGTATGATGGATTCCGGCGGATCCGACAACTCTGTTTTGACTTCGTCTTCGTGAACCCAGGACAAGGCGTCCAATCTTTGATTCTTGGTCCCGGGGCAGTAGGTGATCCCGAAGTCAAAACGCCCGAAGAACAATGACCAGCGGGCTTGCCTGGGGTTCAGCCGCTTGGCGGTCCTGATATACTCCAGGTTCCGATGGTCCGTGAAAACCGTGAATGGTACCGCAGCTCCCTCCAACAGATGTCTCCACTCCTCAAGAGCCTCTTTCACTGCGAGGAGTTCCCGATTGCCCACATCATAGTTCTGTTCAGCTGGGGTCAACCTGCGTGAAAAATAGGCACATGGGTGGAGAACCTTGTCGGACTCCCCGCTCTGGGACAGCACGGCTCCTATCCCTGAGTCAGAGGCATCCACTTCAACCAC
Source organism: Thalassophryne amazonica (assembly GCF_902500255.1). Lineage (NCBI taxonomy): Eukaryota > Metazoa > Chordata > Actinopteri > Batrachoidiformes > Batrachoididae > Thalassophryne > Thalassophryne amazonica. The sequence continues at coordinate 46,858,235 of NC_047109.1, read as the reverse complement.
AAACTGGCGGCTAGGATCGGGCTGCACCAGAACTGGTGCAGTCGACAACCGACGTTTCAACTCCCTAAACGCGGCCTTGCACCGATCCGACCAGGTGAAGGGGACTTTAGAGGAGGTCAGGGCTGTCAGGGGGCTAACTACCTGACTATAGCCCTTAATGAACCTCCTGTAAAAATTTGCAAAGCCGAGGAACTGTTGCAGTTTCCTACGGTTTGTGGGTTGGGGCCAATCTCTCACCGCCGCAACCTTGGCCGGATTAGGGGCAACGGAGTTGGAGGAGATGATAAACCCCAGGAAGGACAAAGAAGTGCAGTGGAACTTGCACTTCTCGCTCTTCACAAACAGCCGGTTCTCCAACAACCGCTGCAGGACCTGACGTACATGCTGGACATGGGTCTCAGGATCCGGGGAAAAGATGAGTATATCGTCTAGATATACGAAGACGAATCGGTGCAGGAAGTCCCGCAAGATGTCATTTACCAAAGCCTGAAACGTTGCGAGGGCGTTGGTGAGGCCGAACGGCATAACCAGGTACTCAAAATGACCTAACGGGGTGTTAAATACCGTCTTCCACTCGTCTCCCTTCCGGATCCGAACCAGGTGATACGCATTCCTAAGATCGAGTTTGGTGAATATTTGGGCTCCATGCAGGGGCATGAACACTGAATCCAACAGGGGCAGAGGGTATCGGATGCGAACCGTGATCTCGTTCAGCCCCCTGTAATCAATGCATGGACGGAGTCCGCCGTCTTTCTTGCCCACCAAATAGAAACCAGCACCCATCGGGGAGGTGGAGTTCCGGATCAGCCCGGCAGCTAGCGAGTCCCGGATGTAGGTCTCCATTGATTCGCGTTCAGGACGTGAGAGGTTGTACAGCCTGCTGGACGGGTACTTAACGCCCGGAATCAAATCAATGGCACAATCGTACGGCCGGTGAGGGGGAAGAGTGAGTGCCAGATCTTTGCTGAAGATGTCAGCAAGATCGTGGTACTCCTCAGGCACCGCCGTCAGATTGGGGGGGACTTTAACCTCCTCGTTAGCAGTCAAACCAGGGGGAACCGAGGATCCTAAACACTCCCGGTGGCAGGTTTCTCTCCACTGAGCCACAACCCCAGACGGCCAATCAATCTGGGGATTGTGTTTTATCATCCACGGGAAGCCCAAAATTACGCGGGAGGTAGAAGGAGTCACATAAAACTCAATCTCCTCCTGATGATTCTCAGACACTACCAGAGTTACAGGTAGTGTCCTGTGTGTGATTAAAGGGAGAAGGGTACCATCTAGTGCCCGCACCTTCAATGGTGTAGGGAGCACCACTAGAGGGAGCCCTACTTCCCTTGCCCATCTGCTGTCCAGCAGATTCCCTTCTGACCCCGTGTCCACCAGTGCTGGGGCTTGAAGGGTTAGATCCCCACTCAGGATCGTAACTGGGAGACGTGCAGAAATGCGTGTATGTCCCACGTGAATTTCTTGGCCCACCCTTAGCCCAGTTTCTAAGGGCGGGCGTTGGTGTTTAACCACTTGGGGCAGTCTCTCTGCTGATGCTCGCTTGAGCCGCAGATAAAGCACTCCCCGCGGGCCAGTCTCCTCTGTCTGTTAGAAGCTCTTAATTTAGCCCTGCTCGTGTCCATCGCATCGTCAGCAGGGGGAGCTGTTGCCACACGGCGCGCTGAGGCTGTGGAGCGTGGGGAGGGCGGAACCTTTTCGGACCCGGAAGGGAGAGGGACGGCACGTGCCCGGCCACGTCCTTCGTCTCCCTCCTGACAGCGTTCTTCTAACCGGTTGTCTAATCGTATAACTAGATCAATAAGCCCATCCAAATCCCGCGGCTCATCCTTAGCCACCAGGTGCTCCTTCAGGACCGACGACAGTCCGTTTACGGTGGCGGTGCAGAGCGCAGTAGTATTCCAGCCGGACCTCGCAGCCGCGATGCGGAAGTCGACTGCGTACTCAGCTGCGCTCCGACGCCCCTGTCTCATAGATAGCAGCACTGTTGAAGCGGTCTCGCCTCTACTGGGGTGATCAAAGACTGTTCTGAACTCCCTCACAAACCCAGTATATGTTGGTAGGAGCCGCGAATTCTGCTCCCAAAGCGCCGTAGCCCAGGCGCGTGCCTCACCTCGAAGCAAATTAATTACATACGCCACCCAGCTGGAGTCTGACGCGTACATCACGGGACGCTGTGCAAAGACGAGCGAACACTGCATCAAGAAGTCTATGCACGTCTCCACACAGCCTCCGTACGGCTCCGGGGGACTTATGTATGCTTCAGGGGATGGTGGGGGGGTTCGTTGAAGGACCATTGGAACGTCTATATTTGGCACCAGGACAGCAGGAGGAGGAGCTGCAGCAGCGCCCTGTGCGCGCGCTTCCACCTGTGCGGTGAGAGCCTCCATCCTGCGGTTGAGAATGACGTTCTGCTCGGTCATTAAATCCAACCGAGCAGTGAAGGCGGTGAGGATTTGCTGCAACTCACCTACCACGCCTCCCGCTGGCGCCTGTGCACCCTGCTCTTCCATTGGTTGTTCAATCATTGGTTGATGCCCCTCGGAGTCCATGACATTGGCCGAGATATCCTGTTGGGAAAGTGTAATGACACGGACCCACAACAGGGGGCGTAAATGAACGGAAAATAGATGAGCCAAAAATACAACACTTTACTGTTGTGAAATGTGCACAACGAAATACAGAAAAATGCAGAATTTGGATTACAGTCAAAAGTACAAAGGTGACGTGTGGGCAGGCCCGTCCAGAGAAGAGCCGGATCCCACACGATTTCCACTGCCACCAAACCCGGAGGATACTGGAGCCGCCAAGTCCCGAGTCCCCAGGTGGCCACCGTCTCCGGCTGTCGGATCTGGTACTGCTGGCAGGAAACAAAAACAGAAAACGAGGTGAGCATGTTTGACACTCAGTAACTCCTCGTACCAGTTCAGTTTAGGCAGGTGGGAATTACACCTCCACCTCCGCAAATATGAACACAGTCTTTTACAGAACCTGAACAGTCACTTGTCTCACTGATCGTGAAGGGTGCAATCCGTCACCCTGCCGTCACCGACCAGCTCAGCCTCCAGCTGATGCAAGTAACCAGGTACTCCTGTAACAGACAGACAAACAGTTGAAGTGCGATACGGCACAGATACAGCTGAGGATTATTACCTCTAATGGTAGGCGATATCTCGGCAGCGGGGTGGAGATGTCGTCCGGCTCTTGTAGGGTGAGTGATGACGTGGTGATTGGTGACAGCTGTCATAGTTGATGAGTGACAGCTGTCACTCCCGGCTGTTCCCGCGAGGCGGCAGCGCTCTCTTGTGCCTGAAGCCCGCACTTCAGGCAGGGCGCCCTCTGGTGGTGGGCCAGCAGTACCTCCTCTTCAGCGGCCCACACAACACATGCATACAATATGCAAGTCCCTTAAAAGAGGAATTGCATATTGCGCAGAGGGTTAAGAGCACGTCCCTCTACCAAGGCTCAGCAATTTGTTTGCCAGCAGAATAGTGCACAAAGCTGAGATGAATCTTAACCTAGGTGTGGGTTATATCCAGTGTTGCCACAGTTACTTTGAAAAAGTAATCCAATTACTGATTACTCCTTGAAAAAGTAACTTAGTTACTTTACTGATTACTCAATTGGAAAAGTAACTAAGTTAGATTACTAGTTACTTTTTTAGTTACTTTCCCCAGCTGCCGACAACAACCCTCTGCCACCTCAACATGACAATGATACCTGTTTTGCCAAAACTCACTTTATAGTCACCCTTTCTTGGCTTCTATGAAAATAAATACTTGTTTTATAAAAAGTAAAGTAAAATAAAGTAAATAAAGACCTCTTTCTTGACCTCATATTTAACTGTTAACAGTAAAACTTGCAATTTCTAACCTACATTGTTTATAAATGTAACTATTAAATTCATTCTAACATTTTTCTAACATTTAAATTCTCTCTAATCATTTTACTTGTCAAAATTATTATTATTTTAAATAGTATTAGTAGTTGTAGTAATAAAAGGCTTCAAAACTGGACCTTTAATCTAGGGGTGTTGTGAGGGGGGGGCATCCTTGCCCCATGCCCCCATTCCATCTGGATTCGCCCCTGCTTTGGCGTTTGAGCACAAAGAATGAAGAAAGAAAACAGTGTTAGTTGTTGACGCGTTGCGGAGGATCAGCTGTTTTTAGCAGCAGATACAGAGCGGCTCGGAGAAAAAAAAGCATAAAAATGTCTTTGTAAAGCTCAGTGCAGGTGTGCTGTTGTCACTGTGCTTTAAGAGGTGTTGCAGAAAACCGCGGATGAAAAGCTCACAGCTCGCTTAAAGTGTGTAGTTCAGTCGAACCCCAACCTCCTGCCCACGGACCAAGTTTAATGCTGCTATCGACCCACAATGCAAAAATAATAGTAACGCACAGTGACTTGGAGAAGTAACTTTAATCTGATTACTGATTTGGAAAGATTAACGCGTTAGATTACTCGTTACTAAAAAAAGTGGTCAGATTAGAGTAACGCGTGACTAAGTAACGTGTTACCGGCATCACTGGTTATATCTGACTTTGATTCTGGATGTAGATCCAAATCTAACTCAATATTTAATTTCAGACATCTCTGTTGTGTTGATTTCACACCAGGATTAAAATAATATTGTTGCACACTTTCCTTTGTTACGTCCACCAAGGATGTAATAAAATCATCATTGTTTATTTATTTCTCTGTCTGTCTGTCTGTCTGGTAGCAGGATTACGTCAAAACTATTGCACAGATTTTGACAAAATTTCAACACAGATACATAGTAGGCCATGGAAGACTCCATTAAATTTTGGAGGTGATTATGGATCCAGATCCAGATTCTGGATAAAGTTTCACTTTATACACTGAAAAAAATTTGGAGTGATATTTACTTGAAAAAACCTAGGCAAGTTTTTCCACTCAGAAATTCCAAGTAAATTCTACAAGGAGGATTCTTAAGTAAATTTTACTTGCAAACATTAATTTGTCTAAAAGAATAACTCAAGTAACATTTACTAGCAATTATCAATTGAATATTTTCATTTAATTTTACTGTCTTTATTCATAAAAAGTAAAACTTTTCAGCTGTTCCCCTTGTTTTCACTCAAGGTTGCCACAGCAGATCCAGTTTGGATCTGGATGTTGATTTGCCACAAATTCTACAATGGATGCCCTTCCTCATGCACCCCCACATTACATAAAATGTGGCAGGGGTGGGGTTTGAACTGGGAACCATCAGCACTGAAACCAAGTGTACTAACCGCTTGTCCACCACCTCTGCACTGAGTTTTAAGTCCCTTTGGCTGCCCTTGTTTTCACTCTTGAGTTGCCACAGCAGATCTTGGATCATTAGTTCATGAATGTGTGACAAATTTAAGTTTTTTTTTATTTTTTTTTATGATCCATAGCAGGCAGAGGTATGGCACTTGGTTTCAGTGCAAAAGGTTCCCGGTTCAAACCCCACCCCTGCCGCATTTCTCCATGTAATGTGGAGATCCATCAGGAAGGGCATCCAGCGTAGAATTTGTGCCAAACCAACATGCAGATCCACAATGGATCTGCTGTGAAAATAAGGGGAACAGCTGAAACGTTTTGCATAAGATACAGAATTTGGAGTAAAAGTCTTTATCAAAGACATAAGATGGAAAGCCTGAGCAGTGATGCAACACAAATGCAGCTGAAACACAGTCTGGTGTTTCAGGCTTTATAATACACAGATACATTTTGGGTCAGTCAAACTTCAGATGCACGGTGAGAGTGGGTCTGGTATCGCTCCAGTATGCAAAATATGCCACTTCATGCTCGAGCCAAAATCCTGTCACTCCCACTCTGCTCCGCTCACATGTCCTGGTTCTGAGCTATGTATCAAGAGGACGCACAACAGATTTATCAATGTGTCTTCTAGGGAAATCAATGCGTAAAGCCACACGACAGCTCCAGGAACATTACTGCCTTTGTTGCTGCGGTTACACAGCAGATAGCAGTCTGTTGGTGGGAACGTGTTAATATGGATGACTTACTCTGGCATCATGAGCGATCAGCTCTTTGCACTCATCACAGGTGTTGGAGAACAGGCTGTCGTAACAGGGGATGCAGTAGGGATTGTCATCTGACTGGATGTACTTGCGGCCATATAGGGATTCTTTGCAGTTATCACAGTCAAACCGGTCAGCCATTGTAATGTGTTGTTCACCTGAAACAAAGAGAAGATGCTCTGATCATCAAAAGATGAAAAACATCACTAAATGTACAAGAGGACAAAAGATAAAAGCAGCAGACACAGAGACAATAAGGATTCAGCTACCTTCTCCTGCACATCAGTTGGACATCAGTACTTTTGGCTATGCAAATATTTATGGTGTAAATACGAAATCATGTGGGAGTGATGCAGCTTTTTCCACTTGCGCTGCAAATGGAAAAAGCAAGATATGAGCGAGAAAGAGTGCAGTGTGAAGAGGTGCATAATGCCTGTTAACTTTTACTGCTACGAGATGAAAGTAAAGTGCACAAAGCCATAAGGGGAAGAGACAGAGAAGGCGCTTTGTTCACTTCCATCTTCGCAGTGTCACCTACTCTGAATCAGGTGCAAAAGCAAGTCAAACAAACTGGGCGACCTCTCTCATGACTTAGCGGGAATACAAGTCGTGCATCCTTGTGCTCAAAGACTGCACGACACACGCACCTCTATGTACTGATGAGATGAAGATCTATCTGTGAAAACAGCAAGTCTCGCTACAGAGAAAGAAAAGGCTGCGAGGCGTGTGTGATGCTCGTGCACGGCCAAATAGCAGACGCCCGTTGTTTGAACATGACAGATGGATGTTCCTCGCAGTATAAAGATGCAGCAGCAGATATGCCGTCTAAGCCCATTTGTTCTGTGATATGCACCTTGATCACAATTGGGCACGCACCAAAGTGACAGAATAATAATCAGGAGCATTATGGTAACAGTATCACGTTGTGAAAATATTACAGCACGGCTGGAGGTTTAAGCACTGTTACACTTGATACAGCACTCCAGCTGTTCACCATGGGCTATTCCTTCCCAATGCTCAGTAATAATAATCTCCTGTGATATAATAATTAATCATATTTCAAACGTGGCCTATGCTGTTAGCCTTACACAGTTGAGATGCGGATTTTTTTGGGGCCGATACTGATAAAACATTTATTATACGGATATACAGTAGAGTTCAGAATAATAGCAGTGCTATGTGACTAAAAACATTAATCCAGGTTTTGAGTATATTTCTTATTGTTACATGGGAAACAAGGTACCAGTAGATTCAGTAGATTCTCACAAATCCAACAAGACCAAGCATTCATGATATGCACACTCTTAAGGCTATGAAATTGGGCTATTACTAAAAAAAAAGTAGAAAAGGGGGCGTTCACAATAATAGTAGCATCTGCTGTTGACGCTACAAACTCAAAACTATTATGTTCAAACAGCTTTTTTAGCAATCCTGTGAATCACTAAACTAGTATTTAGTTGTATAACCACAGTTTTTCATGATTTCTTCACATCTGCAAGGCATTAATTTTGTTGGTTTGGAACCAAGATTTTGCTCATTTACTAGTGTGCTTGGGGTCATTTTCTTGTTGAAACACCCATTTCAAGGGCATGTCCTCTTCAACATAAGGCAACATGACCTCTTCAAGTATTTTGACATATCCAAACTGATCCATGATACCTGGTATGCAATATATAGGCCCAACACCATAGTAGGAGAAACATGCCCATATCATGATGCTGCACCACCATGCTTCACTGTCTTCACTGTGAACTGTGGCTTGAATTCAGAGTTTGGGGGTCGTCTCACAAACTGTCTGCAACCCTTGGACCCAAAAAGAACAATTTTACTCTCATTAGTCCACAAAATATTCCTCCATTTCTCTTTAGGCCAGTTGATGTGTTCTTTGGCAAACTGTAACCTCTTCTGCGCGTCTTTTATTTAACAAAGGGACTTTCTGGGGGATTCTTGCAAATAAATTAGCTTCACACAGGCGTTGTCTAACTGTCACAGCACTTACAGGTAACTCCAGACCAGGGGTGGGCAATCATGTGCATGAAGGGCCGAAGCACTGCAGGTTTTCCTTGCTACCAATCACCTCAGCAGGTGATTTCATTAATGTTCAGGTGTTTCAGCAGGTGATTTCATTGACAACCAGGTGTTTATGTTCAAGGGAGAAGCTCATCAGCAACCCACCTGCTGAGGTGATTGGTTGCAAGGAAAACATGCAGTGTCTCGGCCCTCGTTGCCCACCCCTGCTCCAGACTGTCTTTGATCATCCTGGTGTTGTGTGGGCCGCTGAAGAGGAGGTACTGCTGGCCCACCACCACCAGAGGGCGCCCTGCCTGGAGTGCGGGCTCCAGGCACCAGAGGGCGCCGCCGCCTCACGTGAGCAGCTACGGTGACAGCTGTCACCCATCACCTGAGACAGCTGACGGCAATCATCTGTGGGGTATATCAGCAGGACGGCACCTCCACCTCATTGCCGAGATATCGTTTCTACCAGAGAGGTAACGAAGCTACGGAGTGTATCTTTTTGGATTTGTGCTTAGTTTGTGGATTACTGTTCCAACGAGAGGTGGAGGTAACTTCCCTGCTGTTCGGAGTCCTGGGTGCAAACGCGCCCCCATCTAACTGTCCTTTGTTCCTCGCCAGCAGTACCAGGTCCGACACGCGGAGGCAGTGGCCACCTGGGAGTTCGGGACTTGGCGGCTCCAGTATTCCCGGGGTCCTGTGGCGGAGGAAGCCGTGTGGTTCCGGTCTTACCTTGGAGAGGCGTCTCCTATCTTCGAGCCTGCCCACACGACACTTTGTGAATTGACTGTTGTCCATTGCTGTGATTGGTTGTATTCGTTGTGCACATTCACAACAGTAAAGCTTGTTATTTTGACTTACTCCATTGTCCGTTCATTTGCGCCCCCTGTTGTGGGTCCGTGTTCCTACACTTTCCCAACACCTGGAGCTGATCAATGGGTGAGCCTTTGCCATTCTGGTTATTCTTCTATCCATTTTGATGGTTGTTTTCTGTTTTCTTCCACGCGTCTGTTTTTTATCCATTTTAAAGCACTGGAGTTCATTGTAGATGAACAGCCTATAATTTTTTGCACCTGCATATAAGTTTTCCCCTCTCCAATCAACTTTTTAATCAAACTACGCTGTTCTTCTGAACAATGTCTCGAACGTCCCATTTTCCTCAGGCTTTCAAAGAGAAAAGCATGTTCAACAGGTGCTGGCTTCATCCTTAAATAGGGGACACCTGATTCCACACCTGTTTTGTTCCAACAAAATTGACAAACTCACTGACTGAATGCCACACTACTATTATTGTGAACACCCCTTTTCTACTTTATTTTTTACTAATAGCCCAATTTCATAGCCTTAAGAATGTGCATATCATGAACGCTTGGTCTTGCTAGATTTATGAGAATCTACTGAATCTACTGGTACCTTGTTTTCCATGTAACAATAAGAAATATACTCAAAACCTGGATTAATCTTTTTAGTCACATAGCACTACTATTATTCTGAACACTACTGTATCTGTAGATACGTTAAAAAAGCAATTATTCCAAACATTTCATGATTAAACCTTTACTTTGACAAAGAATTACCACAAACAAATAAGCAACAACAAAAGGAAATAATCAGTTTATATGTTTTGCATTACATGGTGGCGCATCCCACGGAGCTATTCTACAGAGTGCCGTTCCTTCCCGTTTAGAATCTCCGTATAGACAGACAAACATGCTTATACCCCACACCTATGGGCAATTTAAAGTTTCCAATCCACCTAACCTGCATGTCTTTGGATGTGGGAGGAAGCAGGAGCACATGGAGGGAAACCCATGGAAACATAGGGAGAGCATGCAAACACACAGAAAGGCTACAGGTGGGAATCAATCCCATGACCTCCCTGCTGGGAGGCAACAGTGCTAACCACTAAGCCACCGTGCTGCCCCACTTTATAGATCTTAAAACATAAACTAAATAGTGTGCGACAGCCCCGTAGCCATGTGTAGAGTCTGGCATCCATCACCCGACTGCCATATCACTCTATCTAATTTCTGAACTGATCCCCTGTAGCATATGATGACTCACATTATTGTATCCATCTGGACATGATGGCAAAATATTAGAATAAGCAGTTGTGGTTGGCATCTGTAATGACTGGGTAGGACTTGAACTTGCAAGTCTGCACTTTCATACCAACAGCTTTATATTTGATGCTCCGTCTCAGTATACATCAACAACACCATCAGCCCGTAACCACAAGGGCGAGATTAGATCAACAAAGTACTGAGTTGAAAATGAGCACAGTGACCTTAATGTTATCTGCAGTCTTAGGTCGGTACGAGTATGCACTGCCTCGACTTGCCAGGTGAGAGAACGAGACCAAGCATGACTCAAAACACACTGTGACGTCCAACGTCAGCTTTAATTTCCAAAGCAAACAGGGCGGTTGATAACTGTCCAGATAGGAAATGGCTAAGGAAAGTAAGTCATAAAATGGGGGGGGGGGGGGGTGGAAACACACACGTGACATTTTGATGAATATTCAGTCTCAGAAGTGTAACTGGCTGACAGAAGATAGTTTTGTACCTGAAATTGATTGACTTGGATGTTGCTGAGGTTGTTTCACTTACTAGTACCACCACTACTAGTATCCCTCGCTACAACTGTTTTTACGGTGTCTACAGGAACTGACATAAGTTTTCCAGCAGTCAGTGAGTTAAAGTAATGCAGAGCTCACTAAGCACAGACGGGTTATTTGCAGTTGACTGCAAACTTTCCAAAATGTAATACACAAATATGCTTGACTTTAGAAATGAAAACAACTGATTTAGACTCTTATGGCTTCAAAGCTCCCATGCAGACAAAATGACCACCATTTAAATACTAGAGTGACCCATGCAGAGGCAAAATGAACTCTTGGTAGCACACGGTGTCACAGAGAGGGCCATGACGTCAGTACACTGGCCCCTGAGGCATTGGACTAAGATGCGAGTCCATCCAGAAACCACTGAATGAAAATCTTACGTCAAAAAGAGAAGACTTGGATGTGGGTCAGAGTGAACTCCTGTCCAGGGGCCAGTTCTCAGAGGGTTTTCAGTCTATTGTATGCCTGCTTCCCGGCACATATCCATGTTCTTCATGTCCTGGACCCAGTGAGTCAGAACACCACTCTGGGTTCATATCTTTGCCACATACCACAGCTGTGACTGAACTCAACCCCCTGGGAAAAGTGTGGGCTTCAAGGAAATCACCACAGCTTGCACATGGCAAAACGGTCCAGAAATATTCTACTGCTTTATTACACATGCAGAATCTAATCTGTCTAATATCAACAGCACAGCACAGCATTCCTTTCCTAACAAAGATCCAGAGAGAGTTCATCTGAACAAGAAACTAAAACTTACATTAATCATTTCATTAACCTTTTAATATAGGTTTTTGAATAACAACAAAAATAGCTTCTTCTTCTTCGAACCCCTTCAAGACTATCATCTGCTGACTAGCAACTGCAAGAGTAGAATCAGTGTTTATTCAATCAGGCCTTTGACATGCAGCAACTATATCATGATCAACACACAAACACATTTCAGTTGGGCTGTTTCACAGTCAGGGTACACAAGTATGTGTCACTGGCACCAAAAAATCAAAGTGGTTACTTTGGTCAAGTTATTCATCCATATCTAACTGCTGACTGGGGTACTTAAATGTCCAAAGTTTCAGACCTGTCAGATGTTTACATATATGAGCTCACAGATATGATCTGCTATACTTTCCGGAGAGGACTTATTTTGACGAAGATAATTTTGTAAATTATACAGACTAAGATTAGTGCAATCTACCCATATAAATGGTAAATGGACTGCATTTATATAGCACTTTTCCATCTGCATCAGACGCTCAAAGCGCTTAACAATTATGCCTCACATTCACCCCGATGTCAGGGTGCTGCCATACAAGGTGCTCACTACACACCAGGAGCAATAGGGGATTAAAGACCTTGCCCAAGGGCCCTTAGTGATTTTCCAGTCAGGCTGGGATTTGAACCAAGGATCTTCTGGTCTCAAGCCCAACACCTTAACCACTAGACCATCACCTCCCCTATATTCTACCTACTAAAAACAGTTGATGGTAAGTATGTATTCAGAGTGTACAACCGCTATTGTGTTTCTGCATTTCTCAAATAGTAATGGACTATAAGCATTTCTGAAGAGGACGGTTTTGGACAGATGGAGAGTTACACCCCAATATTAAAGACATTTGAGCGAATCAGGTACACATCCTTTTGTGGCATCACAGATAGGGGCAATGATCCTGAGAGTTAGATTGTTATACAGTAGGCATTGATAAGGAAATTAGTCCATTTAGTGGTTACCTATAATAGTTTTGGCAGTCCATCAAAATTAGACATCATGGAAATGACACAGATATTTTGGTAAAAACTGGAATAATTAGAGTTCTGCTGGTAAACAAATGAGGATATCAAACCAAATGATCACTGCTGCTGATAGACAAGTAATAGTTATCCATGTATGGTAAACTAAACTTTTTTGGTCATTTCCACCTTGTCATTAAGCCAAACTTTATCTTTAACACCCACTTATGTACCCTGATTGTAAAACAGCCCGGGTACTCAAAGGACCTGGTGTAAAGCAGTGCACAGAGTAGTTTCCACCTGATGCATTTGCACTTTCATGCTTGGTGCTCTTTAAATGGCAGTTGTTTGACTCATCTGTGTGTCCATGAGCATTTTTGTTTTAAAATGAGGTGTGGTCAGAACCAGTGCTGTGGTATTGCTGTCATGAGTTAGCAGAAAGTGACTGCACCATAGATCAATAATTGATCTGAAGCGGAGTTCAGAGTTTTCCTATTATTTTTCCTACTATTTACTGTATTTCCTGGACTGTATTTTGCACTTTTAAACTTGTTTGGCTGGTGCTGTGACTTAGATTTCGTAGTGACTTTTGTATGTAAAACAAATACTCCGTTATCATCTACTGAATTACAGGATAGTATTTATTTCATGCAGATGTGGATTTGGCTAAGTCTGAGACAGCTCCTCCACATGGGAATCCACAGCTCATTTATTCAGCTTCCAGATGACCCATCAATCCTGATCCTTGTTTGTGATAGTTGGTATTCTATGGTCACCCATAGGACAGGGTAGGTGTGAAAATTGCATGTCCAGGCATTACAATTACCCAGTAGTTGGGCAGCGCTGGGCTCAGAAACACAATTTCAAATTATTTTGAGAATGCTGATGCACAAAAGGCTGCACAATCAGTCAGTTGATTCATTTATATCATATCAATGAAAAAGGTCTTTATTGCATTTTCAGTGTAACTGCTGCTGAGCTGATGTTAAAGTACTTTTATTGGGAAGCATATTCAGGAAATATGAGCATCCAGGACCTGACAGAGCTGTCAGCCAATCTGCCAAGTTTATGGAAAAGAAAACATTGGCCGTTACTCTGTCAAAAAATATGTGCATAAACTTCTTCATCTCATTCAAGACTGCTACGCAGTGGAGAAACCTGGCAAATATCTTCTAACAAATATCATATAACTGTTTGTGCTGTAAGTTGTCCTGTATTATCTGGATGGACAGAAGTACAAATGCAGCCTATTCTAACACCCCTATTCCACAGGGCGCCATTCTACTATGATCGCTCATGATCCAAAAAAAGAAAAAAAAGTGCAAAAACAGGATGAAACTGCTTGCACTGGCTTGCCTCCGAACTGGTTGGCTAATAAGATGCAGACGTTATAGACGTTTGCACTCTCAGCCAGATGTGGCGCAACTTTAAATTTTTACCCCAATGGAGCACGATCAAACACGTTTCAAGCCATACTCACTAGGACAACCCCATTTAAAGATGTTTGAACATGTTTGAAGCTGTTAATACTGCAAGTACCCAGAAGTGGCCGTGTAATAACTCAGATTTTCCGAATGGGGATGAAATTTTTGAACACTTAGAAAATCTGACCATGATTTCAAAACCGGCGTTGACGATGGCTGTAACTACTATGTATACCAAGCTTGTTCAAGATTGACAAAAATGGATCAAGAAATTACTATGATGCTTCAAAACAACCCTCATTGGTATTTGGGATTAACAGGAAAGAACGGCACTCTTTGGAATAGTCCTGTAACAGGGTCAGATGGTGGGTGATGGATGATTACCTTTGACATACCTGTAGCTCAACCTTTCTGAAAGAGTGGTCTGTGAACCACTAGTGACCCCTTGTGGTCCATGTGTATATTGGTGAAATATTGCATTTTAATTTAATATCATGTTCTAACTTAAAACTGTTTTACTCCAAAGTCAAACAGAGAGCAGCATACATGTGCATGAGTAAACAGTGCTATTGTAAAGGTCTAAATATTATGTTGTAATATGAATTTGTATTATACTGGTGGAGTGGTAAGGAGACATATTGTTTTTGGATATTTAGGGAGTTTGCTGGCCTGCCAGATTTTTTTTTTTTTTTTTGGTTAAGTGGTCATTGGTCTGAAAAAGTTTGACAAACACTTCTCCAGTGCCACCACACTTCATAACTTTCACTCCATAACTAAGGTAAATTCTGCATTTCTTATTCAAACTTTCAGCGTTGATCAACAACTCACAGGCCCTTTAGACTTTTAGCCTCGATTTCAGATATCCGGCTGTGAGATAGCAGAGGAATGCCAAGGCTGCGTTCTCGACATCACAGGCCTCCCTGATTGGCATACAAGGTGAAGTTCAGGGCCAATTGTGAGACTCTACACAGTCACAGACCAACGTAAGCAAGCACCTTAACACCACGCTCAGCCTGCTGGCAACAAGTCTGGCATCTGCAGGCCCCTGCTCTGCCGCCCACTACACAAAAACTGCATTTGGCATCCATTTACATCCACATGGGGAGAGAAATCTTTCTGACACCATCTAAAAACTGTACAACACTTCTCATTCATTCCACAGTCATGCAGAATCAACTGGAAAGTTCAGCGAAAAATGTGACATCACTGCATAGACACAAAAAATAAAGATAACCAAGAAGGTAATCACTGGGATTAAAATATAATATATTTAATATAATATGGGGCAGCACGGTGGCTTAGTGGTTAGCACTGTTGCCTTACAGCAAGAAGGTTGTGGGTTCACTTCCCGTGGCCTTTCTGTGTGGAGGTTGCATGTTCTCCCTGTGTTTGCGTGGGTTTCCTCCGGGTGCTCCGGTTTCCTCCCACATCAAAAGACATGGGTTAGGTGGATTGGCATCTTTAAATTGTTCTTAGGTGTGTGTGGGTGTGTCTGTGTTTGTTTGTCTATTTGTGGCCCTGCGACAGACTGGTGTCCTGTCCTGGGTGTACCCCGCCTCGCGCCCTATGACTGCTGGGATAGGCTCCAGCCCCCCGCAACCCTTAATTGGACTAAGCGGTATTAGATGAATGAATAATATTTAAATATAATATAATATATATTTCTTGCGTAAATACCATGATTAAAGATGGCATTCATACCAGCATAACGTTGGAGGACTTTGTGTTTGTCTGTCAGTGCAAAAGAAAGCAGAACAAAGATGAAAATGTGTCCTTGAAAAAGACCTTCTCCTGGTGGAACAGGTGCTCAGTGAGCCTCACAGACATAGCAGACAGACAATAAGCACAAACACATCGGATCCTATCTTCAATCACCACAAAACAGTGCATACACTGAAAAATTTACTTGGTACCACGTAAGGAGACGAAATGCCACTTAGGGCCCTTTCACAAATAGTGCAAATTTGATCAATTTGTGCATAAAGTGCACATGAAACAGGAATGAAATGGTGCAAACTATTCCATTTTAGAACCCTATTAACCCAAACAATAATTTGCATAATTGTTTTTACTGAAATTGGAGCAACTTTAAGTTTTTACCCCTGTACAAACTGAAGCTGACCTTTGTCACCATTTGTGTTGTTTTTACCCCATAACTCCAGAACATTCAGTCATAGATAGTCATAGATGGGAATTCTGAAATGAAAAATGCAACAACAATAACGATGTACTGTTGCAAATCGTAAGATATGTTTAAAGGAATAAAGGAACAAAATACCACCTGAAAGCTTCATTACTTTTCTCCTCAATGCTAAATCATATTTTAAGTATTACGAGAAGGAATGGCAACATGACAAAGTGGTAAATGTTTTTTTCTTTTAGCATGTATTCCAGGCCTTAAATGTAGGAATAGTTATATATTAACCAAAAAAAGTGAAGCTGATCAAACAAAACATGACATAGCTTCATATTGTCTGTGATGAAATAAAAGTCAAAGTAAATGTACGTTTGGGCTTTTGTGTGTGTATGTGCATGTATGTAATATAATCAAATGGGCCTCATTTATCAACATTGCGTAAAAACAGGCGCAGATCTGAGCGCATAATTGGTCTTATGACAAGACACACGTGTGATTTATGAAACATTCGTATCTGACCAATCCTAGCATACGAATAATCGGCTCTTAATAAATGCGGCGGCTGAATTTAACTGTCATTAGCATTTTACTCCCTTAAGTATTCATGGTTCGGAAGCCTCGCCCACTGAGCTCAACATGGACAGAAGAAGCACTTGGAAGAAGAAAAACTTTTCGGAGATGGAAATCGGCATCCTAACATCGGAAGTGGAGAAAAACAAACTTGTACTTTTTGGCAGTCTGAAAAGTGGAGTCAAAGGCGCTCATAAAAATGCAGTGTGGAACAGCGTTGCTGCAGAGGAATGGACTCTGGCTGAGGTTTGAAGAATTCTTTGAATTAACCTATGCCTAATGATTTTCAATCAATCTTTTATGCGCCCACAGTTAAAAGCTTATGCCTTCTAATTAAGAATTCTTTGCATGTAGGTCAAGAAAAAGTGGTCCGATTTAAAGCTGGCCACCAAAAAACGTGTTGCGGCACTTAAGCGCAGCATTAGGCATTTTAATGCGCAATGATTAGTTGTCATGTTTAGGCTATTTAGCATATGTATTTTTTATTTTACAAAGGAAGCAGTATCATTAAAAACGTGGGCTTTTTTAAATTATTTTTGTTTAATCCATTTTAAGAATCCGTTTTGATCTGTTCTGAATATGTGGCTGCTTATGCTTGGATGACAGCTGAGGTTTGTTTCATAATTATTTTCAGACAAATCCACAGACTCAGATTTGCATACACGAGCTCAGACCAGACGTGAGCTCTGTCGTGAGATTCGTCTTAGCCTCCGCTCACGTCCAAATTGATAAATACCAAAGTTTGCGTAAAAATG
This sequence comes from Thalassophryne amazonica, assembly GCF_902500255.1. NCBI lineage: Eukaryota > Metazoa > Chordata > Actinopteri > Batrachoidiformes > Batrachoididae > Thalassophryne > Thalassophryne amazonica. Next base: position 46,840,953 of record NC_047109.1, on the reverse strand, counting down.
GTCGAAACGCACGTTTTCTCTGCCGTACATCGTTTGATAAATGAGGCCCAATGTGCTAACATTGTCTTGCCTAAAGTGTTTGAAGACTTTAGTCAAGCACCAAGTGGAAACAACTCCAGGGCTGTGGTTATATTGCAGTATGAGGTCTAATAGAAACCACTTCAATAAAAAATAAAGCAGGTCTGGGTCGACTGGGCTTTTATGTCCAAGGGGAAGCTTTCACAAGTGTGGATTTTACTGTGCCTCGTATGATCTTCTTAAAAAGTCAGGCCTGGCTACAACTCTGTGCGCACAAAGAGCGATGACTGAAAGAAAGACAAATTAAACACAACGACGGGACATGGCGAGGTACACTTAGACAAATGAATGTTGCAGCAATGTCTTCAGCCTATGTATGACAAGTCTTAAATCAAATGAGATCAAAAGTGAAAGGGCTGGGTTTGGATAAACACATGCCACCGCATTGACCTCTGTCTGCTGGTTGGACATCTTCCAGATGCAGCAAAGTTCTTTGGCTGGCGTGGAGAGAAGGGGAAAGAGTACAGCACTGGACACTTAAGCATGTCATTTGTGGGCTCCATTAAGCATTTCAAAAATACTGCATAAATGTCAAAAACACACCTCAGAACTGTTAGTTCGTGTTATAGACCAGTGGCCATTTGAAAGCAGTCTGATGGTGATGTCTTCTTATCTTCTTTATTCTAGTACCTCACGACCATAAATGACTTTCCATTTGGTCACGAATGTTAAAAAGAAAGGCAAAGGCCTGATCTGTGCAGGAGTCTTTTAATGGCTCTGAACTTGTGTTTTGGACACAGAAACACCACATTTTCATTCAAGGGACTGGAAAACAAGGTCAGATTCTTTGGCAGAAGTTTTCAGATCCACATATTCTCTGGGACTAGTCACTCCACAGGCTAAATAGCATCATATGACTAATTGCGTGCATGGATGTCACGTGAAGCGGTGAGAACCTCTTGAATCTCAACAAAGCAAGAGTTTGACACTGAAATAAAGGTGATATAGATCAGTTTCACATTCACATTTGGAGCCCTGCTCCTGCAGGCATCAGATGAATGAGACCCAGAGCTAATGAATGTTATCACAGGAAGAGAAGGAAATTGTTCATGAAGGTGCAATAAAGCCCCATTAATAAACAGATGTGCTTGTATTAATCAGATTATAAGCTTACAGAAATAGAAAAAATATATCTTTTAATTAAATATTTTAAAAACATGGTAATAGGCGGACATTCACTGTAAGACAACTTAGTAAAGAATGTTGTCTATTTATAGTTGAGACACTACTGAGGAAAACAAGAACTGCAACTGCTGTCATTACCTTTACGAAAGCAGATCAGTTTCCAACGCCGGAATTCGACCTATTTCAGAGATATCATAAACATTTACAGGACTGGCCCCATAATTGGCCTTCTCAGCCGTTGTGTCTCCAGTGTGGTGAAGACCCACCAGGTTCATGTTCTGGTGGCTTTGTGTATAGTTTCAGCCGATATTTCAGTTCTTCTGCTCTTGCTGTCATTTCACTACTCTGCTTGGCATTTGTTGTTTGTTGTCATCTTCTCCCATGTGAGTTAATGACCAATCACCATTGGGCCCCACTCACTGGTTTTTCAGGGCTGCTCTGAAGTACCTACGTCAGTGCTGAGACTTATCTCTCCCCTGAAAAGGCACCAAAATTGACCTTTCAGGTGCATCCCCCGTGGTGGAGACAAGCACAAAGTTGTTGGAAGCCCAAAAATGCCATGTCACAACAGGATTTCTCGGCCAGCGTCATGGATCCCGAGGGGCGTCAACCATCGCTTGAACAGCCAATGGGAGAGCGAGGTGCACAGGCAGGAGGCGTGTTGGGTGAGCTGCAGCACATCTTAACCGCCTTTACCGCTCGGTTGGACTTAGTTACCGAGCAGAGCAGTGTTCTCAATTGTAGGATGGAGGCTCTCACCGCCCAGGTGGAAGCGCATTCTCAGGGCGCTGCTGCAGCACCTCCTCCTGCTGACCGTGTGCCAGAAACAGACATTCCGCTGGTCGTTCAACGAACCCCCCCGCCTTCCCCTGAAGCATACATAAGCCCTCCGGAGCCGTACGGAGGCTGTGTGGAGACGTGCGCGGACTACTTGATGCAGTGCTCGCTCGTCTTTTCACAGCGTCCCGTCATGTACGCAGCAGATGCCAGCCGGGTGGCTTATGTGATCAATTTGCTTCGAGGAGAGGCACGCGCCTGGGCTACGGCGCTTTGGGAGAAGAATTCATGGCTCCTAACGGTTTATACTGAGTTTGTGAGGGAGTTCCGACAGGTGTTCGACCACCCTCATAGAGGCGAGACCGCTTCAAGTGTGCTGCTGTCGATAAGACAGGGCGTTCGGAGCGCAGCGAAGTATGCCAGTCAGACTTCCGCATCACGGCAGCGCGAGCCGGCTGGAATGCTGTTGCGCTCCACGCCGCCTTTGTAAACGGACTGTCTCTGGTCCTTAAGGAGCACCTGGTGGCGAAGGACGAGCCGCGGGATTTAGAAGGGCTTATCGACCTGGTTATACGGTTAGACAACCGCTTAACGGAACACCGACGGCAGCGAGACGAGGGGCGTGGTCAGGAACAAACCGTCCCTCTTCCTCCCGGGTCTGAAAGGGAGCCGACTTCCCCACGCTCCACTGCCAGGGCTCTCAACAGCTTCCCCTGCTGATGTTGCTATGGAACCGAGCAGGGCCAAAAAACGATCAGATCAGAGACAAAGGAGAGTGGAGAGTGTTTTCTCTGCAGCTCTACTGAGCACATACAGAGAGAATGCCCCAAACGGTCAAAACAGCAGCAGTCGTCCTTAGAGACTGGGCTAAGGGTGGGTCACAACACCCACGTGGGGAAACCCCGATGATCTGCACGAATCCCAGTCACGATCCTGAGTGGGGATCTAACCCTTCACGCCCCAGCACTGGTGGACACGGGGTCGGAGGGGAATCTGCTGGATAGCAGATGGGCAAAGGAGGTTGGGCTCCCTCTAGTGGCCTTACCGTCACCATTGTCGGTGCGGGCGCTAGATGGCACCCTTCTTCCACTAATCACACACCAGACACAGCCAGTGACATTGGTGGTGTCTGGGAATCATCGGGAGGAGATTGTGTTTTATGTAACACCTTCTACCTCCCGAGTGATTTTGGGTTTTCCATGGATGTTAAAACACAATCCCCGGACTGATTGGCCGTCTGGGGTTGTGGTTCAGTGGAGCGAAACCTGCCACCGGGAGTGTTTAGGATCCTCGGTTCCACCCGGTGTGACAGCTAAGGAGGAGGTTTTTGTCCCCCCCAATCTGGCGGCGGTGCCAGCTGAGTACCAAGACCTTGTTGTCTTCAGCAAGGATCTGGCACTCACGCTGCCCCTGCACCGTCCGTACGATTGTGCCATTGATTTGATACCGGGCGCTGAGTACCCGTCCAGCAGGCTGTACAACCTCTCACGTCCGGAACGCAAATCAATGGAGACCTAAATCCGGGACTCGTTAGCTGCCGGGTTGATCCGGAACTCCACCTCCCCGATGGGTGCTGGTTTCTTTTTTGTGGGCAAGAAGGACGGCGGACTCCGTCCATGCATTGATTACAAAGGGCTGAACGAGATCACGGTTCGCAACCGATACCCGTTACCTCTGTTGGATTCAGTGTTCACGCCCCTGCATGGAGCCCAAATTTTCACGAAATTGGATCTTAGGAATGCTTATTACCTGGTTCGGATCCGGGAGGGAGACGAGTGGAAGACGGCATTCAACACCCCGTTAGGTCACTTTGAGTACCTGGTCATGCCGTTCGGCCTCACTAATGCGCCCGCGACGTTCCAAGCATTGGTTAATGACGTCTTGCGGGACTTCCTGCATCGGTTTGTCTTCGTATATCTAGACGATATACTCATCTTTTCTCCGGATCCTGAGACCCATGTCAATCAATCAATCAATCAATTTTTTTATATAGCGCCAAATCACAACAAACAGTTGCCCCAAGGCGCTTTATATTGTAAGGCAAGGCCATACAATAATTATGTAAAACCCCAACGGTTAAAACGACCCCCTGTGAGCAAGCACTTGGCTACAGTGGGAAGGAAAAACTCCTTTAACAGGAAGAAACCTCCAGCAAACCAGGCTCAGGGAGGGGCAGTCTTCTGCTGGGACTGGTTGGGGCTGAGGGAGAGAACCAGGAAAAAGACATGCGGTGGAGGGGAGCAGAGATCGATCACTAATGATTAAATGCAGAGTGGTGCATACAGAGCAAAAGAGAAAGAAACAGTGCATCATGGGAACCCCCCAGCAGTCTACGTCTATAGCAGCATAACTAAGGGATGGTTCAGGGTCACCTGATCCAGCCCTAACTATAAGCTTTAGCAAAAAGGAAAGTTTTAAGCCTAATCTTAAAAGTAGAGAGGGTGTCTGTCTCCCTGATCTGAATTGGGAGCTGGTTCCACAGGAGAGGTGCCTGAAAGCTGAAGGCTCTGCCTCCCATTCTACTCTTACAAACCCTAGGAACTACAAGTAAGCCTGCAGTCTGAGAGCGAAGCGCTCTATTGGGGTGATATGGTACTACGAGGTCCCTAAGATAAGATGGGACATGATTATTCAAAAACCTTATAAGTAAGAAGAAGAATTTTAAAATTCTATTCTAGAATTAACAAGGAAGCCAATGAAGAGAGGCCAATAGGGGTGAGATATGCTCTCTCCTTCTAGTCCCCGTCAGTACTCTAGCTGCAGCATTTTGAATTAACTGAAGGCTTTCAGGGAACTTTTAGGACAACCTGATAATATGAATTAACAATAGTCCAGCCTAGAGGAAATAAATGCATGAATTAGTTTTTCAGCATCACTCTGAGCAAGACCTTTCTAATTTTAGAGAGATTGCGTAAATACATGCTTATGGTAAATATGAATGAAATTGGTAAGTGTTTTTGAGATATTGCGCTAACAGTAAAAGGGATGGATGGACAGACAGACATGCTGATCGATATATTTCCCATATTTCATACCGGGGGGTAGAAAATGTGTATCTTGGACCTCAGTCATTTTGACACCAATATTACCAACTGTACAGCCAGCGGTTCCTGACAAAGGCATAATGTCCACAGATGCACATCCAAAGACCACTATGGACAGGTAGTAATTTATTGTGATTTTTTAAATTTATTTCATTAATTTTTCATTTCGTCATGCTTTTTACTTAGAAAGAATGAATTCACCAACATGAGCTTCCTTCTTGCCTTGCCTTTGTATTTTTTCCCCCTTCAAATAGGTTACTGGAGAGTAACCTACTATCTAGCTTATTTTTCCAAGGGCAAAGCCAACGACACTGATGAATTGCAACAAAAATCAAATAGCAGATATAAAGCAGTGAACTAGCGTAGGTAGAATTAACAGGAAGCCAATGAAGAGAGGCCAATATGGGTGAGATATGCTCTCTCCTTCTAGTCCCCGTCAGTACTCTAGCTGCAGCATTTTGAATTAACTGAAGGCTTTTTAGGGAACTTTTAGGACAACCTGATAATAATGAATTACAATAGTCCAGCCTAGAGGAAATAAATGCATGAATTAGTTTTTTCAGCATCACTCTGAGACAAGACTTTCTGATTTTAGAGATATTGCGTAAGGCAAAAAAGCAGTCCTACATATTTGTTTAATATGCGCTTTGAATGACATAGCCTGATCAAAAATGACTCCAAGATTTCTCACAGTATTACTAGAGGTCAGGGTAATGCCATCCAGAGTAAGGATCTGGTTAGACACCATGTTTCTAAGATTTGTGGGCCAAGAACATAACTTCAGTTTTATCTGAGTTTAAAGCAGGAAATTAGAGGTCATCCATGTCTTTATGTCTGGTAAGACCATCCTGCAGTTTAGCTAATTGGTGTGTGTCCTCTGGCTTCATGGATAGATAAAGCTGGGTATCATCTGCGTAACAATGAAAATTAAGCAATACCGTCTAATAATACTGCCTAAGGAAGCATGTATAAAGTGAATAAAATTGTCCTAGCACAGAACCTTGTGGAACTCCATAATTAACTTTAGTCTGTGAAGAGATTCCCCATTTACATGAACAAATTGTAATCTATTAGACAAATATGATCAAACCACCGCAGCGCAGTGCCTTTAATACCTTGGCATGCTCTAATCTCTGTAAAAAATTTTATGGTCAACAGTATCAAAAGCAGCACTGAGGTCTAACAGAACAAGCACAGAGATGAGTCCACTGTCCGAGGCCATAAGAAGATCATTTGTAACCTTCACTAATGCTGTTTCTGTACTATGATGAATTCTAAAACCTGACTGAAACTCTTCAAATAGACCATTCCTCTGCAGATGATCAGTTAGCTGTTTTACAACTACCCTTTCAAGAATTTTTGAGAGAAAAGGAAGAGCATCAAGCATGTACGTCAGGTCCTACAGCGGTTGTTGGAGAACTGGCTGTTTGTGAAGGGCGAGAAGTGTGAGTTCCACCGCACTTCTTTGTCCTTCTTGGGGTTCATCATCTCCTCCAACTCCGTCGCCCCTGATCCGGCCAAGGTTGCGGCGGTGAGAGATTGGCCCCAAACCAACGAACCGTAGGAAACTACAACAGTTCCTCGGTTTTGCAAATTTCTACCGGAGGTTCATCAAGGGCTACAGTCAGGTAGTTAGCCCCCTGACAGCCCTGACCTCCACAAAAGTCCCCTTCACCTGGTCGGATCGGTGCGAAGCCGCGTTTAGGGAGTTGAAACGGCGGTTCTCGACTGCACCGGTTCTGGTGCAGCCCGATCCCAAGCGCCAGTTTGTTGTTGAAGTGGATGCCTCTGACTCAGGGATAGGAGCCGTGCTGTCCCAGAGCGGGGAGTCCGACAAGGTTCTCCATCCATGTGCCTACATTTCCCGCAGGTTGACCCCAGCTGAACGGAACTATGACGTCGGCAATTGGGAACTTCTTGCGGTGAAGGGGGCTCTTGAGGAGTGGAGACACCTGTTGGAGGGAGCATCGGTGCCATTTACGGTTTTCACGGACCATCGGAACCTGGAGTACATCCGGACCGCGAAGCGTCTGAACCCCAGGCAAGCCCGCTGGTCACTGTTCTTCGGGCGTTTTGACTTCCGGATCACCTACCGCCCCGGGACCAAGAACCAACGATCTGACGCCCTGTCCCGGGTGCACGAAGAGGAGGTCAAGACCGAGCTGTCAGACCCCCCTGAAACCATCATCCCCGAGTCCACTGTCGTGGCCGCCCTTACCTGGGACATGGAGAAGACCGTCCGGGAGGCCCTGACACGGAGCCCGGACCCGGGGACAGGTCCGAAGAACAAACTGTACGTCCCACCAGAGGCCAGGGCTGCGGTCCTTGACTTCTGTCACGGTTCCAAGCTCTACTGTCACCCAGGGGTGCGAAGGACCGTGGCAGTGGTTAGGCAGCGCTTCTGGTGGGCGTCTATGGAAGCCGACGTCCGGGAGTATGTCCAGGCCTGCACCACCTGTGCCAGGGGCAAAGCTGACCATCACAAGGCCCAAGGCCTCCTCCTGCCTCTGCCTGTGCCTCGTCGCCCCTGGTCTCATATCGGCCTGGACTTTGTCACGGGCCTCCCGCCGTCCCAGGGCAACACCATCATCTTAACGATAGTGGACCAGTTCTCCAAGGCGGCCCACTTCGTGGCCCTCCCAAAGCTCCCGACGGCCCAGGAGACTGCAGACCTCCTGGTCCACCACGTCGTGCGTCTGTATGGGATTCCATCAGACATTGTCTCGGATCGTGGTCCTCAGTTCTCCTCCCAGGTCTGGAGGAGTTTCTGCAGGGAACTGGGGGCCACCGTCAGTCTCTCGTTTGGGTACCACCCCCAGACGAACGGGCAGGCAGAGCGGACTAACCAGGAACTGGAGCAGGCCCTCCGCTGCGTGACCTCCACGCACCCGACGGCCTGGAGTGACCATCTGGCCTGGATCGAGTACGCTCATAATAGCCAAGTCTCATCTGCCACCGGCCTCTCCCCGTTTGAGGTGTGTTTGGGGTACCAGCCCCCATTGTTTCCACTGGTGGAGGGAGAGGTCGGCGTGCCCTCGGTCCAGGCCCATCTGAGGAAGTGCCGTCGGGTGTGGCGTACCGCCCGCTCTGCCCTGCTCAGAGCCCGGACGAGGGCTAAGGCCCATGCAGACCGCCGGCGTTTCCCGGCCCCTGCATATCAGCCCGGGCAGGAGGTTTGGTTATCCACTAAGGACATCCCCCTGCAGGTGGAATCCCAGAAACTTAAGGACAGGTACATCGGACCATTTCCAATACTCAAAGTCCTCAGTCCGGCTGCAGTGAAGCTGAAGTTGCCAGCTTCACTGCGGATACACCCCGTGTTTCATGTGTCAAGACTCAAGCCCTGCCATACCTCCCCACTGTGTGCCCCGGGACCAACGCCGCCTCCTGCCCGGATCATTGACGGGGAGCCCGCGTGGACAGTACGCCGGCTCCTGGACGTCCGTTGAAAGGGCCGGGGGTTCCAGTATCTGGTGGACTGGGAGGGTTATGGCCCCGAAGAGCGCTCCTGGGTGAAGAGGAGCTTCATCCTGGACCCGGCCATCCTGGCCGACTTCTACACCCGTCACCCGGACAAGCCTGGTCGGGCGCCAGGAGGCCCCCGTTGAGGGGGGGGTCCTGTTGTGTGGGCAGCTGAAGAGGAGGTACTGCTGGCCCACCACCACAAGATGGCGCCCTGCTTGAAGTTCGGGCTTCAAGCACGAGAGGGCGTCGGAGCGACCAGGAGTGACAGCTGTCACTCATCATCCGTACCAGCTGTCACTCATCCACTACTCATCACCACCACCATAAAGACCGGACTGCAACTCCACCTCCCCGCCGAGAAATCAACTACCAATCAGGTAATTTCTCTGCTGAAGAGACACTTTGTGTGTTTAACCTGAACTTCTGTTACAGCCGTTTTCCTGGAGTGTTTCCTTATCTGAGGGATTGGCGTTTGGTGTGACAGCGACGGCTTTGCCTCACATCCCAACCCAGATAAGTGGTTAAACCAGGAGCTGTACGAGCGTGTGATTGCAGGTGGAGGTTTTCCCTCCTTACTGCATACAGACTGTGGGATTACTGAGTGTGTGTCCTCACACTCATCAGGACTGTCTTTGTTCTCTGCCAGCAGTACCGGGTCTGACTGCTGAAGACAGCGGCCACCTGGGGCGCAGGGCTTGGCGGCTCCGGTGTTCTTCAGCTCCGTTGGTGGTGGAAGCTGTGTGGATCTGGCCTCTCTCTCGCCAGGCGTCTTCTATCGTCGAGCCTGCCCACACATCACCTGGTGTATGATTGACAGTCACTATATTGTTATTTTCTGTACATCGTTGTGTGATTCACAACATTAAATTGTTACTTTTTGGCTTATCCATTGTCCGTTCATTAACGCCCCCTGTTGTGGGTCCGTGTCATGTCACTTTCACAACAGTGAGTTCCTGCAGTGGTAAAGGGCTTACTGAGAAAACTGTAGACATAAAAGTTTAACCCTCTGGGGTCCATGGATGCACCGGCGTGTCAAAGTGTACCCTTCATCATGTTTCTATTAATAGAACAGTGACAAGACTTCATGCTACCACAAGCTGAAACTACAAATTTTTATCTTATCTGTATAATCGACCTCTCCTCCTGACAATCTTTGGCTGACAGCCAATCCTAGAGGCCGGAGAAGGTGAAATGGTATGTTTCTGCTTGTTGCAAGAGGCTGTGCTTTGGCTGCAGCACCTGGCAGTGGGAGATCCACATTCAAACCTACCAATAAAGGTCCATAAACTGTACAATGGTTCTGTTGACCTGAAAACCCTTTTATTTTTATTTAGTCTCAGAAACAATGAAAATCATCATGGAAAACACATGGAGGGGTTATTTTCTTTAGGAATGTTGCAGAAAATTTAGTTAATTCAAGGCAGCAATGGACCTTTTGACATCAGTTTTGATGTCTTTTCATTCACATGAACAAAAATAAATACTCACTAAAGATATAAAGTGTTGCTAATAGCCATATTGTATCTTGTAATCAGTTTTCTAGACAAATATGACCTATATGCAGAAAGCTACTAAAAGTATGGTAAAATCAAGAAAATGCCCTTGGACTCCAGAGGGTTAAATGATGAGGGATGGGCCTGTTGATATTTGGGTGTAGTGGTGGGAATGGGGAGCTCCTTTTGGGCAGCATTGTTGTGTGTTGGGGGGTTTGGCTGGATGTTTTTGTGTTGTTTTCTTTTCTCTGCTCTCCAGGTGGTATGCAAACTGGTTTTTGTCTGTGGAGAAGGTGCTGGCAGAAGAATCCTTCACCCTCATCAACATTATTGGCTGCACTTGTGGAGGATGTCCACGTGCAGGCCTAATGACTCGCAGCACCTGTGGATGATGCTCACGTGCAGACTTAAGGACTTTCAGCTGAAGCAGATAATTAGATGGCGTTCTGCATTTAAGCCATGAGTGGTTCAAGCAGAATTGCCGGGAACTCGACCTTGTGACGTTCGTTTGTGAGATGCTGAGGACCGCGCCTGGGTTTGACACATCGTGCCTGTGAAGGAGGACGGGTGAGGGACACATGCTGTCAGCACACATCAGAGGTGATTGATTGTCTGAATAAGTGTTAATAGTAATTTGGTATTTTGTTACGCAGTATATTTGAACATTGATGAGAATTGTGCAGCTCGCTTCTCACGGCCGTGGCGTGCGGACTGATGATCCTCCACCTGTTGTGAGAAGCTGCTCATTTACATAAAGCTTAAAGTCAGACCTGAATGTGTTGCTGATAGCGTGTGCCTTTGAAGGATATTAGTTGTAGCTGTTGACTTACCTCACCTCTTCTATCCTTCACAGAGTCAGTTTGTTGTGTCCACCTGGGGGGTGTTTGGCGGTGAATTTGAGTCCAGAAGCGCCGGGCTTCGATCCCTTTGGGCACTGGAGAGCGCGCCGTCCTTCACTCCGCCACACAAGCTATATATTATGTTGTACACAATTATTGCACGGAAAGGGAAATAAATGTTTTGTTTTTGGAAACGCTTTCTGGTTATTTAGCGCTGGATTCAGTCAGACGCAGGTCCGTTCCTCAACCCGCGTAGGCACATAACAAGCATGGACCACCATCTGGGAAGCTGGACTAGGTCCATGTCCAGCCCCGGTAGCTGGGTGAGACATCCCCCCCCAGCAGTGTTTCAGGGTATTGCCGCCTCTAGCACTGGTAGGCGGAGCAAGTTCAGGCAATGGTGCACTCTTTCTGTAGGGTTTTAGATCCACTCTGGCATTGGGACTGGCATCTGTCTCCTACAGCTTGTGCTCACAGAGTTGCTTCAGTCCCAGTTCATTTGTGTGTCACCCTCTTAATTTGTTGGGGATTTAAAGGGAGAGCAGATCACTGCTCCAATATAACAAATTGTATAGTTCTTAATAGTATGAGCCAGCTGTGACTCATACTACAGTCATACAGACAGTTTTTTTAAGAGTTTAAATGGTTGAGCTCATTTTTTAGAAAGCAGCCGGCAGTTCTGGTGTGTGTCAAGTCCAGAACTTAGACCACCCACACACTGGAACGCAACCGTGAGCTTACAAGCATCGAACTACAGAAAATAATGTCACTAAATGTGCTTCTGTCAACGTCATTGAAAAGGTCATACAAGGGTGGAGGTGGTGGAGGATAGCTGAGACTGCTCCTCTGTAGGAGTATGGGTATGGAGTGCAGGCAGCAGGACCAGACGCTGGAACGCTAACCTGTTATTGTCCCAGAGCATTTAAACACTGCCTGGTGTGGAGTGGGAGGCAACAGAGGGCTCAAATGAAAGCCAACATCATAAACATAAAGGATGAAAATGACTACCTGCAGCACAAAATATCACAAGGCCTTTGTAATTTGTCTCTTCTTGGCAACTTTTAATGACCATGTGAACACGTGGATATGACATGATGCCTTTTAATATTAGACACTCAAAAAGAAACTGAGGAAAGCTATGGCTGAAAAGCAGCTGGTTTACAGAAGCTGCACTTTAAACCATTTGGCAATGATTATTAAAAGGTGATTTAAAAGCTTCCAAAAACCACTAAAACCTGTCATTACCTGAAATTTGGTCGTCACAATACAATTAGAAGACTTGCTAGCATGTGTGGATTGGCGATAATTAAAATGCTTATGCACTGAATTTTTATTGCACAGAAATTTTGACTTTACTTAATACTAGAAGAACAATCCTACACTCTATAAAAGGAACTGCTGTCTCAATGAGAAAAAATATGTAAAAATTTGCATAGATTTTTAACAGTTATTTAAACTTAGTTATTTCAACATTCAACTGAGTTAATGCCACAAGACGTCTCTAATTAAATTGAAATAACTTTAGTTAAGTTGAAATAACTTTAAAAAAATCTATGCAAATTGTTACATCACTTTTCTCTTTGAGACAATGGTTCATTTTTTTAGAGTGTATTGCTTCATGAGACTTTCACATGGCCCAAGGTTTGGAATGATTTTGAGTTGCTCTTCAAAGTAACGGACATTTTTGGTAGTGCTCAAAAAAGTAAATAAGTCCCTTCGGCTGCTCCCTTGTTTGCACTCGGGGTCGCCACAGCAAATCCAAGGTGGATCTGCATGTTGAATTGGCACAGGTTTTGTGCGCGAATGCCCTTCCTGATGAAACTCCACATTACATGGAGAAATGTGGCAGGGGTGGGATTTGAACCTGGAGCCTCCTGAACTGAAACCAAGCACATTAAACACTTGGCCACCACCCCCAATGCTCAAAATGGTGTCAAAAATTGTTAAATGCTCCAATCTTGATGCAAAGTATTCCAAATTACTCATCTTGTCATGCAGAATGCAAAAACATGTTATTTGCCACATCTCTGAAGTTCCCTTAAGTCACAGTAACCAGAAACATTGAACAGCCAGTGTACTCTTTGTCAGGGGTCAAATATACCAATACTGTTAAAACAATCTGATTGAAATGACTTTGGTGTCTAATCATGTTACCTGGTGTGACAAATTCAACTGAGCTGCATTGAAAAGCGAAACATTTTGGAATTTCAAGGTTAAGGCTGCTTCCTTAACCTTGAAATTCCAAAATGGCTGCCGAAACTTCAAGATGAAAGCCAGACTCCCAATGTTGATATTTGACACCCAATTGTGTATGTTTTGGGTGCAAAAGAAAAAAAAAAAATCAGTCATTCAATAAAATGAAATCAGATACTCAATCAGGGCTTAAAATTGCTGTAATGTTTAGTAAATGTTTTGTTGTAGAACTCTGTGAGCAATTGGGAAACTTTCAAACATATATAATTTTAAATTGTTACATTGGGACACATTGTGATCCAAAAAATGTGAATAATCTGATGTAATTTGTGCAGATGGGGGTAATATTTAGCAAAGGTCAGGGCATGTGAATGGAATGAGTGCTGAGCACAGAGGGTGGATTTTGGCTCGAGTGGGGAGCGATCATGACCACAGTGTTCTACTGTGGCTGTGTGTGGATGTCCACCTTCATGAGGAGTGGAGCGGTGTGCTCACTCCCCCTGCTGCGGAAGGGGGGAAGCTTTTGAAAATTCAAGCTAAAAATTGGCCATTCTAGGGGCACCCAAAGGGGAAAAGCCAGGTATGACAGCCCAAGTCTGTCATACCTGGGGGTCTGGTTCGATCTCTTGCTTGCCTCTACTAGTGGTTGGCTCTCACTGCGGTATTGTATCACTTCCTGTTCCGGAGCACAGCGGTGTTTTTCTGTATCTGTTAGCTGTTTAATCTGCGCAGTTAGATTGATCTAGTTATCTAGATTACGATTTGTTTCCCAGTGTAATCTTTAAGTGCCTTAACTAAAGCACTCCTTCTGCTGAATCACCTCTAAATCATTTACACATTATTCACTTTGTGTGTTTTTAGGAATCCGCTAGCTTAGCGTAGCTACTAGCTCTTAGCCGATTTAGCATGGCGGCTTCTCCTGTCTCTCCCACACTTTTCTACTCTGGGTGTGAAATGTTTAGTTATTCCTCGGCCTCCTTTAGCAGTAACGGTACTTGTAATAAGTGTAGCTTATTCATAGCTTTGGAGGCCAGGCTGGGCGAATTGGAGACTCGGCTCCGCACCGTGGAAAATTCTACAGCTAGCCAGGCCCCTATAGTCGGTGCGGACCAAGGTAGCTTAGCCGCCGTTAGTTACCCCCTGACAGATCCCGAGCAGCCGGGAAAGCAGGCCGACTGGGTGACTGTGAGGAGGAAGCGTAGTTCTAAACAGAAGCCCCGTGTACACCGCCAACCCGTTCACATTTCTAACCGTTTTTCCCCACTCGATGACACACCCGCCGAGGATCAAACTCTGGTTATTGGCGACTCTGTTTTGAGAAATGTGAAGTTAGCGACACCAGCAACCATAGTCAATTGTCTTCCGGGGGCCAGAGCAGGCGACATTGAAGGAAATTTGAAACTGCTGGCTAAGGCTAAGCGTAATTTGGTAAGATTGTAATTCACGTCGGCAGTAATGACACCGTTACGCCAATCGGAGGTCACTAAAATTAACATTAAATCGGTGTGTAACTTTGCAAAAACAATGTCGGACTCTGTAGTTTTCTCTGGGCCCCTCCCCAATCGGACCGGGAGTGACATGTTTAGCCGCATGTTCTCCTTGATTGCTGGCTGTCTGAGTGGTGTCCAAAAAATGAGGTGGGCTTCATAGATAATTGGCAAAGCTTCTGGGGAAAACCTGGTCTTGTTAGGAGAGACGGCATCCATCCCACTTTGGATGGAGCAGCTCTCATTTCTAGAAATCTGGCCAATTTTCTTAAATCCTCCAAACCGTGACTATCCAGGGTTGGGACCAGGAATCAGAGTTGTAGTCTTACACACCTCTCTGCAGCTTCTCTCCCCCTGCCATCCCCTCATTACCCCATCCCCGTAGAGACGGTGTCTGCTCCCAGACCACCAATAACCAGCAAAAATCTATTTAAGCATAAAAATTCAAAAGAAAAAATAATATAGCACGTTCAACTCCACCACAGACTAAAACAGTTAAATGTGGTCTATTAAACATTAGGTCTCTCTCTTCTAAGTCCCTGTTGGTAAATGATATAATAATTGATCAACATATTGATTTATTCTGCCTCACAGAAACCTGGTTACAGCAGGATGAATATGTCAGTTTAAATGAGTCAACACCCCCGAGTCACACTAACTGTCAGAATGCTCGTAGCACGGGCCGGGGCGGAGGATTAGCAGCAATCTTCCATTCCAGCTTATTAATTAATCAAAAACCCAGACAGAGCTTTAATTCATTTGAAAGCTTGACTCTTAGTCTTGTCCATCCAAATTGGAAGTCCCAAAAACCAGTTTTATTTGTTATTATCTATCGTCCACCTGGTCGTTACTGTGAGTTTCTCTGTGAATTTTCAGACCTTTTGTCTGACTTAGTGCTTAGCTCAGATAAGATAATTATAGTGGGGCGATTTTAACATCCACACAGATGCTGAGAATGACAGCCTCAACACTGCAATTTAATCTATTATAGACTCTATCGGCTTTGCTCAAAAAGTAAATGAGTCCACCCACCACTTTAATCATATCTTAGATCTTGTTCTGACTTATGGTATGGAAATAGAAGACTTAACAGTATTCCCTGAAAACTCCCTTCTGTCTGATCATTTCTTAATAACATTTACATTTACTCTGATGGACTACCCAGCAGTGGGGAATAAGTTTCATTACACTAGAAGTCTTCAGAAAGCGCTGTAACTAGGTTTAAGGATATGATTCCTTCTTTATGTTCTCTAATGCCATATACCAACACAGTGCAGAGTAGCTACCTAAACTCTGTAAGTGAGATAGAGTATCTCGTCAATAGTTTTACATCCTCATTGAAAGACAACTTTGGATGCTGTAGCTCCTCTGAAAAAGAGAGCTTTAAATCAGAAGTGCCTGATTCCGTGGTATAACTCACAAACTCGTAGCTTAAAGCAGATAACCCGTAAGTTGGAGAGGAAATGGCGTCTCACTAATTTAGAAGATCTTCACTTAGCCTGGAAAAAGAGTCTGTTGCTCTATAAAAAAGCCCTCCGTAAAGCTAGGACATCTTTCTACTCATCACTAATTGAAGAAAATAAGAACACCCCAGGTTTCTTTCAGCACTGTAGCCAGGCTGACAAAGAGTCAGAGCTCTATTGAGCTGAGTATTCCATTAACTTTAACTAGTAATGACTTCATGACTTTCTTTGCTAACAAAATTTTAACTATTAGAGAAAAAATTACTCATAACCATCCCAAAGACGTATCGTTATCTTTGGCTGCGTTCAGTGATGCCGGTATTTGGTTAGACTCTTTCTCTCCGATTGTTCTGTCTGAGTTATTTTCATTAGTTACTTCATCCAAACCATCAACATGTTTATTAGACCCCATTCCTACCAGGCTGCTCAAGGAAGCCCTACCATTATTTAATGCTTCGATCTTAAATATGATCAATCTATCTTTGTTAGTTGGCTATGTACCACAGGCTTTTAAGGTGGCAGTAATTAAACCATTACTTAAAAAGCCATCACTTGACCTAGCTATCTTAGCTAATTATAGGCCAATCTCCAACCTTCCTTTTCTCTCAAAAATTCTTGAAAGGGTAGTTGTAAAACAGCTAACTGATCATCTGCAGAGGAATGGTCTATTTGAAGAGTTTCAGTCAGGTTTTAGAATTCATCATAGTACAGAAACAGCATTAGTGAAGGTTACAAATGATCTTCTTATGGCCTCGGACAGTGGACTCATCTCTGTGCTTGTTCTGTTAGACCTCAGTGCTGCTTTTGATACTGTTGACCATAAAATTTTATTACAGAGATTAGAGCATGCCATAGGTATTAAGGCACTGCGCTGCGGTGGTTTGAATCATATTTGTCTAATAGATTACAATTTGTTCATGTAAATGGGGAATCTTCTTCACAGACTAAAGTTAATTATGGAGTTCCACAAGGTTCTGTGCTAGGACCAATTTTATTCACTTTATACATGCTTCCCTTAGGCAGTATTATTAGACGGTATTGCTTAAATTTTCATTGTTACGCAGATGATACCCAACTTTATCTATCCATGAAGCCAGAGGACACACACCAATTAGCTAAACTGCAGGATTGTCTTACAGACATAAAGACATGGATGACCTCTAATTTCCTGCTTTTAAACTCAGATAAAACTGAAGTTATTGTTCTTGGCCCCACAAATCTTAGAAACATGGTGTCTAACCAGATCCTTACTCTGGATGGCATTACCCTGACCTCTAGTAATACTGTGAGAAATCTTGGAGTCATTTTGATCAGGATATGTCATTCAAAGCGCATATTAAACAAATATGTAGGACTGCTTTTTTGCATTTACGCAATATCTCTAAAATCAGAAAGGTCTTGTCTCAGAGTGATGCTGAAAAACTAATTCATGCATTTATTTCCTCTAGGCTGGACTATTGTAATTCATTATTATCAGGTTGTCCTAAAAGTTCCCTAAAAAGCCTTCAGTTAATTCAAAATGCTGCAGCTAGAGTACTGACGGGGACTAGAAGGAGAGAGCATATCTCACCCATATTGGCCTCTCTTCATTGGCTTCCTGTTAATTCTAGAATAGAATTTAAAATTCTTCTTCTTACTTATAAGGTTTTGAATAATCAGGTCCCATCTTATCTTAGGGACCTCGTAGTACCATATCACCCCAATAGAGCGCTTCGCTCTCAGACTGCAGGCTTACTGTAGTTCCTAGGGTTTGTAAGAGTAGAATGGGAGGCAGAGCCTTCAGCTTTCAGGCTCCTCTCCTGTGGAACCAGCTCCCAATTCAGATCAGGGAGACAGACACCCTCTCTACTTTTAAGATTAGGCTTAAAACTTTCCTTTTTGCTAAAGCTTATAGTTAGGGCTGGATCAGGTGACCCTGAACCATCCCTTAGTTATGCTGCTATAGACGTAGACTGCTGGGGGGTTCCCATGATGCATTGTTTCTTTCTCTTTTTGCTCTGTATGCACCACTCTGCATTTAATCATTAGTGATCGATCTCTGCTCCCCTCCACAGCATGTCTTTTTCCTGGTTCTCTCCCTCAGCCCCAACCAGTCCCAGCAGAAGACTGCCCCTCCCTGAGCCTGGTTCTGCTGGAGGTTTCTTCCTGTTAAAAGGGAGTTTTTCCTTCCCACTGTAGCCAAGTGCTTGCTCACAGGGGGTCGTTTTGACCGTTGGGGTTTTACATAATTATTGTATGGCCTTGCCTTACAATATAAAGCGCCTTGGGGCAACTGTTTGTTGTGATTTGGCGCTATATAAAAAAATTGATTGATTGATTGATTGAAGTCTCTTCATCATGTTCAGAAGGCTGGGGAAGTTTGTTGAGTGGGCAATCTCATTCTGGGTTAGCCAGTACATGGTCCTCAGTGAGGCAGTCGGAGTCCATGGACATTTTTAAGTCAAGACTTAAAACCTATTTTTATTCTCTTTCTCATGAGCAGTTTTTATTTTGCTATGTTTTATTCTTTTACTTCTGTTTTTAATTAGGTATTTGAATTTTTTTATTTTTATTTATTTATTTTGATTTTTTATGTTGAACTGTTCTGTGTGAGGCACCTTGAGATGGCTTTTGTTGTAATTTGGCGCTTTATAAGCTGATTAAACTGAAATTGAACAACATTTTATTGAGTCTTAAAGTAAATAAATATGAAATTGGTTACTGGATCCTTAAATTCTGGACATAATAAACTCTACATGGTGGATCCTTGATCTCTGGACATAAACAGACATAAAATCTGTTAGTTTTTGTCAAAAGCATTTCCTTTCAGACATTATTATTGGCATGAATGTCTTTCCATACCTATGAGCTGAGCTCTTGCAGATGTGCTGCAGGTCAGGTTTATAAAGAATGCAGGATGTCTCATTTTGGGAGGAAAAAAACGTTTTAGTCGATTGTAGTTTACTGTCTGTATTGCAACGTTTGTAAGAGGTGTCATTTTATTTAAAGCAGCAATTCGTTTTGAAGTTATTAATTCCGAGCGGCCTCTCATCAGAAGAGCCACACAGCGTTTGAAGCACGGAACGGAGGACGATTCTTGTTTCTCGACTGCAACAAGAGTCCCAGTTAGTGACTTTAATCCACACAAAAGTGACTCATGATATTTTAATGTTTTTCAGAGGGGTTCAGAAGCGGACTTACCACTTCTGAAGAGCAGCGAATCAAAGACCCACAAGCCATTGAATCGATTCACACTTCAAACTGGAGTCGCACTGCAGAAATGGTTGATTACAGATGCTGTATTGAAAATTGTAACGGTCCAAAATAAACGTAACGGTCCAAAATTATAGCATAACGGGCCGTAACCCAAGTCTGTGCTAGCTAGAACCCTGCATACATATAGCAGATTTTGTCCGTTTTATACATATAACGGATTTCAATTTTAATGGACAAAATTCGCTGGTTCACCTGAATCCATTATATGCGAGTTTTACTGCATCAATCTGTAAAGCTAAAGACAGGACATTTCGCATTGTATAGCAGTGTATTGTTAGCACTGTTACTGCAGATGCCCAGCAATCAGCTGATTTTATTTTTTTTTAAGTGTCTGAAGATGTGTTGGCATGCAAAGAATGCACGTTTAAGTCCACATTTAAGCATATATGCTGCAACTGCTGTTGCCCTACTAACATTATTAATATATAAACAGCTTTGTGTTTGCACAGTTGAGCTCCTGACCACACTGCATGTAAAAGTTAAAAAAGTTGAACTCCAAATTTTTAAGCAGAACATTCAACTGAATACTTTGCATCTTTTGGTGAATCTGTGAATCATAGCAAATTATACTAAAATTCAGTACAAAATTTCACTGTCAAAATTCAAAGTTTACACAGCCCCAAATACAATTTGTTCACTACCGACATGCCCCAGTGAATTTAATGTCAACAGCAGTCATCTCAGAAGCACCCAGATTTGATATTTTTTTTATTCAAATTCTTTCAAATGCTCTGTAGACACCGACTTCTGGCAAAAATAGAGCAGCTGTGTAAAAATAGCAGAGAACAGAGCCATACTGCAGAGTGACAACAGAGAATAGGGTGAGGTAAACAGAAGATGGACATCCTACATTTCTTTCTGCACATAGGACCATAAACCCAGCCTCCATCAGCTCCGGCAGCCACAATGGAGCCATTCGGACAGCAGCTGAAAATGCAATTGTCCCATCTTCCCTCTCTCCTAACATCTCAATGGAATCTTTCACAACTCTCCAGCACCGAACAATAACAATCTCTAAATCACAGGCCACTCTTTTAACCGATGATAGGTTTGGGACTTGGGAATGAATGTGAATTTATTTTTACATAACTATGTGTGGATGGCCAAATGACTGCATTTTTTGGCCTACATTAACTTTTGAAGAAAAAAAAAAAAGAAGAAAAAGAAAAATTGCTGCCATACATTACGATGTCACATCTGGTTTGCATTGGGTTAAATATGCAGACCATTCCTGTGTGCCAGTGGAGGGTTTGGAAAGTCACTGCTTAGAGAATGCAAGAAGGCTTTTCTTTCTCTGTGCTGGCATTTGCCGGTAAATGCTTAGATGGCAGAGTAAAAAACTGGAGAGAGACTGAGAGAGTAGTAAACAAGTCTTGAAAATAAGTAAGAAAGCTTAATGGTCAGCTACCTGGCCTTTGGAGAGACCTGAACAAATGGTTAGAAGACTGAGACAATAACAGCTAAGAGGTTAGTTATGCACAACATTGCATATGGATACAGATATGGATGGAAGCTAATTTTGTCTACATTCATTGTGCATTTGTGTCCATTTTCTGGAAGCTTATGGAGGAAAATACTATCGGTAAACATGGGCAGGTAGTGTAGCCAAAGTTCAAGTCAGACATACCCTGAAAACAAAAATACTGGCGCTACATCCGGACACTCGATATGTACTAATGTCGGTTTGTAACCTACCATCCAACGGTGCACTACTACGTAAGAAATAAGTGACCAACACACCAACACAGTTGGACACAATGTGGGCTTTCCGTGCCACCACCATCTTAAGCGATCTTTGACCTGGATAATCACATATGATGCATATGCGCATACCTACATATGCTGCAATAGTTGCTATTTTGCAACAGCGGACCTTTTTAACCTGGACCTGATAATAAATGTTCACTGTCACTGATCTATGGATGCCACTAACATTTTCATGCATGTCTGCCATTTTCTTTGAATTTTCCCAGTAAGTTCTTCTTTTTGGTTACCAGGTTCCAGCTGCCTCATGGTATAGCATAGTGCAGTACATTTGCACACTATGGAGGTAGTATATCATCAAGGTACCCGTCAATTACTACTAAATCCCTACTGATTATTTAGATAGCCTACGGATTACAGTGCACTTCTTTTTTGCCTGCCACAGAAAGATAGTTTGAGAATTCGGATTTAGCCATAATCTTCTTTTGAAGTAGAGAATGGACACACAGACAAACACCGTCTACATCGCAGCCTACACTTTTGTTTCTTGTATGGTAGAAACACGATTACAGCTTCTTCAGATTCTTGGACCGTCACAATGTCTGACATTGTGAGAAACTGTGAAGATGGTGTGCAGTGCCCTCTAGTGGATATTTTGTGCCAACCTAAAGGCTATACCTATGTGAGCATGTGACAGTGGCATCGTTTGAAATTGACTGATATATTTCAACATGTTAGTGGAGCATAAATGAACCTTAATGTGTATCAAAATTAATGAACAAAATGAAAAAAAGCTGCACCATAACAGAGACTATAACCCAGTCTCACAAGTTTTTTTTTCGTGCCTCCGTCATGAAATGAGTCACATTTTCATGACGGGTTTTTTTTTTTATTTTACTATTACCAACCCTACCCCTAACTCTCCCTTTAACCCTAGCCATAACCATAACCTAACCCAACCCCTTCCCCTAACCCTAACCATAGCTCTCCCCAGACCCCCCACATCACTTTTCATTTCGTGCTCTCGTCACGGAATGTAGTCAAATGAATTTGTGCTCTCATTACGAAAATGTGGCACTTTTCGTGACAATATCATAAATCAATAGATTAATGTATATTTCGTGATGCTGAATGATGAAATGCTGTGAAATTTGGTAGGAGACTAGATATAATAACAATCCCCCCCCCCCCCCCCCCCATTACCAGGAGTATCCTAGAGCAGTGTTGTACTCAAACACCTTTTGACCTGACACACATCCCCTATGTCATCTCCCCTTTGATCCAAAAGATAAGGCATCTCTTTGAAATCTGAAGCTTGTTAGTTGTTGTTAGTTGGGGCTCATCTGCACACCTAAAAATACCTGAAATGTACAACACAGCCCATCGTCTATTTAATTTAAGACCGAATGAGAGGTCAGTGCCTCCTCTTGCAAGCTGCAGGATTGTGTTACAAGTTTGCAGGCCCGTGGAAAAGGCACTGTTTTCATTAGATCAGCCTCCAGAAGAGAAAACGTCACAGGCCCTCTGATGCAGTATCTCCATTTGTAAATCAGGCGATCGTTTTAGTGTCTTTTTTCTGCCTTTTACATTATACAGGCCAGGCAGTTGCAGTAATTTTACACACGTCATCACAGTGGAAAATTACCTCTGCAAGCATGCCTATAAATACATCAAACTGTTTTAAACTGTTAGGGCTAAAATCTTAGAGGGTTAGTTTGCTTCTTTTTATGCACACAAGTCCTAATATGGATTTGAGGCACATATCTCAGAAGTGTTCTTTGGTTTTGCACCATGCATCCTACTTTCATGCATGCATAGTCTCAAAAAATATGTTGTTATTATGGTGTGTGATTTTCTCCCTGTATGTGTGGGCTCACCTACATACAAAAAAGTTGCTAACTCCACCAAATAAGAGGTGTGTGGAGGTTATATGTTCGCCTCTGACTCCATGCTTTTCTGACTTCACATACTTTAGGCTCATTCTTGCACCCAGTGAAAAGCAGTGCACACTGCAGCGGGTCATTGGGAGTTTCAGAGCAGTGCAATTGGCAATTTTTTGCCCAGTGGCCTAAGTTGACTATGAACTTGCACTCATCTGAGAGCCATGGGTGTGTTGGTCTTTAAATGTGGTGTGGTCAGGCACTGTGTTGGTGTTTTGCTATCATGAGCCAACAGAAATCGATTGCACCATCCATGCATTCACTTTATATACCCGCTTACTCCAATTGAGGGTCGGGGGGGTAGAGCCTATCCCAGCAGTCATGGGGCATGATGCAAGGTACACCCGGGACAGGATGCCAGTCTTTCACAGCCATTCACAGCCGCTTACCTGCCATTTTTATAGACCAATATCCAGACAGGGCTTACATAGGTGTGTTTATGATGCACTCTGCTTGTATACACAAGGATAAATATTAGCATGGATTAAAGCAGTTTGGAACAAGACATACAATGGAGTCAGGGATGGTCAGCCATGATGCAACACTATTGTTAACAACAGAAATAAAAGCTGGTCAAAGGAAAAATAAGTCACAGAGCTGTGTAAGATACA
The DNA here is from genome assembly GCF_902500255.1 of Thalassophryne amazonica. Taxonomy (NCBI): domain Eukaryota; kingdom Metazoa; phylum Chordata; class Actinopteri; order Batrachoidiformes; family Batrachoididae; genus Thalassophryne; species Thalassophryne amazonica. Next base: position 46,817,479 of record NC_047109.1, on the reverse strand, counting down.
ATGGGATCACAATGTGTCGAGTGTCATTTGGTTTAGGATAACTCGTAAAACACAAGTTGGAAACTTCAAAGTCTGGAAAACCATGCGTTCACTTGATGAACTTAGAAAACAGTATGTCTGCATGCAGCAAAGTATTCAAGCATTGTTGTTGTCTTGTAAGGAACACATAAATACCATATTTTCTGGAGTATAAGTCTCACTGGAGTATAAGTCGTATTGGTCCAAAAATGCCTCTTTAAGAGAAAAAAGTATATAAGTTGCACCAGAGTATAAGTCACATTTATCACTTTATGTAAGAAGAAACAAAATGGATTCAATTGCTGTATTATTCATTTATAAGGCACACATCTAAAGGAGCAGACCTAATGAGCTAATTAATGTCACTATAAGGGCATAAAATACGAGAGTCAACTGCTTCTTTCATCCACTGAACAGATGATCACAGGTGAAGTGAACTTACAGCATAATTTAAATGTAGTTTAAAGTCCTTTTTTAGTACATTTATAAAATAAACTCGCCATTAATTTGATTCCTCTTGTTAAAAGAACTATCCTTGTACTTCCAAATAAGTCCAAATAAGGATTCTTCTAAATAGAGGAAAAAGTCCATCTTCATTCAAAACTGTGGTAGTCCAGTAAAAAACATGTTACGGTATTTCTTCAGAACAAAGGATGTCTTTTTTTTTCTTTTTTTGGGATCTTATTCTGGTGGTACCGAGGTCTCGTTCCTGAAGTAAAGCATCTTGGGACAATTTTACACCACACCATAACTTTGGGTGAGAAGCGTGGGCTAATAAGCCCTCACTGATGAGCTCTTTTCATGGATCCTCTCAGTTACAGACCCGCCAGGACCACATTTTGTGATCAGATGACAGATTGTTTTGAGTTTCTTTTCAGAGCTCAGTCAACTGTTTTAGGTTTTTCCTCTTCCTTATTTAACTGTGGATTATCAAATGGACTTTTTCAGCACAGCGCTGACCTCTTATGGATTACTTTCTACGTGGAACATTTCCCAAAGTGACAGAGTTGTCCAATGCAAACTTTCAGTAAATTCAGTTTTAAGTCAGCTCACAGCAACACTTATGTATTTACTGTTGAAAGTAATCAATCAAAATAGGATGTTTCCACTTCTCTCATTTTTTAAAATGAAAAGTCAGTTTAATGGTGTGTTTCTCATTTCAAGTGTAAAGAAAATTTGTGGTCATGAATCGTGACTTTTTTTCCATATATAGGTCGCAACAGACTATAGCTCGCAGGACCTCTAACTAGTAAAAACAAAATAAAACAACTTATACTCTGGAAAATACAGTAAGCTGCTACAATTGCTTGTTGTGGGCGGCATGGTGACTTAGAGGTTAGCACTATTGCCTCACAGCAAGAAGGTCCTGGGATCCCACATGGTCCTTTCTGTGTTCTCCCCATCTTTGTGTGGGTTCCTTCCAAGTGCTTTGGCTTTGTTCTACTTCCAAAATTCACATGCAGGATAGGTGAATTGGAAATTTGACCTTGACTGTGTATAGAAACCATAAATCAATCTGAACCACTGCAAAAAATGCACAAAAATCAATATCAACATGAGTGCGAACTCTGAGCCAGTTGATGCACTAGAACTGCACCTATTCATAAACCTGACTAACAAAACTTCAAGGCTAAATGTGAACCAAAGGGGCCAAATTGACTCCAGCAGACTGGTCATTCCAAGGTGGTTGCTTCATGTTGCTGAGTCAGCACAACGAGCCAGGACATCAAGGAGCTGGGTTAAGGTTTCACAGGCTGCACACTCAGTTATCTAATAATGCCACACACACAAATGTACAGAACACAACCACAACTGCTGCTAACAATTATTTATAACTCATTCAAACCTGTAGCTTGCGGGTGCAGTGACGGCACATGACCTTGAGGTTAATGCCCATGCAGGAAATGTTTCTTTTTATACTTCAACTTGCATCCGAACATTCCTCAGAAGTGAATATTCAGCATGTTGTTCGAAGCAGGTGCATGTTTCCAGTTACTCTGTGCAGACATCTTTTACTATAAGCAACAAGAACGATGCAAATTCTTAAGAACAGCTGCGTGAATAGGGCAGTTTCAACCCCTTCGTGATATCGTGGAATTTGACCACTTCTGGGGACAGCCTACTGTTGGGCAATAAAAACACAGCATCACATTACACAGAAAAATGGTGTACTGTTTTGTTTTTGGCTGCAATCACTGAAGCAGTCGTGAAAAGTGCAAGGTTTGTTTGGGGGGGTTCCCAGCAGAGAAGGGAGGAAAAGGCAAATGGGACAGGTCATGTCAATAAGTTTTAGCCTTGACAGAATAGCTGTGTTTTCTCACCTGCACAATCGCCTTGACATGTTTGAGCTCTGGGGCATAAAGATCACAACACATGTCCACTTTCCACCGCATCGTCACTTTTTCTTTGCATTTTCACTTTTGTTTGCCATGTAATTTGCCCAAAAACTCAGGGACATAAAAGGACTGTCCCCGGAAGAAGGATTATTGTGTTATATGTGTCATATTTCAACCCTTTAGTGCCCACTCTCAAAAGAGACTGCACTGCTCATTTATAATACCCAAACTTTCAGGACCCAACAACCACCAAGCACAAAACATCACAGAATGCAGCTCAAGTGTTTTTGCTGATTTCCAATTGGCACAGTTGTCATTTTCACACCAAATGCCAGTGTTCTTTAAATAGCATGTCCAATTGCACTTGTATGTGTACCCATGGACACGTTGGTCTAAAAATTAAATGTGGTCAGCCATAGTTATGGTTAGTGGTAGACTGATTATTCAGACAGCTGATTAATCAGGTCGATTAAATGCATCCATATCAACACTCATGAGGCCAATTTAAAAAAAGAACAACCTCTACAGTCACATCTGACAAGTTTGTGTGCTAGGAGCCTACCCATATCAATTTATATATGGGTGCCTTAAAACTATGGAAATGGGTATTTTGTGACTGTGGTGGAAATTTGCCAATGCTGAGCTTAAAGTTACCTGACAGAAAACAGTAAGACTTAGATACATGCATTTTTAAGTCTTGTACAAATGTTTATTTTAGTACAGCTATTATGACTTACTTGATATTATACTAAATGCATATATAAACCTTTGAGGTTGATGGCACCCCCTACTGTCCAGTCAAAACTATTTTAATCAGGCAGCCTCTCTGTCCAAATCGGAGTTACCGTTATGAAGATGAGTCCAACCTCCTGCATTCCGTTTTTTTTTTTTTTACAGGAGGTTTACCTTTTATTTCTCAGGTTGAGACCCATCAAGCTCATTTTAATAACTTAAGCTTCTGAGGTCCAGTAGACTCTGTCTGCAAAGTTTGGTGTTGATCAGAGCAACTGTTTGGGTTGCACCTCAAAAAGTCAGTGTTGCATGTTTTGCTAATTTGTGCAAATGGCACGCTCATTTGTGCAGGTCCACACGTGTGACTTATATTCTGGAGTTACTTATATACCAAAAAATTACACCAGTGTGACTTACTATGTATAGGCTTTTCCCCTTCAAGAGGTATTTTTTTTAGCATGTGTGACTTATACTCTGGTGAGACCTATTGTTTTTTTCCTCTTCAAGAGGCATTTTTTAACATGTGTGACTTATCCACCAGTCTGACTTATATATTGATTTTTTTCCCTCCAAGAGGCATTTTTTTTAAATAGGTGTGACTTTTGTACATTCTGGAGGGTCTTATATGCCAAAAAATAGACATTTGTATAATAATAATAATAATAATTATTATTATTATTATGATGACTATTCCCAGGAATCAAAGAACAAAACACTACACTACAACATGCACAAAAAATCTCAAATTAAAGAGCTGATAAAGCAGAGCTAAGGTATGATTTATAAATGTGCTTTTTTTTTTCTCTTTTCCTCTGCAAGAGGCATTTTTTAATAGGTGTGATTTATTCTCCAGTGCAACTTATATGCCACTGTGACTTATTATATATAGGTTTTTCCCCTTCAAGAGGTATTTTTTTAACAGGTGTAACTTATATGTCGGCGCAACTTAAATATGGGATTTTTATACTCCAGTGCAACGTATAAGCCAGTGTGACTTACAATATATAGATTTTCCCCTTCAAGTGGTATTTTTAACAGGTTTGACTTATATGTCAGCGTGACTTATATATGTTTTTTTCTCTTCAAGAGGCATTTTTTAACAGGTGTGAATTAGACTCTGGTGAGACTTTTGTATGGGTTTTTTTCTCATCAAGAGGCATTTTTTAACACATGAAATTTATACTCCAGTATGAATTATGCCAGCATGACTCACATATGGCTTTTTTTCCTTTTCAAGAGGTATTTTTGTAACAGGCGTTACTTATATGTTGGTGTGACTTATATATGTTTTTTTTCCCCCTTCAAGAGGCATTTTTTCAGTAGGTGTGATTTATACTCCAGTGCAACTTATATGCCAGTCTGACTTACTATATACAGGTTTTTCCCCTTCAAGAGGTTTTTTTTTTTTTAACAGCTGTGACTTATACACAAGTGCGATATATTTATGGGCTTTTCCCCTTCTCGTGCAGCAGATAACTGAAACAATCATGCAAATGGTGATAAAAGCATCAAATTCGACAGAAATACTCCTTAGACACCTCTCTTTTGAAAAAAATGATTGGCCACTTGAATTTTCAATCGGTGGTCAGGTAGGGGTTAATTGAAGAATTACACAGAGGTCAAAATTAAAAGATGCTCCAATCATATTGAAAAATATTCCACATTATTTGCCTGATCATAAAGATTCCAAAAAGGTATAGTTTGGACTGTCTGTGACTGAATTCTATGGAGTTACGGGATAAAAATAGCAAGAATGGTGACAAAGCTCAGTTTCATTTTGTACAGGGGTCAAAAGTTATAGCTGCTCCAATTTTGATCAAAAGTGATGCAAACTATTGGTTGAGCTAATAGATATTAATAAATGTAATAGTTTTGACAGTGTTGAATACTTGGTCTCCAAAGTAAAGGCCAAACAAGGTCTACGTCTATTGGATTCTATGACATGTGACATACGAGGTCTGTTAGAAAAGTATCCGACCTTTTTATTTTTTGCAAAAACCTGATGGATTTGAATCACATGTGCTTGCATGAGCCAACCTTGAACATTCGTGCGCATGCGTGAATTTTTTCATGCCTGTGATTTGCGTCATTTGCTGGTAAGCAGCCTTTGTGTGAGGATGGGTGTAGTCTCTCGTCGGATTTTCTTTGCAAGGAAAATGGCGGAACGACTGGAGCAGCGCGACTGCATCAAATTTTGCCAGAAACTGGGTGACAGGCAGGTGGAAACCATTCGGATTATTAAGACGGCGTTCAGTGATGATCCTATGGGCATTACACAGATTAAGGAGCGGTACAACCGGTTTAAAGATGGCTGCACAATGGTGGAAAGCGAGCCACTCTCCGGTCGGCCATCAACATGCTGAAATGACCAGATCATTTCCAAAGTGAACGCTGTGGTGATGTGGGACCGTCGTGTGACTATCCGAGAAATTGCGGAAGAGGTGGACATCAGCACTTTTTCGGCACATTCCACTGTGACAGAAGATTTTGCCATGAAAAGAGTTGCAGCAAGATTCATGCTGATGGCTTCGGCATGAAGCTGCCGACGGAGCAAAAGCAACTCCGTGTTGAAGTCTCACAGGACATGCTGGACTCCGAAAAATGATGCCCACCTCTTCCACCATTTGGAAGATTCAGACGGCTTGCGGTGGCTTTTCAGTCGTGTGACTATCCGAGAAATTGTGGAAGAGGTGAGCATGTCACAACATGAATTTCACTGCAACTCTTTTCATGGCAAAGTCTTCTGTCACAGTGGAATGTGCCGAAAAAGTGCTGATGTCCACCTCTTCCGCAATTTCTCGGATAATCACACGATGGTCCCACATCACTACAGCATTCACTTTGGAAATGATCTGGTCATTTCAGCATGTTGATGGCCGACCGGAGCGTGGCTCGCTCTCCACCATTGTGCGGCCGTCTTTAAACCGGTTGTACCGCTCCTTAATCTGTGTGATGCCCATAGGATCATCACCGAAAGCCGTCTTAATAATCCGAATGGTTTCCACCTGGCTGTCGCCCAGTTTCTGGCAAAATTTGATGCAGTCGCGCTGCTCCAGTCGTTCCGCCATTTTCCTTGCAAAGAAAATCCGACGAGAGACTCCACCCATCCTCACACAAAGCCTGCTTACAAGCAAATGACGCAATTGACTGGTGTGAAAAAATTCACGTATGCACACGAAGGTTCAAGGTTGGCTCATGCAAGCATACGTAATTCAAATCCATCAGGTTTTTGCAAAAAATAAAAAGGTCGGATACTTTTCTAACAGACCTCGTATGTTACCCCGTAACGTGATACGTAAGGATGATACATGGTCCAAAGTATTCCTTTTTAAAACTGTGTTAACTCAACTACTAATTTGCATCACTTTTTACCCAAATTAGAGCAACTTTAACTTTTGACCCCTGTACAAACCGACATTGACCTTTGTCACCATTCTTGCTGTTTTTATCCCATAAGTCCATAGAATTCAGTCACAGACCGTCCAAACCACACCTTTTTGGAATCTTTATGATCAGGCAAATAATGTGGCATAGGTTTCAATATGATTGGAGCATCTTTTAATTTTGACTACTGTGTAATTCTTCAATTGACCCTGACCTGAACGCCAACTGAAAATTCAAGTGGCCAATCGGTTTTTTCAAAAGAGGATTGTCCGAGGACTATTTCTGCCTAATTTGATACTTTTCTCACCATCCACAGGATTCCACTCTAAATATTCTATTATTTTTACTCCGGTGCAACATGTAATGTGGAAAATACAGTACAGAGACATTTTATTGTTGTCAAAGCTCAAAGCATGCATTTCTGATCAGTATCAGGACAAATGTTCAACTGGAGTAAGTAGAAAAGTGGAATAAAATAAGACCAAAATCTGCTGTCTCATTCCAGTGGTTACTGAAAACTCAGAAATGGGTAAATTTTGTTGTTTTTGGCCATTAAATAATGCTTCAGTTTCTGACAAAGTGTTCCATTATAGCCGAAAGAAATTCAGACCTTGCAAATAATTCAACACAAAAATAAAGACCAAACAGCCTTTCACAATGCAACAACTGCATCTTAATATGGTGAGTGCAGCAGTCTAAGAGCACGTGACGTGTGACTTCTGACACATAGCTATCAGTCGTCACTGGCATTTTGTTGTGACACACCAGTGGCTCTGTTTCCTCCTGAACTTACAACGATGACTCTAATTTCAGTCTGTATGCACATGCTGTGCTTCATCCCGCTTCTCCAAACAGAGACATGAAAGAACGCAACATCTGTCACAATGAAAAACAGCAGCATGACATCTAAACAAACCTGCGAAGTCCTGCAAAAAAGACAAAATGCCAGAGACAGACACACCTTTAGATTCTAGGTGCAAAGAAAGCAGAAGGTCGACAGAAGGATCAAGCACCAAACCAAATTAATTCTGGGATGATGGATGACTTGTGCAGTAAAAATGGCTGCACACACAAAGCCATAGTTTGTCTGTGTCTCATTGTGAAGATGTCCCTTTGAGGGTAATTACTGCTCATATTCTCAATCCATGCTTCTCTGCTTACATGAATGGAGCTGATAAGATCAAACGATGTGATATGTTTAGGAAGTAAGTGTTAAACAAAGTGGGAAGATCTGGGTAATAACAATCTAAACACTGGGGAAAAAGATGAATTCAAACCAGGCTGACAAACTGGGACTGACTACCGCCAACCTCCTAAATCCTCATGAGCAGAAAAGACAAACAATGATGTCATCACTCGTAAGACTACTGGACAAAAAAAATAACATGAATCAGAAAAAAAAAGTCATTGAAATTCTGACTGGAAATATGCTGTAAGTCCCTTCAGCTGCTCCCTTGTTTGCACTCGGGGTCACCACAGCAAATCCGAGGTGGATCTGCATCTTGAATTGGCACACATTTTACATTGGATGCCCTTCCTGATGCAATGCCACATTACATGAAGAAATGTGACAGGGGTGGAGTCTGAACCAGAAATCTTCTGCTTTAAAAAAATATCATTCCACAGAGACAGCTCCAACTAAAGTGGTAAATGATCTTCTGCTTGCAATGGATTCCGACACCACTACGGTTCTAGTGCTATTAGATCTGCGTTTGATACCGTGGATCATCATATTCTACTCTAGTAGAACTAATAACTTCTGGGTAAATAATTCAACGTTTAACAAATCTGTTTCAATGTTCATTGGTGGTACTCATGAAAGGGAAATACTTGATCTGGTTCATGGTTCAAAAAGTAAGAAATCGACTGATTTTAATAATTTGGATATGGCTTTATTAAAAAAAGTTATTTATTGTATAGTAAAACCGTTCAATTATATTTGCAATATGTCACTAAGTACTGGTAAATTTCCTTCTCAAATGAAAATAGCCAAAGTAATTCCTCTGTTTAAAACTGGTGACAAACATTTTCTAATTATAGACCTATATCACTCCTGCCACAATTTTCCAATTACAATTTTTTTTTGGAATATTTGCTAAAAGATTAAATGATTATTTACTGAAGCATAACATAATTTGTGAAGAACAATATGGATTCAGAAGGTCTCGAACTACATCACATGCTTTGATGGACTTTGTGGAAAGTATAGCAACTGCAATTGACAATAAACAATACACAATAGGTGTTTTTTTTTTTATTTACAGAAAGCGTTTGACACAATTAACCATGGAATACTATTAATTAAACTGCAGTAAATATGGAATCAGAGGTCTGGCATATGAATGGATAGCTAGTTATTTACAAGGCAGATTTCAGTATGTTCAATTCAATAATACAAATTCTGAACTCAGGGATGTCACGTGGGGTGCCGCAGGGCTCAGTGCTGGGTCCTTTGTTGTTTATAATCTATATAAATGATATAAGTTGGGTGTTGAGTTCACTGAGATGTGTCCTTTTTGCGGATGATACAACTGTGTTCTGTAGCGGTGAAAATCTTGAACAGCTTCTGGACATAGTGGAGAAAGAACTGGAAAAATTTAAGGTTTGGTTTGACGCTAATAAGTTGTCACTCAACCTTGGGAAAACTAAATGTATTATATTTGGAAATAAACAGGCACCCAAATGTAAAAATTTAACTATAAGGAAACTGAGTTAGTAACAGAGAATAAATTTTTAGGTGTTATAATTGATAATAAACTTGAAAACCACATATAAATTATGTGAAATCAAAATTGTCTAAAACTATAGCCATTTTGTATAAAGCCAAAGACCTACTGCCGCAAGAAGGGTTACTTACTTTATATCATTCTCTGATGGTACCATATATGACATATTGTGTTGAGTCATGGGGAAACACTTACAAATCAAATACCAATCCAATATTCCTTTTGCAAAAAACGAGCCATACGAATCATCTGCAATAAACAATATCATGAACCAACTCATTCTCTATTTGTGTCTTTAAATTTATTAAAATTCATAGATTTGGTCGATTACATTACAATTCAAACTTTATTTCGAGCGAAAAACCAAGCCTTACCGAGACATGTCCAGAGTCTGTTCCGATTGAGGGAATCCAGATATAGTTTAAGAGGTTGTGCAATTTTTATGAAACCACCAGTAAGAACAAATGTAAAGGGTTTTTGTGTGTCTGTGGTTGGGGTGAGGAAATGGAACAAATGTTCAACAGAGGTTAGAATGAGTAGTACCTTAGTAAGATTTAAGAAACTACTCAAAAGAACATTATGTCTAAGTATCATAAAGAAGCAAATATAATTTGATTTATATGGAATGTTCAATTTATAAGTGGGACTTATTGTATATTTGAATGTGTGGGTATGTATATGCGTATGTAGATATACAGATATGGGTAGGTGTATATGTATATAAGTGACTGTGTATATGTATGTATATATTTATGTTTGTAAAGTATATACGTATGTATATAGGTATATATGGCACAGCCCAAGCAGAGGGTCACCCCCAAGAGCCTGGTCTGCTTGAGGTTTCTTCCTTATAGAGAGTTTTTCCTCACCACAGTTGCCTAGTGCTTGCTCTGGGGGTTGGTAAGGTTAGTCCTTACTGGCGTAAAGTGCCTTGATTCGACTTTCTTGTGATCTGGTACTATATAAATATAATTATAAGTGAATAGTATATTGATGTGTATGTCTGTGAGTCGACATGTAGTAGTGAATTTGTATTTATGTAAATATGACTGATTAGAATTGTTGGACTTGTACTAGCAGGGGTGGGCGCTAATAAGCTTTGCTTCAGCCCACACCCTTTCAGACTCACTAGTTTTGTCTGTGTTTGTTTGTGGAATTGTTCATTTTTTCTATTTGAATATTTTGTGTGCCGAATAAAAAACTTTGTCACTTGTCACTTGTCACTCATTTAGGCTGGAAAATCATTTTAGGATTACTGGGAGTGCCCTTGCATGGTTGACATCATATCTGACCAGTCATTCTCATTGTGTTTTGTACAGTAACACTACCTTCTAACCTTAGTGACATGAAATTTGGGGTTCCACAGGGTTCCGTCTTAGGCCCCCTGCTTTTCACCCTTTATATACAGTAGCACCTCTTGGGCACATATTGCGCTGTTTGGAGGTTACCTTTCATTGCTATGCTGATGATAGTTATACATGCCAATCTCATCCACATAAAATCCCTAGAAGATTGCCTTGCATCAGTGAAAAGCTGGATGTCTAGCAATTTCCTACTTTTAAACTCTGACAAGACTGAAATGATGGTTCTTGGTCCAGTGAGATATCGGCATAAATTTGACCACCTAACTATTAACCTAGGGTTACATACATCATACTGATAAAGTGAGGAACCTTGGGGAAAATTTTCATCCTACGTTGTCCTTTGACCTCCACATTAGAGATATTACAAGGACTGCTTTCTTCCACCTGTAAAATATAGTGAAGATTCGTCCCATCTTGTCTATGGCTAATTGCTAAGACCCTGATTCATGCATTTGTTTCTTCTAGATTGGACTACTACAATGTTCTATTTTCTGGTTTACCGCAGTTCAGCATTAGGGGTCTCCAACTGGTTCAAAATGCTGCTGCCAGACTTTTGACAGGAAGCAGAAAGTTTGACCACATTACACCCATTTTGGCATCTCTTCACTGGCTTCCAGTGTCAGGTTTCGGCCCTGTTATGGATCCGGTCATCATGGGTCCTCATTCCGTTATCCACTGTCTGCCCTGTTCTTGGTTTAATAGTTATTTTATTTTTGTCTTTTGCTAATTCTTGTCATAGTTTGGTTCTGTTCATTTCTTTTCTGTGTATAACACTTTTGTTACTGGTTTTATTTTCTGTTTTTCATGCTTTAGTTATGAGTTAAGTTGTGTTCTAGTTTTGTTCAGCCTTTGTTTTTCCCAGTCAGTCATTAGTTGTGCCATTTCTTTTTTCTGTGTGCATTATATGGGTTTTGTTTTCTGTTCTTTTGTTTTGCTATTTTATTTTCTGAGTAGGTTATTACATTTATATTTCAGCCATGTTCAGTTCTGTTCTAGTTTTGGTTATAGTCTTTTATTTCTCTTGCTGTTCTCTCTTTAGGTTTGTGACTTTATTTCTTAGTTGTTTCATTTGCATTTATTATCATTGGCCGTTGGACACATTATATTTTTCACCATTGGTTTTGCTGTCACATCCTCCTCTTACTTTGCATCGCTTTGTTTTTCACTCACTCACTCTCTTACCTCTCAGCTATTCTTTGATTCACCAAACCACACCTCTTTCCAGAAACTTTTCCCACATGTGCATCTTGTTTTGTACTCAGTACTTGCTGTATTTAAGTCCATTGTGTTTGCATCCTTACTGCTAGTTTGTTGTACTTCACTGTCTTCATCCCAGCTCTGTTTTTGTCCTTGCCTGATTGCCAGCCTATGTTAGATCCTGCCTCGTTTTTGGACTTTGCCTTTGTCTTACCCTCTGAACTCTGTGACAATGTGTTTTTTGTGAACTTTGCTTGTTGTATGACCACGCCCCAGCCTGTCGATCATCTGTACCTCTGCCACGCTGACTGCCGATCTGTGTACCATACTTTAATCTGTGATCTTTTGGATAAAGCCTTTTTACTCCTACACCCGTGTCCATGAGTCCAGCATTTGTGTCCAGCCACCTAGTGCCAGGAAGCCTGACATCCAGTCCCTGTGAGATCAGATTTTAAGGTTGTGCTACTAACCTATAAAATTGTTCATGGACTGGCACCTCCCTACTTAGCTGACCTAATAAAACCCTACGTACCAGCCCGGGCTCTGCGTTCTCAGGGTGCAGGACTACTTTGTGTCCTAAGGGTCAATAAAAAGAATGTGGGTCACAGAGCTTTCTCTTACCGTGCCCTGTTCTGTGGAAAGATGTCCCTGCATTATTAAAACAGTCAGATTCTGTAGAGACTTTCAAGTTCAGATTTAAGACTCACTTATTTTCCCTTTCATATGGTTAGCATACTGGCAAAGTATGTTACTATGCTTTTTACCCTTTTAATTTCATTTTATTAGGAAATGGAGTGGGCCGCAGCCTCAACTTTATCTAAAGTCTGGGTCTTTTAGTGAAGCTTAGGGCTAGTGGCCGGCGATTATGTTCCATGCAAAAATCATTTCCCTTATCTATTATAAACCTTGTAATTGTAAGAATGGCCTAAGCAGTGGCTCACCCCTTTGAGTCTGGCCTGCTTGAAGTTTCTTCCTCATTATCAACAGAGGGAGTTTTTCGTTACCACTGCTGCATGTGTGCTTGCTCTAGCAGTTGGTAAGCTTAGGCCTTGCTTTTGTGAAGTGCCTTCAGGCAGCTTTTGTTGTACATTTGGCACTATATAAACCAAATAAATTGAAAATGAAAGTGAAATTATTATGTCAATTATTATGCGGAGGCTTCGCGCGTCACGACCGATTCGCTTTGGAAGCGAGACAAAGGAACACCTCCGTTTCGGCGTGTCAGAGGACAAGTTTGGACATGTCCAGCTCTCCACAATTTCACTGATACTTACTGGACTGGTAAGCATTGAAAGCCGAGATAAACATGATAAAATCTCTTGTTAAAAGTGAAATCTGCTGAAAAATGGCTGATGTCCAGCTCTTGTGATAACCAGAGAAAGAGCACACGACGGTCTCGTATCCACAGAGCCATCCGTTTAGAAATGGTCCGGTGGCTTGTGCCGTGTCGTTGCAGCTCGGAGCGTGGCGCGCCGAGCATCCTTAAAGCTGTACTAACAGACCTTATTCTCTGTGAAGCCCATAAAATTTTCACTGAAAGCCAGATAAATTTTTCGAATGGTTTCCAGGTGTCAGTCTGTAACAGCTTCTGAAAAAATTCTGATGGAAAAAAAGTCCTTTTCATTCCGCCATTTCCAGACAATGAAAATCCGACGAGGGGGCGGGACCACTCCTTCCCAAGGCATGCTCACAGGCGAATGATGTCACCGACAGGCATGGAAAAACTCACGCATGCGCACGAGGGTTCAAGCATGTCTGACGTAAAAACATATGAATGAAACCTGTTGGGAAGGTGTCGTAGCACGGACCCACAACAGGGGGCGCAAATGAACGGACAATGAGTAAGCCAAAAGGTAACAATTTAATGTTGTGATAATACACAACGAAATGTACAGTAATTTGCACAGTCAATAAACACCAGGTGACGTGTGGGCAGGCTCGAAGATAGAAGACCCCTGACGAGAGAGAAGCCACGTCCCACACGGCTTCCACCACCAACGGTCTGAAGAACACCGGAGCCGCCAAGTCCCGAGTCCCCAGGTGGCCTCTGTCTTCGGCTGTCGACCCTGGTACTGCTGGCAGAAAGCAGAGATATGATGTGTGAGTGTGAGTCCGCACACTCAGTAATTCACAGTCCAAACACAGTTAGGAGGGAGCACCTCCACCTCCAATCACACACACTCGTGCAGCTCCTGGTTAACCACTTATCTGAGTTGGGGTGTGAGGCGAAGCCGTCGCTGTCACACCAAATGCCAAATCCTCCAAATAAGGAAACACTCCAGGAAAACGGCTGCAAGAGAAGTTCAGGTTAAACACACACAGTGTCAGGCAGCAGAGAAATTACCTTGTTACTGGTAGTCGATTTCTCGGCGAGGAGGTGGAGTTGCAGTCCGGCTTTTATGATGATGACAATGATGAACGAGTGACAGCTGGTGCAGGGGATGAATGACAGCTGTCACTTCTTCTAGGTCTGGCGCCCTCTCGTGCTTGGAGCCCGCACTCCAAGCAGGGCGCCCTCTGGTGGTGGTGGGCCAGCAGTACCTCCTCTTCAGCGGCCCACACAACAGAAACCCATATAGTTTTTGAAAAAAATAAAAATGACCGTTACTTTATTGACAGACCTCGTATCTCCAGGACACCACAAAACTGGGACTGATGCACATTTCTGCAATTGTTATCCTTAACGATTCATGATCAATTCAAAACGTTTCTCCTCACTGCTCTAAACTCAGTCACCAACATCTCAGCAAGTCTCTGTTTCTGTTCCACCATCTCCTGCTTCCTGCAGGAGGTGGAGTCAGCCTGGTTTCTCGTGGAGCATAGATGTGTAATGAGCACATAGAGTGGACAGCATACACCAGCGAACCAGCTTGCATTAGGCCATGGGCCAGCATGGTCCCCTGTGCACCCCCTCCACAACCCTATGAATTTGGTGTTTGGTAAGCTTAGAATGTCAAGATTACAAAAATAACTGATAACAGTAAAACTACTGGAACTCCCTATGACAACATTAGATTACTACCCTGTCATTAACCACACTATTACGGAATGTAAAACTATCAAAGAATGCCTGCGAGTAGCAGAAGAGACCACACATGAAGTAGGTCAAGAGTATGTCTTTACAACTTTTGACATGGGGTTTTGTATGAAGGCATACCCTCTGATTTGGAACAAGCCTGAAAGATACAAGAAGCACATTGTACTTATTGGTACGTTCCACCTGGTTTGTGCATATATGATGTCAGGCACTTCTGAAATGGCCAATATCTTTGTTAATATACGTTCAATTTGAAAATTTTTGGCAAGAAATTAAAGCTGATATGTCACTTTTAAGTGGTATATCATTTTGTGCAGATAGATGTAGAATGTGCTAAACATCTAAACCTTATAGTCTAATTTTTGTGCAAGTATTTTTTTTTTTATACATCATATTTCAGTTAAATATACCTTTTGGCACAATAAAGCTGCACACATAATTCAAAATGTAGTAAAGTCTATCAAAAGACAGCTTCATTTGGTGTCTTATATCACACATGATTAAACATGATCATATGATATTTCTCTATGTTGTGTGGAAAAACACATTAAATTTCATAACCAGACATTTTCTTTTGGGTAGGACAGGTCAATAAGAGTGCTCATATATCTTAATGAGGCCCAGTATTTTTTTTATTGTTACCACTTATTTTTGTAATCTAAACATCCTAAACGTTCTAATGATACAAAATTAGGCTTGTTTGGAGTGGGAGGGACCATGCTGGCCCATGGCCTACATCACTCCATCAATCCAGAAAGTTTGGAAGAATAAATGAATGGAATTGGTTAATTTACTTTTTTCCTTCCAAACTAGAAACCTAAAAACTAAAGCATACTAATCCACAATTGTGTTGAATTAATGTCCCCGTATAAAACCAGACCACGCTACCTACGTGTTTAAGAAGACAACTCCACCAACTTATTCAATAAATTACTTTACTTATTATTAATTTGACATTTTATATGAACTGGTGTAATATTTCACAAATAGGATGTTCACTGAAAAACAGCGCTGCCAATTTTAATCTATACAGAGTTTATCTATACATCTATGCTCCCAGAGAAACCAGAGAAACACAGATGCTTTATGGCCTGACACACTGAGCTACTAAATTTGAAGTAAATTTATCCAACGTGGATGACAAGAGCTGTGTCCAATTCAAAAACATTTAATGAAAAAGAGTTTAAATTTACAGTCTGTCTCACTGTGCTAAAATACCTGAGCAGCTCTCTGCTGCTCACAGATTAAAGCCGCTGCATGCAAATTTTTTAACACAGCAGCAAACGTCAAACTCATTCAATATTAATGTCTTTAACATTATTCATGACCAATGTATAACATCAAATGACACGAAATATAACACAAAACAATGAAATATTAAGTTTGCGTCATATTTAACTTGAAATTAAATTGATTCAAGCTGCGGCTCTTATAATTGATAAAAATGCACTACAAATTTTGAATTATTTATTTGATTTAATTCTGCTTCTGAATGTGCAAAAAGAAAAACTAGACACCCGTTTCATTTCAAAAGACTCTAGAGCGCTGTGGAAAATCAATGCCTTTATTCATAGATTAATTTGGTTTATGTCAGCTTTTTCAAATATTAAACTCCATAATCTTTGACACACTTTGCTTTCATGGCATAATTTCCCACACCACCTTTCTCAACCTACCACAGCACACTTGAGTAGCTCTCAAACAATCAATAAAATTAATCTGACTTTGTATGGAATAAATAATTACTTAGGGAGACTCAGATGAAGGATACTATTTCCATCATGAGGGAACATCTATGAGATTTTGGCCATGTAGTGCATTTCAATGCGTATCACCTGACTGGCTGTGTTATTTCACCAGGTGGGATGGACCATTTGTCTGCCTGGATGTTTGTCAGCCAGGACCCAGGGAAGTTCTGTAGTCTGGTGGATCTAGTGATGTATGGCCAAAGTACATTTCCAGAATTGACCTGGCCAGATCTCTGAGTAATTTAAACCAAAGTAATTCAAGAAAAAAATGTACACTCTTCCCTCAGTTTTTTTTTTTTTTTTTTTCTGAGATCTGAGCCATTTGTTTTAATTTAGAGCTCAAAACAAGAGTCATCAGGCGATGACATATCCCCCCCTGCCCCCACAAATCAGTAATACAAAGTGTCAGGGGATCGCCCAAGTGCATCATCATCATTATCATCAATTTTATTTATATAGCACCAAATCACAACAAACAGTTGCCCCAAGGCGCTTTATATTGTAAGGCAAGGCCATACAATAATTACGTAAAAACCCCAATGGTCAAAACGACCCCCTGTGAGCAAGCACTTGGCAACAGTGGGAAGGAAAAACTCCCTTTTATCAGGAAGAAACCTCCAGCAGAACCAGGCTCAGGGAGGGGCAGTCTTCTGCTGGGACTGGTTGGGACTGAGGGAGAGAACCAAGAAAAAGACATGCTGTGGAGGGGAGCAGAGATCAATCACTAATAATTAAATGCAGAGTGGTGCATACAGAGCAAAAAGAGAAAGAAACAGTGCATCATGGGAACCCCCCAGCAGTCTAAGTCTATAGCAGCATAACTAAGGGATGGTTCAGGGTCACCTGATCCAGCCCTAACTATAAGCTTTAGCAAAAAGGAAAGTTTTAAGCCTAATCTTAAAAGTAGAGAGGGTGTCTGTCTCCCTGATCTGAATTGGGAGCTGGTTCCACAGGAGAGGAGCCTGAAAGCTGAAGGCTCTGCCTCCCATTCTACTCTTACAAACCCTAGGAACTACAAGTAAGCCTGCAGTCTGAGAGCGAAGCGCTCTATTGGGGTGATATGGTACTATGAGGTCCCTAAGATAAGATGGGACCTGATTATTCAAAACCTTATAAGTAAGAAGAAGAATTTTAAATTCTATTCTAGAATTAACAGGAAGCCAATGAAGAGAGGCCAATATGGGTGAGATATGCTCTCTCCTTCTAGTCCCCGTTAGTACTCTAGCTGCAGCATTTTGAATTAACTGAAGGCTTTTCAGGGAACTTTTAGGACAACCTGATAATAATGAATTACAATAGTCCAGCCTAGAGGAAATAAATGCATGAATTAGTTTTTCAGCATCACTCTGAGACAAGACCTTTCTAATTTTAGAGAGATTGCGTAAATACATGCTTATGGTAAATATGAATGAAATTGGTAAAGTGTTTTTGAGATATTGCGCTAACAAGTAAAAAGGGATGGATGGACAGACAGACATGCTGATCGATATATTTCCCCATATTTCATACCGGGGGGTAGAAATGTGTATCTTGGACTCAGTCATTTTGACACCAATATTACCAACTGTACAGCCAGCGGTTCCTGACAAATGGCATAATGTCCACAGATGCACATCCAAAAGACCATATGGACAGGTGTAATTTATTGTGATTTTTTAAATTTATTTTATTAATTTTTCATTTCGTCATGCTTTTTACTTAGAAAGAATGAATTCACCAACATGAGCTTCCTTCTTGCCTTGCCTTTGTATTTTTTCCCCCTTCAAATAGGTTACTGGAGAGTAACCCACTATCTAGCTTATTTTTCCAAGGGCAAAGCCAACGACACTGATGAATTGCAACAAAAATCAAATAGCAGATATAAAGCAGTGAACTAGCGTAGGTCAGTGATCTCTGGGTCATTTAAAGCTACTTGTCATACTGTGACAAGAATGTCCTGGCTGTGAAATGCAGCAGGATAACCATGTAGTTAGGATGAGCTATCTTCAAAGGTATCCATAAATCATGTTACCATGCTTCACAAGACTGTTTCTACCATCCTCATCTCCCAGTCCCTCAGCCAACTGTCCTGACTCTGATTCTCACCTTGTTGTCCTTCATCTTAGTGTCAGATGTTACATCTTTATGCTTCTATAATTGCACCCAGATGTTATTAAAATCATAGAACTTTGTTGCCAGAAACCTGGCAATGGGCTGGCCATTTTAAAGGAATCAAAAGAAGAACAACAGAGCTATACACGGTTAATGTGTTGAAAAAAAAAAAACTGATTTCATCCACATAAAAGAAAACTTAAAACACTATTCTTTGTCGTCGTCAGTAGGTGTCAGCGTATTTATCTCTGGTTCATTGAAGCATTGCAGCAACCCAAGTTAGGAAATCTTATAGCTAGTTTCTCGACTTTGCCAGAAAGAGCTGCAATCCGTCAGGTTCTTATCTCGCTGTGTCACCCACCGGGATCTCTTTATCATGCAGCCATGCAAAACACCATTCATCTTCCGCACCTAATTCATTATCAGAGATAAAATGCAAAGTCTCAGCTGAATTTGTTAAATAGAGAGACAATGAAAAAGAGAAAAAAAGGTGCTTTGGTAAACACTGATAATATGGTTGAATTACGTTTTTTGCACAAGCATATCCGTCTATCGCTTTCAATCTGTAAAGCACAGACCTTCTACTTTTATCCTGCTCTTGTTTCCTTTGTTGCCGAAATTGTAGCTTCTTGAGATGCAGGAAAAGAAAAACCTGAAGGCACAGTTCTGCTAACTCCTCTTCAATCAGGGTGTAATCATATGTCACATTCTGCAATGTAATGGGATAACTTTGGCTTGAACATTGGACCAGTGGGGTCCACTGGCACAAGCAGATGAAGGATCAGAGCTCACACACCTCTAATACAGTAGAGACAGTGTAATACAAAATCTCCCATTAACACGTGACATGACCAATGACATCATGATGCTACACACCACTGCTTTCCTTCTATTCTTTCTTCCACAACCTCAAGCAGTTTCCACTCAGTGTTCAGAAACCATACATTGTGATGGGGGTACTGGCGCATGTGGGGGTTGGGTTAAATAACTCTATAGTGAAGTCATGGTGTTTGTGTCATTGCCTTGCTGTACTGCTGTGCTTCCCTCACTGTCTGGCCTCTATGTTACCCATTGATCTATTTTCCATTGCCAACACTGGATGTGGTTGTCTTTGAAGGAGGATGTTTATGCATTTTAAAGCACTAACTGAATTGCTAACGTATGTGCCCTATAACAAAACTCAAGAAAACAAGTCAATGATGGTTGCCAGACTTGAGATGAAGGGAATAAACAGAATACTGTTTTGAGTGGAGCAAAGTGACCTAGACGTCTACAACCCTCTTTACACCTGTCATTAATATTCATACTGAACTCACACTCTGGCCTGGTCTGATCTGGATTCAATTCAGATCTGACATCTTGACCTACTGTATATAGGCAGCAACATCAATAACTTCCTTTTGTAGTGGAAGAACAACAGGAGAACAGGGAGAAGACAAAAAAGCATATGACACGGGCTGAAAGAAAATATAACGTTACCATGATCCTAAGGAATATCAGCCTTTACACATTGGTATACTGGCCAGTAAATGTGTCATCATTTTGTTCACCCGCAGTTGTTTCTGTTGTTTTTTTTCCCAAAGTTGATCAGCTGACTGTTTGTTGTGGTTCACTCCGTTAGCCCCTTCACACATAGTGGGAATTTGGTTGATTTGTGCAGAAAGTGAGCATGAAGCAGGAATCGTGTGCAAAATGTGTAATTTCGCAGCTGCTTCCAATGCCTCGTACACCTGTTGCTACAACTATCTGCACACACCAGCGGCTGAAAGACAGAGTGTGCACTGTGTGAGCCCATCGATCCCTCCTGCAGCAGGTGTCAGCCAAATTCCAGCTGACACGCATGAACATCTAACACCGCTCGCATGGCACTTAGAAAATGTGTGGCCATTCACACTATTAACATGACAACAGTCAGCAGACAATCACTGTCAAGCTGGATGTGAAATTTGTCTTAGTGCCCCATGACTGTGAAGTTGCCTAGTGTACATGTGAAGTTGTCTAGTGTACATGTGGTGTGTCAGAGCATCGGCTCCAACCACAACACGTGTGCGTGTGTTTTGTGCGCTCCCCCCTGCTCGCTGCGTGATGTGTAACCACATCACTCAGCTGCTGTGAAAAGCTGCTGTGTTGTCGGGTGCACAAAACTGTCGCAGCATGTATTTTTTTTTTCTTCACATGTGTAACCACATCGTGCAGCTGCTGGCAATGTGTTCCCACATGCACAAACCACAGCACCGGCATCGTGCATGCCTGCCCGTCGCTGCGATGTTTCATGGTTCGATCATTTGTGGTTCGATCATTTGTGGTTCGATCATTCAAGCTGTTTCAACGTGAGTCGCCCTGACTTGTACTTTATTCGCACTATGTGTGAAGGAGCCCTAACGTTCACAACAGTGTCGCTGAATTGCCTTAAGAGACCGACCAACGGGAGTCGAGAGCAAAGAATTGGGGTTTTCATGGCAGTCCAGATGAGGAGTGTTATTAGTATTTGGAATAAACTAGGGTTGGGACAACTAATGAAAATGATGAGTCAACTTGTCGGGTACCGACAAGTGAAGGCAGGCTGTACTGATTTTTAGGGGGGACCGTTTAGTTGACAACACCAGGGCTACTGGACTCACCTGGCCACATCAAAAGGCACTGTTCCTCTCCCATCATCTCCCCTATTTTTCTGTGCGCCCAGGGCAGCAGGTGCATGAGGAATGTCAGATCCTCATTTTTGTCTCCAATCACTTACAATGTGATTGCATCTGTTGTCAACCCCTAACAAAGTTGTCAAGTTGTCTCACATTACTTGCATGCTATGAGTCACAAAAACTACATTCAGACAACTTCCTGATGCTCATGACTGCTCTGTGAGTATTTGGCAAGGACATTTTTTGCATTGCCATTCTTCTGCCTGGTGAAAAACAAGAGACACACAAACAACGCTTTATGACTCAAGTGAGGTAGCAACACCCCGCGAATGTCATGTGAAATCTCACAAAATCCCTCGTAAATGCGATTCACAAAATGGTTGCAGCCCAGTGACATAGTACCCTAAAAGATGACACTTTTGCAACACGCCCATTGCAATCTAAACTGTGCAATGGTTTTTTGTCTCACCCTACTTAAGATGTCAGGCAGAATGAATGTTTATCCTCATGCTGATGCTTTTCATTCAGTCACAATTTTATCACTTAATTAATGGTTTCAAACAGATGTTCCTTCAAAGGCTATATGTGCAATGTATCACTGGACTAACTATCCATAACTTTAACATCAGCAATTAGAATGTTATAAATTTGACACAGTGGTTGCAGTGGGTGGCACGGTGGATTAGTGGTTAGCAGTGTTGTCTCACAGCCAGAAGATCATGGGATCACTTCCCACCTGGTCCTTTCTGTGCAGAGTTTGCATGTTCTCCCCGTGTTTACATGGGTTCCCTCCAGGTACTCTCGGTTCTCCCCCCTTCCAAAGACATTAGTTTAGTTTATTGGTTTATTTAAGGGACAATGTACAGCATCATTAATCTCAACGAGACAGAGATGAGCTGCACCAGATTATAGCTAAATATCTAATTTCCATCCTCAGTCCCTGAGCACAACAAATAAATTAACAATGAAATAGCACAATATTCTAAAACTCTCCACAATAAATCAGTTTCACAGGCAAACAAAGTCAGACCATATCAGTCAGTCACAATCAGATCATATCACTTACATTAATCAACCACACAACACTTACACAATACTAATCAATTTAATTTCTACTAGTATTTACAACACAACTTAAGTCACTTTAAAATCCATGCCCCATGGAGGATGCACTATTACACATCTGAATCACAAAACAGAATAGATTGAAGAAAACGTGGAAATAACACTGAACAATTTCTTACACAGGTGAGAAAAAGAAAAACAGCCTCAGAGTCAATGCTGGTAGGTCTGACCATTCAACAGCCACTTTTTTAATTCACTGGTAAACATATATATATATATATATATATATATATATATATATATATATATATATATATATATATATATATATATATATATATATATATATATATAGGCTTTTTAATATAGCAAGAAGATTGTTCCATTATTTAATCGCTCTATATGAAAAAGCTGTCTGTGCAAAAGGTGTTTTACATTTTGGAACAGTACACTGCCCCATAGTGGTGGAGCGTGTACTTCTGTTGAGGAGCAGGTGCATACTTATGTATAATTCTATGCACTAATCGGATACTAGCCATTCTTTGAATGAACATGCTGAACATGCTGGTTAGGTGAATGGAAAACTTTAAATTCACTGTGGGTGTGCATGCAAGTGTGACCAAGTTTGTTCATCTTTATGTGTCCCTGCGATAAACTGGCATCCTGCCTAGAGTGGACCCTGCCTCTCATGATATGACTGCTGGGACAGGCACCTTACCATAGTGTTTTGTGGTGCGAAAGGTCTGTGAGCCATTTTGGTGTTGTGTAAACCCTCTGATCTCCCTTTGGACTGAGCTGGGTCTGATTACTACAAACATCCTAAACTTAACATAATCTGATGTTTGTAAGCATTCTGTCAAGCCAAGCAATACACCACGATAATAAACCACCGTCACCAGTTATTTGCATAACAGCAGTGCAGCTGTGCTGCAGAGTCACACCATCTTCTTTCCCGTCAGTAAATGGGTTGTGATAACGGTAACCACCTGGAATCTCTGTCCAAACAGAAACAACCTTACAGAGCGGCATTTACTGTGTAAACCATACGCAGTAGGGAGTTCTTTTCTTTGACACCTTATTGACAGATGTGCCCAGAGGCAACACTATTTTCTTCAGGCCACTCCTGTCTCAGTGTTATCCTTACTGAAGAAGCCAAGGACACCTTCTTTAACTCTCTGTTACTCATCTCTTTCGTAAATCACTGTCATTTTCTCATTAAGGAGCTGGTGTCCTTTTATAGCCACACCAAGGACACTTTCTCCCATTTATGGTTCCTCCAAGGCACCGTATGAGGGCCAGCAAGGATCCTGCAAAACTGACAGAACACAGGCAAGCAAAGGAGGTCAACAACCATTTTTTATGCCTTTCTACCCTGCAACACAGGACACTGACAGCTTCACACATTAGCGACAAGCTGTGCCAAGTAGTGCCAAGTAGTGCCAAGTAGGGCCAAGTGCACCCTTCTGCGTGTGAAGAGGGTCAGTTGTCGTACTGAGTTCAATTTATGGCTGAGTGACTGATATAAACACCGCAGTATAAAGTATGTAGCAAATCTGGCTTGTTACAGCCTGTCTTTTGGCCGAAAGTGTTTCTCCAAAGAGCTGTAGAGATTTGAAGGGGGTGAGACAAAACTGTGCACGCTAAAAATAAAATTAGAGGCCATGGAAGCAGCGGAGCACAAGACAGTGAGTAACATGTCACTGGTTTCGTCATGCAGAACAGAGGTTTTAGCAGTGTTTACTTTCAGCTAGAGGAATATTCTCACTGACAGACGTTCTCCAAATAAACCCTCGTATATTTATGAGAGACAAGATAATATAAATCTAAGCCATGCAACTAACAGCTTGTCCTGCAGTTCAGCAAGTCAGCTGTGTTCATCATCCCTGGAAGACAGCTGGTGAAAGATGGATGTTCAAATAACAGTGTGGAGGCACTAAACACTAACACCTTGTCATATAAATTCATCTGCCATGATGTCAGTGTTGAGATTCAGTCTTTGCAGATGTAGAAGCCAACATTATTAAGTGTTTAGGAAGCAATCACCACTAATGTAGTTGGCACGGTGGCAAACTAAAACTGCTAACCATATAAAGGCAAAACCACCGCAGTGCTATGTGGTGAAGGGAGAGATATCATAGCGACCTAATGGAATAAACAATAAATGTATACAGTACTACAGCTAAATTACCCCGTAGGGACATCTGCTGTGAGAGCACAGTGATGCCATGCAGCATAATATTATAGAAAAACTTTATTAACACACTCTTTGGGCTATACAGACTTGTGAAAGGTGACAGTCTGAATCAGTCTGAACCAGGGCCAGCTCTGGGCATAGGCAAACTATGTGGTCGCCTAGGGTTCCATCTGCAGGAAGGGAAGGGCGGGGCACGAACTGGGTGCAGAGGTAGTGTTGCCTTGCTTGTTAGTTAGTGCATGCCACATGGTCTTAAAAAGCACTGCACAATTAAGCCGGTGTTTCTGCTCTGTATCCGGGTAAGAATGACAACCCTGCCACATTAAAAGAAAGAAATAAAGCCTCTCAGCCCACATGACATCAGCAGATGTAAGTGAATGATTGTAGATTTACTCACAGAATGGCCAACCTTTATTGCAACCAAAGATGTTTGAGGTTGAGAGACACCTGGGAAGAGCTTATGGAAGTCACAAGATCACTGGAAAGAAGTGTCTGGCAATGCTGATAAATGTGCAGGAGAATAAAGATAAACGTATTTGGAGTCAAAGTCTTTATGGTCAAATTTGTGTACTAAAGCCCTGCTCCCACCGAATAATGAACAATGAATAATGAGCCACATAGCATGTTTTTTGGTACGAGTCGAGTTATTCAACAAATGTGGGAGAAGAGGGGCTCTTAGAGGCAGAATATTTGGCTAACTAGGCTTATCTCAGAGCGTGGCGCTAATTTCGAGAAGGTCAAAATTTGTGTACGGGTTACTATGAGGACAAACAAGAATATTAGAGGCATGTTGGTGAGTACGGGGTTGTTAGAAGCCCATTATCTGAGTACATGGTGGCTACGACGACAGGACAGGCTATTTTGGACAGGCTACTTTGGCTCTTGCGAACTTCGTCGTGACAGTCCTACCTGCTTTGTTCTACTGAATGCTGTGCTTTGTGTGCTGGATGCTGCATATATAAAATAATTATTTTGTAGCAGATTAATTATTTTCTCTAAGAAAACACCTGTTGAAAACACCTCGAACTGCTTCTGGAATCACAAGGGACCATTTCAGTTGAAGCTTTTTTCTTTCTCTCTCTCTTGCACTTCATGAGGTGAAGAACATATTTGGAATAGTCTAAAAGGTAATTATTTGTAATATTTATATTGTAATGGCTTGGTAAAACAGTTGCATGTTCATTCCTTCTTATGGGCAGCTGTAAAAGTATGTTTTGTGATAGATTTAACATCTCATTATAATTGATCAGATGAGCTGCGCTGTGTGCGCTGACACAGTCACTCACACTCACTCGCAGTGTTTTTTAATTGTTTTTGCAATGTTCATATACATGACTCATTATTCGAATAATCACTCAAATTTCTTTCAAATCCATACGTGGCTCATTATTCATAGCTTTATTATTCGGTGTGACCAGGGTTTAAGAGACAACTCCCGCTCTCTCTCTGTGTGTGTGTGTGTGTGTGTGTGTGTGTGTGTGTGTGTGTGTGTGTGTGTGTGTGTGTGTGTGTGTGTGTGTGTGTGTGTGTGTGTGTGTGTGTGTGTGTGTGTGTGTGTCTCCTACCCAAAGGGCACCTCAGAATTGAGCCAAACATGGCACACATTTACTTGGACATACGGGGAGTGACACAGGCTATTGATGTGGGACTCGCTGTGTCATCAGTCAGCTGCACTAGAACATAATCAAAACAGCCATTTCCTGCGGCAGTACAAAGATGAAGTCGTCCTCAATTCTGTACTTTCCACTTTATCACTTCATCAAATTAAAAGCACACTTTCAACTATCTTTGTCTTCATTTTCAGACACAGACTCAAACACTTTAAAATAAATAAATAATTACAAAAAATCCGGCATTGTTAAAGACACTTAAAGTAGACCTGCATTGAAATAAATGTGGTCAGATTTCAGAAAGAAATAGCTGATATGTATTTCTAAGACCCTTGTGAATGCAGTAAAGTAAATCTGTAAGCCCAAATTTGTAATTCAGTGGAGAAATCGTCGTTTAAAAATAACAAATTTGCAGCTAAAATTTAGCCCTCTGTGAAAACAGTTTGTACAGCTGTATCATTTCCATGACGTCAGGGACAAGACGACGTGCTCCCGCCTTCAGTCCGATCCCGCATTGAAATTGATTTCATCTGTTAGTAATGTTACTTACACACGTGCTGGTTTCAACATCCAAAAGTAAGCTGCAATGAATGTGAGATACAGATCTGTGCGCTCAGATCAGCAACGACATCGACAGCGGGCGCCGTTCTTCCTCTCCCGCTCTCTGCCTCCGCTACGCTCACTGTTTTAATGCGAAGCGGCCGGTACACCTGTTGCTGCAAGGACAGACTTCTTGCGGCAAAATCCACAGCACCACATGTCTCGGCAATCAGAGCCCCAGAGCTCCATGGACGCTGAGAGAGGTTTATATATTTTTAATGACTGGGATTCTTTGCGGGTCTCACCTCCATATCCCGCAATGGTACCGGAGGCGAAAGACAGTAGATTTTCATTGCGACACCACTCAATCAAACAGGCGTATGAAAAAGTCCCCCAAAATAATTTTCAAGCACAAATAAAAGAAATGTGTACTCACCAAACGTGCCACAAGACAATATGAAGTTTTAAAAAAGTAGATCCTTCCATATAAGACAAGAAAAAGATGCAGATGCAAATTGACGTAAATCCACAAATTACAATTGGCGCAATGCATGCTGGGAGAGGGTCTTGTCCGTGACGTCTCGGCAGCGTCCATGATGAGAGGGACAATTTGCGGAGGGCTAAATGTTAGCTGTAAATTTGTCATTTTAAAATGAAGATTTCTCTGCTGAATGACAGATCTGGGCTTGCAGATTTACTTTACTACATTCAGAAGGATCTCATGTGTAAATGTGTCATTTTTTGTTCAAAAAATCTGATTGCATTTTTTTCAGTGCAGGTCTCCTTTAAGTTTCAGAAAGCGCATCTGGTGTGACTTTAATGGAACTGCTTATTTTGGATAACGCTATAACATACTTTTTTCCTTTAATAGTCTACATAACGTCAAAACCTGCAAGAATGCTGCTATTTGCCCAAAAGCCATTTTAGCAAGTTGTTGATAAGTTTTGTCTCTCGTGGTTCCTGTTATCTTTAAACTTGAAGCTAATGTTAGCTTAGTTGAAGTCAGTTGTGGTGTATTTGAGCAGGTTTGACAACAAACATCTCTGAGTGTCTGGCTGCACAACGCCCTGTCCAATAACAATAATAATGATAACATACATCTGAGCTATTGCGATGCCTGATTGCTTCAAAAGGACATTAAGTTGACCCCACAAATGGCAGCGGTTTAATGCAAACTGTTCCGTGTTGAAGCAGCTCCTCACATGAAGGTGAGATCACCACATAAAGTGCTGTTGGTTTGGCTAATTAAATGACACATTCCTGCCAGGGTTATGTGTGTGTGTGTGTGTGTATATATATATATATATATATATATATATATATATATATATATATATATATATATATCAGTTCTCTGGAATCCGGGATAGGTGGGAGGTGATAGCTTTGTTAGTGAAGATGAAGTTTTCATTTCAGTCTCTTCATCAAACTCGCCCTGAGGCGGTAATCCGCTAGTAAAGCAATAAAATGTGAATGAACTGCATTTTATATCGCTTTTCCATCTGAAGAAGATGCTCAAAGTACTCTACAATGATGGTGATCAAGCACCAATGTCACTATGTTGCCATGCCAAGGGAATCAACAGCACACTGGAAGCAACTTGGGGATTAAGGACCTTGACCAAGGGGCCAAAGTGATTTCTCTGCTCTGACAGGGATCTGGTGCTTCCTGTCTTACTGCATGGTTGTGAGATTTGGATGCTAACCAGTGACATAGGGTGACAAATTGATGTTTGTGCTATGAGGTCTCTTTGGGGAGAATCCTTGAATGCAGCTGAAATGATTTTGGATCAGTGAGCACCACTGGGCCTGAAGGAAGTTCTTTGGGAAACGTAGAATACCATGGTCAGCAAAACAGGTACGAGTAGTTCTGGCACTGTTGGCAGCTGTCAAGTCCTGGAAAAAGACATCAGCATCTCCATAAACCTTGTCAGCAGATAGAAGCATGAAGTGCTCTAAAATTTCCTGGCAGATAGCTGCGCTGACTTTGGACTTGATAAAACAAAGTGGACCAACGCCAGCAGATGACATGGCACCCCAAATCATCACTGGCTATGGAAACTGGACTTCAAGCAGCTTCAAATCTGTGCCTCTCCACTCTTCCTCCAGACCCTAGGACATTGATTTCCAATTGAAATGTAAAATTTAATTTAATCTGAAAAGATTACTTTGGACCACTGAGTAAGAGTCCAGTTCTTTTTCTTCTTAGCTGATGTAGGTTGCTTTTGACATTGTCTCTGGTTCTGGAGTAGCTTGATTCTGGGAATACAACAATTATAGCCCATTTCCTGGACACTTGTGTCAGTCCACTCCTTATGAAGCTCCCCAAGTTCCTGAATAGGCTTTGCTTGGCAAACTGTAGTCATCCCTGTTGCTTGTACATCTTTTCCTACCACATTTTCCCTTTCAATGAATATGCTTTGATACAGCCAGCTCTTTCAGCAATGATGTTCTTTTACCCTCCTTGTGGAGGATGTCAATGACTGTCTTTTGGACAACTGTCAAATCAACAGTCTTCTTCATGATTATGGTTGTGTGTTCTGAACCACCCACTGAAATGTTTCTGGTATTTATACTGCAGAAATACAGTGCCCTCAAAAAGTATTTGGCAACTTGGTGTTTCATACATTTTATTTTGTTTATGCCATTTCAAATACAAAAACTAAATCAGGCTTCACAATATAAAAAAATATAAAATTATCTTCCTTAAACAAATCTCTACAACTTGATATAAATTTAATGAAAAATATAAAAGTCAAGATGATGGGTTGCATAAGTAATGGAACGCTTTAGTATAATACCTATAAATGTTCAGTTTTACTGCCATGTCAGGGGATGGATACATGAACATTTCCAAGTCAGTGGATATGTCTTGGACTTTATTTACATCAATTATTAAGAAATAAAAACAGTATGGCACTCTATGGTAAATCTGTGTGGAGTCGACAATTCTCAAAAACTGAGTTACTGTGCAAGAAGGTGAGGAAAGCCACCAAGACATCCAGACAACCCAGAAGAAGTTATAGGCTTATGTTGCTGTGATTGAAGAAACTGTGCATTGTGCATGTTTTGGATTTGTCGATGGGAGTTAACCATTTGGTCACTGTCTTAAAAACTAATGTCAGCACTTCATATCATAACAATATTGCAAAATTCCAGGGTTGTTTGGTCTTATGAGAAGCATTGGTATGTTTACAATTTAATCACTACTTTCATGTGATCTGAATAGTAAGTCCCTTCGGCTGCTCCCTTGTTTGCACTCGGGGTCGCCACAGCAAATCCAAGGTGGATCTGCATGTTGATTTGGCACAGGTTTTACGCCGGATGCCCTTCCTGACGCAACTCCACATTACATGGAGAAATGTGGCAGGGGTGGGATTTGAACCCAGAACCTTCTGAACTGAAACCAAGTGCATTAACCACTTGGCCACCACCCCCTTTCATGTGATCTGAATAATCTGTAAAAATATAGAAAAGCAGTACACATAAAATATTAATAGCACAGTTTATATTACAATCGCCAACTCGGAAAAGGGATATAAATTTGTACTTAAATCTGATGATATTTTTTCTCTGCCAACACAAACAGCAACCAAAAAATTTGAAACCATCACAATGCTGCACAGCCACACATGCTTCTCCACAAACAGTTACAAAATCCAACTCACAAAATCTGGGACGTGTTCATGCAAGCAACACTGCGTCACGGTGGTCTCAAGCTCCATGGTCCAAACATCATAATTACATCATGCGTAGCGCACACTGTGTCACACCCTCAGAGCTATGGCAAGCACAAAACAAACTTAAGATTTGGCTCTTTGTCTTAGCAATGTAGCCTAACAAGGTGAAATTACACACCTCCTCCACTGGAGAATTTCTTTTCACCCAACATTCTTTTCCTCTGTTAACCATAAGCTAACCTGTGATTATCAATTAGTGACAGTCAAAAATAACCAATACTTAAATATATTCATAATACACATCACATTACCAGCTGCAGTAAAACCACTGCAATTTGTTTGCGGACATTAAATTTATTCTTCATGGTCAAATCCTCTGTCTTAACGCTCATTGATTTGACTTGCTCATTTGGTTTTGGAGGCTTGTACGCTGACAAAATAGCTATCATAGTTATTTGTATACTTTTAAGTCGAAATGTGCTGCTTATCCAGGGTAAATCTTTTGTAGCAATACCAACTAACATAGCAAAGCGCAACATTACGCAATTCTCAAGAGACTTGAACAATCTGGCAGAAGAGAGCCACTGAACCCAAAGTTAAGGTGAAGAAAATTCAGGCATCTTCATACACAATCCAGAACAAACTGAGACAGGTTGAGCACATGATGGAAGAGTTGTTAACTGTTGCACGTCTTGCATCATAGCATTCCTTTCATCGAGTTCTGTGAATTGTACATGCCCGACATTTCTGTTGGAGCATGATGTGGCTCTCCTCCCTTAAGGCTAGGGTGCAGTGAAACAGTCACAGTTGACTCACAAACCACTGCAGTGCAAATATATAAGACAATACTGCATGGTGATGTGGTGAATCAACAGCATTATTCAGGATCCAGCACTCAAACCCTACCTGTTTGTTGTTCAATGAGGAAACAGGAGATTCTGTTAATGAATTCTTGAATAACTTAAACTATTTGCACAGTGGCCCTGAAGTATCATTTAACTACAATTTTGACAAAAAAAAAAAAAAAAAAAAATATATATATATATATATATATAGATATATATATATATATATGAAAAGGACACAGATTTTACACATATGCATGTTGCGTCTTGGTAATACAGAATGAATGGCATGTAAAGTCTGCCGGTATGGATTCTGTTTAGAGCAGACTTTGTTGTCACTGCAAGAGCATGGCACAGAACGTTTACAATGAACTCCATCATGGGAGATTGACTGGAGAGAGCACATTTCAGAGTGAGTGAAAATGTGACAAGATAGAGAGTACAGAGGTCATAGGCCGTTGAACAGAGAATATGACCGTCTTCACTTCAACAAAACTGTTAATCGGACAAGTGTTAAGATGTAGAATCAGGGTAAGTCAAGTCTGGGCACATGCACTGGTCCTGCGCCTCATCCCATCGACAACACCAGTGGTGGGCAGAGCTAACCAAAAATTTAGCTTTGATAACCGCTAATCCAATACACCACAAAAATTTTAGCGGAAGTTATAGCTAACCACTAACTTTTAGTACTGACTCTGTACACTGTCAGCTACTGATAAGCCAGTTTTGGGTTTAAGCACCGTAAAATCAAAGGTGATCACAAACCCCAAGCAAACAACGAGCCAGAGCTTCTGTCTTTATGTACACTCCTTCACTGGTTGGTTTATTTATTTGTAAAAACCAATACACAAGTATTGGTTATACTAATAATACCATACATGCTGTAACATGTATGTTTTTACAAATAAATGTGTATTTGTAAATATGTTATTTTTTATTTGTAAAAAAGGCATTTGCAAAACTGAAAATTCTGTTTGTGAAGTGTAATTCACAACAAATATCAATCAATCAATCAATTTTATTTATATAGCGCCAAATCACAACAAACAGTTGCCTCAAGGCGCTTTATATTGTAAGGCAAGGCCATACAATAATTACGTAAAAACCCCAATGGTCAAAACGACCCCCTGTGAGCAAGCACTTGGCGACAGTGGGAAGGAAAAACTCCCTTTTAACAGGAAGAAACCTCCAGCAGAACCAGGCTCAAGGAGGGGCAGTCTTCTGCTGGGACTGGTTGGGGCTGAGGGAGAGAACCAGGAAAAAGACATGCTGTGGAGGGGAGCAGAGATCAATCACTAATGATTAAATGCAGAGTGGTGCATACAGAGCAAAAAGAGAAAGAAACACTCAGCGCATCATGGGAACCCCCCAGCAGTCTAAGTCTATAGCAGCATAACTAAGGGATGGTTCAGGGTCACCTGATCCAGCCCTAACTATAAGCTTTAGCAAAAAGGAAAGTTTTAAGCCTAATCTTAAAAGTAGAGAGGGTGTCTGTCTCCCTGATCCGAATTGGGAGCTGGTTCCACAGGAGAGGAGCCTGAAAGCTGAAGGCTCTGCCTCCCATTCTACTCTTACAAACCCTAGGAACTACAAGTAAGCCTGCAGTCTGAGAGCGAAGCGCTCTATTGGGGTGATATGGTACTATGAGGTCCCTAAGATAAGAAGGGACCTGATTATTCAAAACCTTATAAGTAAGAAGAAGAATTTTAAATTCTATTCTAGAATTAACAGGAAGCCAATGAAGAGAGGCCAATATGGGTGAGATATGCTCTCTCCTTCTAGTCCCCGTTAGTACTCTAGCTGCAGCATTTTGAATTAACTGAAGGCTTTTCAGGGAACTTTTAGGACAACCTGATAATAATGAATTACAATAGTCCAGCCTAGAGGAAATAAATGCATGAATTAGTTTTTCAGCATCACTCTGAGACAAGACCTTTCTAATTTTAGAGATATTGCGTAAATGCAAAAAAGCAGTCTTACATATTTGTTTAATATGCGCTTTGAATGACATATCCTGATCAAAAATGACTCCAAGATTTCTCACAGTATTACTAGAGGTCAGGGTAATGCCATCCAGAGTAAGGATCTGGTTAGACACCATGTTTCTAAGATTTGTGGGGCCAAGTACAATAACTTCAGTTTTATCTGAGTTTAAAAGCAGGAAATTAGAGGTCATCCACGTCCTTATGTCTGTAAGACAGTCCTGCAGTTTAGCTAATTGGTGTGTGTCCTCTGGCTTCATGGATAGATAAAGCTGGGTATCATCTGCGTAACAATGAAAATTTAAGCAATGCCGTCTAATAATACTGCCTAAGGGAAGCATGTATAAAGTGAATAAAATTGGTCCTAGACAGGAACTAACATGTATTCTTTTCAGGTTTACAAATGTTTTTGACTGTTAAGCTTTACTTACTATGCCAGCAAAAAAATGTTAGCGGACTGAAAGTTAGAGTTAACAAAAGCTAACTGGTCCGCTGAAGCTTATCAAAGTTAGCTGAAAAGCTAATCCGCTAATAAAAAAGTTAGCTTCAGAGAGCTTCAGCAACTTAGTGGTTAGCACTTTTGCTTCACAGCAAGAAGATCATGGGACCACTTTCCACCCTTTCTGTGTAGAGTTTACATGTTGTCCCTGTGTCTGCATGGGTTTCCTCCAGGCACTCCGGTTTCCTCCCACAATCAAAAACACGCTTGTGTATGAATGAAGGTGGTGGTCAGAAGGGCTGTAGAAGCAGAATGGCAGCCACACTTCCACCAGTTTTCCCCAGGGCTGCTGTGGCTACACTTGCAAAAATAACAATAATAATCAGATTCTAATACTTTGAAAAAACAAGATATTTAATATTAGTATTATTATTGACTTAATGTTTGTAATATTTAAGAATACAGTAATTTAGCCTACACAGGAGATTCATACACAATCTTGTAAGTATACTCAACAAAAATATAAACGCAACACTTTTGGTTTTGCTCCCATTTTGTATGAGATGAACTCAAAGATCTAAAACTTTTTCCACATACACAATATCACCATTTCCCTCAAATATTGTTCACAAACCAGTCTAAATCTGTGATAGTGAGCACTTCTCCTTTGCTGAGATAATCCATCCCACCTCACAGGTGTGCCATATCAAGATGCTGATTAGACACCATGATTAGTGCATATACAAAATGGGAGCAAAACCAAAAGTGTTGCGTTTATATTTTTGTTGAGTAGTGTATTCTTTTTAAAATGTGTGTATAAATACATATAGAGGGGAAATCCTACTCAGAGAGATTTCATGTGATGTCACTATTCATAGCAGGATTGCACGATGACGGACACCCACACTGTTGTTAAAAGACAGACAGGTAGACTGTTGGATGGAATGTTCCATGACGCATGTCCAAATATCCTCAGACCACTTAATGTTACAAACTGGATTTGACGTGACTGCTTTATGTGTGGCAATGGCGGATGCCCAAAAATGCCATCATTTGCATTTAGTCTAAACTGATAAAACCAAGGGCTTCATATCTGTCTGGGGCAAACCTCTGTGCCATGAAATGATCTGTTCTTTGCTTATCACCCTGATACAAATTCATCACAAAGTTTTGATATGACACATAATGCTTGAACATAACAACGTGATCACATCACTCGCTTACCACGTCAAATGCACCACCCTTTGCAGCCAATCACATAGCTCCACTGTCCACACAGCAGGGCAAGACCCGCCCACCTGGGGCCGGGCTGAGTGCAGGCTTAAAAAGCAGTCTAACCTTAATGTAGGGGCTCTTGTTTGAAACGGTGCATGAGACACTTGCTTCAAGATCCCAGCGCTGTCACTGACTCTGTTC
Source organism: Thalassophryne amazonica (assembly GCF_902500255.1). Classification (NCBI taxonomy): domain Eukaryota; kingdom Metazoa; phylum Chordata; class Actinopteri; order Batrachoidiformes; family Batrachoididae; genus Thalassophryne; species Thalassophryne amazonica. Next base: position 46,782,440 of record NC_047109.1, on the reverse strand, counting down.
ATCAGTGCAGGCATCCTTTTTAATACAGGGTCTGGTTTTTAAGTCAGTCTCCTGTCAGTCTTTGAGTTTGCTCACCACATAAAACTACCAGGTGGGGTTCAGCTGGCAGAAAGCCATTAAGGTAGGCCAGTTTTGGATCAGATTTTAGTGCTACATTATACTTTTATGCTGTATTGTTTGCACATTCTGCTTCTATAAGGTTCATTGTTACCAAATACAAGTGCAAAGTATTCACTGACCATAGTAGCATTCCCATTCATGTTGTTGAAAAAAATGAAAAAAAAAATTACTGTCAGTGTCACTTTGAGTGAAACCAGCACTTCCTTTTGTGTACTGTTTTTATATTATATTGCACTATTTTGTGTTGTTTGAACATAGCACCTTTTTATTATTCATTTTGTGGGAGCTGTCAGAACTTTCTAAATGTTTGCGCAAAACGTGATCAGGAACTCTGGTTTTGTCTGTTATTTCATTTAATTATTTTTAGTTATTTAAGTTGTGTTATGTTATGTTTAGTGTGTTTTTGTGTGTTTGATCAACAATTAAACCTTTAAGATTTGTCATAAAGCTGTTGTACATTAATGTTTGGTGTAGTGCATGTGTGCGGAGTTGGGGGGGGCACGCCAAACCACAATCTTGCCGAGAGTAGCAGGTAAGTGTTGGATACAAACCTGTAATTCTAACCCTGGAAAAATGTAATTACCCCATTAACAAACAGAGTTAATTGCCTTGTTGACTTTGTAGCTCCCTGTCTAAAGTTTATATTCTCTTTATATGGGGTGTACAGAGATCATGGGGGCAAGAAAGTGAGATAGGAAAAGCAGAATTGTCAGACGCTTTTTTTCTTTTTTGCCTCCAACAGGGGTCCAAGCTCAGTGGAACACGTTTCCAACATTTTAAGGACACGGTGCACTGAAATCATAACAACTTGGGTTTAGGTTGTTAGTGGTCATCTGATGATACACTGGGACTTTGTGCACTTCCTTGACCAGTCTCAAAGTATACAACATTCACAACAAACAGCTATGGAGACTGCCAAAAACAAAGTACTAGTGAGTACTCGTTTTTCTGAGTGTTTCCAACAGCATTTACGTAGCTTTGAGGAAACATCCCAACTCACGCTTGAATGGAATGTACGTTGTAGTTGCTAATGTTAAGAACGAAGCCACAGATTAATTGCAAAGTTTACATAAGTGTGATGTCTTGTTATGATGACTCATTTTTAAGTGATAACTGTTAATTTTGATGCACTCACAGTAAAAGCAGCAGCCACTCTCAACTGCGAGAAGAGTTAGTGCGTGTACATGTCCATTAGTAATGAACGCAGCCTGTTAAAAACAGTTTCTGCTACAGCTTCATGCACACTTAGTGTTTTCATCGATGCAACTGTGAAAAATCTAAGAAATACATCTGTGTGATCAAGAAGCCTGAAAAACAGCTGACAGTTCCGCGTGCACGTTCATGGTGGAAGCTATATTGGGGTTAAAGGTTCAGAACCTTCAAAGGACAGTTGAAAGCTTAGTTACTGGCAAATCAGACATGCAACCATCTGTAGCCTACTGTAACTGTAGAGGCACCACTCGAGTTTTTTTCTCTTTTTTTTCAGTTATATGTACACAATGCCCTTGTATACTTTATGTTAATAAACGGTTTAGTAGTCTTTACACAATAAACTTGTGTAGGACACCCTGTGCAATATTTACACTTGTGCACGTGCAAATGAGTGTATTGGGCAACGTGCAGTACAACCCAGTACTGTAATACACAATTCAACCAGGCACTGAAGCACTTTGCATGTAGCATTTGTCACTTTAATGCAGTATTTTTGCACCTCAATCACCCATCATCATAAAACTCTTTTGGTTCCTCCACCTGTCGGCTGCTTATTAACGATCAATTGTTGCCACTTTGAATTTGTAAATATTTGTATGTATATTCGGTTTTAATTGTTTTCTGTCATGATTGATTTGTTTTGGTATGTTGTGTGTTCTTAGTTTGTTTCTATGTTACTGGGACTACGGATGGAAATTAGCATCCTGCTATAATCTGGCATATTTACATGTAACTATGTTCATTAATATGCATTGTCCCATTTCAAATAAACGTGACTAAAACGTGACTAAAGCAGTGTGCTGCTCCAGTAGACAGCAGACTCCGCACGCATTGAGATCCAACATCTGATAGACTCTCTCAAAGTAAAATTAACAAAACCTACCAGCTCCACTGACGAGAACAAAATACAAAAAGAAAGAACTGAACAGGGCACTCACCCACTTGTAGAAAAAATTCCAAGGTTAAATATGTGAAGTCCAAACCATCAAAGAACACATCATGGATGGATAACGTGCAATTGCCAGCCGGAGAATAATGTCCAGGTCCACTCCATCAAAGAGGTCCCGACTGGCACATCACACACAAGTCGCGCATGATCGCCAGCCAGAGAACAATGTCCAGGTCCACACTATCAAAGAGGTCCCAACTGGCATCGTCAAAGCTTGTAAAATCAAGATATAACTGAGTGTTATCTTCCAATGTACATGCAGTATGAAAATAGTTATTAATTTTGACCCTCAAGGTTTTTGCTCTTTGTGAAATAATGTTTCTGTATGCACAGTAAAACTATAATCATCCAAAATAAAATTTTAGAAATGTGTTGAAATTTCCTTGCTGCATTAAAAAAAAAATCACTTGGGAAATTTTGGAAGACCTTAAATGAAATTAAAACATTAACTTTCATAGGGGGTAATATTTTTGTCCTTATCTGTGTCTGCTGTTAGTATAGGCCTAAACAGTACAGTCACGCAAAATTAATTATGTGATTTCTCGCCATTTTGTATTTCCCACACAATCATCCCTGACAGCTACATCCTCCATATCAGCGGCAGTGGCCCACTGCTGGACCTCTTGATCCAAACAGTAGGCCAGTATTTTGGGAGACTCTGCTGCAGCTCCCTGAACATCATCATCAAAATCACTGCCAGATATCAGGACAACGTTTCCAACCATATCTGATAAATCCGAGCCATCACTTTCAAATGAAAGCTCAGAAGTTTCGTGATCGGACGTAGCAGCATTCATTTCACCCTGTCTGTCGGCCATCAGAATGTTTCTGCGTTTCCTAAAATGTACGTCACACACAGAGAAACGGTGAGAATTGCTGAGTAAGATGTTTTCTGGAAATGCACCTGCTGACTCACTGAGTGAGAGGGATAATTAGAAATAAAATTAATCAGCGACCACTTTTCCCCAAATTCATTCACTGAAACACACTGCAGAAATGAAGGAGAGCTACATGCCAGACAGACTTTGTTAACAAGCTTTGTTTTCTTTTTTAGCACATGAACCACTGATGCCTTTTTTAAAATCAGTCCGAGCTGCTAAAACCTGAATTGTGTTGCATTTGTAGTTTTGATCTGAAAATTGTAAATAAAACAGCCACATGGGGTGTACAGCCACTACATTCTGAGTGCCGGTCCCAAGCCCGGATAAATAAAGAGGGTTGCGTCAGAAAGGGCATCCGGTGTAAAAAGCGCAAAAATTAAAGGTGCAGAAAACAAATCAAATTTCCATACTGGATTGGTTGAGGCCCGGGCTAACAATGACCACCACCGGTGTTGTTGCCCAACAGGGTGCCAGCAGAAATTGGGCTACTGCTGGGCAAAGAAGAAGAAGAGGAGAAAAACGTGTCTAGAGGCAGTGGGAGAAGAGGAAAACTAGAAGGGTGGAAGTGAGAGTTGGGATTTTGAATATTGGCACTATGACTGGTAAAGGGAAAGAGCTGGCTGATATGATGGAGAGGAGAAAGGTAGACATATTGTGTGTGCAAGAGACCAAGTGGAAGGGAAGTAAGAGCAGGAGCATAGGCAGTGGGTTCAAGTTTTTGTATCATGGTGAGGACAGGAAGATAAATGATGTTGGGGTCATTTTAAAGAAAGAGTATGTTAAGAGTATGTTGGCAGTTAAAGCAAGTGTCTGACAGGGTGATGAGTGTGAATTTGGAAGTTGAAGGGGTGATGATGAATATCGTCACTACATATGCTCCACTGGTAGATTGCAAGATGAAGGAGAAAGAATATTTCTGGATTGAGTTAAATGAGATGCTGGAGAGTACAGAGTGGTGATTGGAGCGATCTACAATGGCCATTTCCTGTTCTCTTTGGGTAGATATGGTATCAAGGACAGGAATGTGGAAGGGCAGATGGTTGATTTTGCAAAAAAGGATGGTGGTGAATAAGAAAGAGGAGAGCACAGAATGACATATAAGAGTGGTGGAAGGTGCACCCAGGTAGATGACATTCTATGTAGGAGATTCCAGCTAAAAAAAACTGGAGACTGTAAGATGGTGGCAGGAGAGAGTGTAGCTAGACAGCATAGGATGATGGTTTACAGGATAACTTAGAGGTGAAGAAAAAGAAGAGAGTGAGAGCTCAACAAAGGATCAGATGGTGCAAGATGATGGAGGATGACTGCTGTGTGAAATTCAGTGAGCAGGTGAGAAAGGCACTGGATGGAGGGGAAGCAATTTTGGACAACTGGAAAAGTACTGCAGATGTGGTGAGGGAGACAGCTAGGAAGGTACTGGGGTGTGTCATCTGGACAGCGGAAGGAAGACAAGGAGACTTGGTGGTAGAACGAAGATGTCCAGGAAAGCATAAGGAGAAAGAGGTTGGGAAACAAGAATTGGGACAGTCAGAGAGATTAAGAAAGAAGACAGGAGTACAAGGAGATGGGGCGTAAGGTGAAAAGAGAAGTGGCAAAAGCCAAGGATAAGGCAAATTGTGAGCTGTACAAGAAGCTGAATAGTAAGGAAGGAGACAAGGACTCATAGTGACTGGAAAGACAAAAGAACAGAGTTGAAAAGGAAAAGAATCACGGGGGGCTGGAGCCTATCCCAGCAGTCATAGGGCGTGAGGCAGAGTATACCCTAGAGAGGACGCCAGTATGTCGCAGGGCTACATATAGACAAACAAACACACACTGTTTAGTTTTGCATTCCCTTGCAATAATCTAATATCATACAACCCCAATTTCAATTAAGTTTGGACACTGTGTAAAATGTAAATAAAAACAACACAATGATTTGCAAATCTGGCTTTTGAACTTAGCGCTGGGACGGTCTTTTTCCTCTTTTGTCCGGAGGACACGACATCCATGAGTTCCAAAAACAATTTGAAATGTGGACTCATCAGACCATCCATGATGTGCAATCCATCCAAATGATTCAACGAACCTGTGTTTCGCCAGGCTGGAAATATGGACTCAAAAGGTATTGCAAAGGAACCGCAATAATATTGCGAGGGATCGCAAAAGGTATTGCGAGGGAACTAGGGATGGGTATTGATAAGATTTTATCGATATCGATACCATTATCAATTCCGCTTATAGATCCGAATCCTTATTGATTCCCTTATCGATACCTCTTTTGAATTTTCTGTGTACTAAAAGTAGGCTTTACAAATTTTCTATGTCAACAACATTTTATTGAGTCTTAAAGTAAATAAATTTGAAATTGGTCACTGGATCCTTAAATTCAAGTGACTCACGATTAACATATTTTAATGGTTTTGATAGGGGTTAAGAAGCGGACTTGCCACTTCTGAAAAGGGGCGAATCAAAGAACCAATGAGCAAGCGGATCGAAGCACTGCTTCATTGGTTCACGCTTCAAAGTGGTGTCAAGCTGCAGAAGCAGTTGATTACAGACCCGCTGCAGGGTCTGTAATCAACGCAGAGGAATGATCATTTTCCCGACAAACACCCTCAAAAACAACAGGTGCTCTGAAGGACCAATAAGGGAATTGTTAAGCAAAAAGACTTGATATCGGTGGATCGAATAATTTCTTAACGATACCTGAAAAGAACCGGTTCTCGATACCCAACCCTTGAGGGAAGGCAATAATATTGCGAGGAAGCGCAAACGAATTGTGAGGTAACGCAGTAATATTGCAAGGGAATGCAAAAGAACTGCGAAGGAACGCAATAATCTGGGCCAAAAAAATTAAACACCATGTCCCTAGGCAGGCTTCCTACATTCTTGCTATGTGTGATGGGGGCTTTAGGATAAAATTATTGAGGGAAGCCTCCAGCTTTTAAGGAGATACCAGTGTCACTGACTGTGAGTAGAGAGACTGTGCATACAAGGTTTGCCTGTTGCTTTTTCATCACAGCTTCCTGGAGTGAAACACAGAAAAAAGAAAATACATCAAAACCTTATTTGCTTTCATTTTCCTCATACGGTATCTTTTACAGCTACAGTTGTATGCAAAAGTTTGGGCACCACTGATAATTTCCATGATTTTACTTTATAAATCACTGGTTGTGTGGATCAGAGATTTCAGTTAAATATATCATTGTCAGGAACTGTGATGAAGTGGCGTGGCAGGCAGGTGGACACCAATGTAGACTCATGACTCAGATGGAGGATAAGGTAAAGGTTTTATCAGAAACAAGCTTAGGTCGGTGCACAGGATGACAATCAGACTGGCGGCGGTACAGATGGTCGTAAGGCGGAGGCGTGGTCAGTAAACAAGCAGAGTTCCAGCACGGGCAAACAGGTGCATAGGAGGTGGCAAAAACGGAGTAAAAAACAGGCTGAATTCAGGCACGGAGAAGCCGGATTACTGGCTCAGGCAAAAATGTGGTCCAGGACAAGCGGAGATCGAGAACGGCAAAAAACACAGATTAAGGCAGGATACAGGAGGCTTGGAACGAGGCAGAATGCACAACAAACCAGCAGTGTACTGTGGAAGACAAGGGGTTTAAAAGCAGAGGTAAATCAGGGCGTGATGAGATGCAGGTGCAGAGAAGAAGGCGTGGCTGGACGAGACAGTGGAGTGACAGGTGGGCGTGTCAAACAAAAGCAGCAAGAGAGGGAAGTGAGTGACAGAACAAATGTGAAACAATAAGGAACTAATGATACCTAAATTACAAATGTGAGGGAAACAATAAACAAATGAAAAAGCAGAAATGGAACAACAGAAAATTAAAGGCTGCATCTAAACAAGCAGAGAACTTGATCAGTGGCAGGAATGTACAGAAAAACCCAAGGGACTAATGTGCTCAAAGCAGAGTGACTAAATAAGCAGAAAATAAAGGACAAAGACTAAACTAGAGCAGAACTCAATAAGTGGCTGAAGTGTACAGATACCAAAACCTAACTTGTTAACACAGAAAGACTAAAAATAAAAAAGCAAGAGAATAAACTAGAACATGGCAGAAATAAAACCAAGACTAAAGTGGAAGAAACAGAATATAAACACTCAGGGCCAGACAGAAGGACAAAGACAGGGAAACAGACAATGACTGGGGGACAAAACTTGATTCTGAGCAGGTCCAGCAGATTCATGAGAACAATGTTCATGAATCAGTGACAAAATTGAAGTTGCGCCGGGGCAAAATCTACTAAGGCATTCATGCAGAGGAACAAGTACAATGTTCTGGAAAGGCCATCTCAGTCAGAATATTATTAAAAATCTGGTGTGTGATTTTAAGTGGGCTGTCTATGCTCAGAAACCAACAAACCTGAGATGTTTTGTAAAGAAGAATGGTCCAAAATACTTTCAACCACAATCCAGACTCTCATTGAAAGCTATAGGAAGTGTTTAGAGGCTGTTATTTCTGCAAAAGGAGGATCTACTAAATACTGATGTATTTTTTCTGTTGGGGTGCCCAAATTTATGCAACTGCCTCATTTTGATTAAAGAACTATTGCGCACTTTCTGTAAAGCCTATAAACTTCATTTCACTTCTGAAATATAACTGTTTGTCTGCTATATGATACATTTAACTGAACTTGCTGATCCAAACAACCAATGATTTATAAAGGAAAATCATGGAAATCATCAGGGATGCCCAAACCTTTACATACAATTGTATGAGTATGTATTTTTGCATATGTATGCACTGCACACGCCTCTCGTTTGTGTCTGTCTAACATCGCAGTTACGTACTGAAGCACAATGTGCATTTTTTCTCTCCTACTTTATTGTCTTCCCATGTTTCTATTTGGAAGTTCAGGCTGCTCTTTTTTGTATTTCATGTAACACACATTATGTTTTCTCATTGAGTAATGAACCATGCTATACAAATAAAATTCTTTTGATGTGACTCAACAAAATGGGTGAGGAAAAAAGCTGAAACAAAACAAACTGTGTCCAGTGTCCTTTCAAATGACAGAACAACTTCTGTACAAATCTAAATTCTGCTGCCTAACCACCTGCAAACACTTGACTGACGATTCTCCATCATTATCGTTGGCCTGGTTTCAAACAATGCCAACCCATAAAAGCAGCCGCAACCACTCCGAGCTATTTACTTGTTCCCGTGCAGTTTGGAGCTGGCTCTGCTCCAATCACAGCGCAGGACAAACCTTTGGAAAACACTGAGAATTCAAAAGAATGTGATCACGGTCAATGAAACAGAGGGAGCAGGAGGGACGAGTAAAAAAAGGCAAACAAATATTTTCTACAGGCCACAGGGTTTGTCAAGGCATTTTCTCATATACTGCACAAAATCAGACAGAATGGTGGACTTTTGGCTGCAAAGGTATTATTGTTACTTTTACTGTGACTCGCAGTTTGTGTAAAAATAATCTGTCAGCTCAGAAAGCATGGCCCGGAGCCTCAGAAAATAAATTCATGTAAGGTGTAATTTGTGTTGAAAGAGAAAGACAGCAGGAGTGTGATTATTGCAGAGGATTTGTAGCCCGATACCTTAAAACTTTATTCTTCAAATTTCACCCAGCATTGCCTGTGATGGAAATATTTAGTTCAATGTTCCGCTTTAAACCAAACCCAACTAAATTAATCTTAAGAACCCATGAAACTACACAGCAAAATCACCAGTATTAAATTAAATGGACTGCATTTATATACGTGGAACTTTTCCATCTGCATCAGACGCTCAAAGCTCTTCACTATTGGGCAGCGCAGTCTCGTTTGAGGGCGGTGCTAAAGGGGTGAAATATGACGCATATGACTTAATTTCTCTACTTCCAGGGACAGAAACACAGCACTTTCTCTGAGATTTTGGGCAAATTACATGCAAACAAATTGAAAATACAAAGAAAAAGTGATGATGCAGTGGAAAGTGAACAAGTGTTGCGGTTTGTTTATAACCCAGAGCTCAAATGTGTCGAGGCAGTTTTGTAGGCGAGAGAACACAGCTACTCTGGTTAGCTGTGTAGGCTGACACTTACCGACACAACCACTCCCATTCGCCTTGTCTTCCCTTCTCCACTGGGACCCTAAAAACGGCACTTTTCACAGCTGTTTCAGTGATTGCAGCCGAAAACAAAACAGTACACCATTTTTCCTGTGTGGAGTTATGCTGTGTATACACTAAGCAACGCGAGCGGCTGTTCCCATAAGTGGTCAAGTCCCGCGATATCATGCAGGATTCAAATGAGACTGCGCTGCCCTGTTATGCCTCACATTCACCCATTCACACAAACACACTCACACACCAATGTGCTGCCATGCAAAGCGTTCACTACACATCGGGAGCAACCTGGGGATTAAGGGCCCTGCCCAAGGACCCTTAGTGATTTCCCAGTAAGGCTGTGGTTTGAACCGAGGATCCTCTGGTCTCAAGCCCAACGCTTAACCACTAGACCAGGGGTGGCCAAGTTCAGTCCTCGAGAGCCACCTTCCTGACACTCTTAGTTGTCTCCCTGCTCCAACGCACCTGAATCCAATGAAAGGCTCATTAAAAGTCTGCTAACAAGTCTTTCATTGGATTCAGGTGTGTTGGAGCAGGGAGACAACTAAGAGTGTCAGGAAGGTGGCTTTCGAGGACCGAACTTGGCCACTCCTGCACTAGACCATCACTTCCCCAAATTTTAACACTGACAATGTCTAAATGGGTCCACACAGGGTCAGTAAGGAATATATAGACACTGGCAGTGCTGTGTAGTACACGGGTTGAGCAGTTGGATGCTGGATGCTAACCGGCATCACAATGTGAAGACATCGCCGTCATGCTACATTAACCAACCTGCTACACACACACACACACACACACACACACACACTAATCCCATTGTTTCTGTTATAACATAAATTTCAAAGGGAACACTGATGAATACATACTTTAGGGCCCCTTCACACATAACATGAAGTTGGGCGAAAGAAGCAGAATCCGGCCGTAAAAGGGCAGAAAAAACAAACTGGCTAGCCATGAAATATACCAGCCACTGTCAGGAGGGACACAAGGTTGTACAGGCGTGAACAATCCCGTGGTGAGGGTTCCGTGCACGCTCGTGTGCGCACGCATGAACACATTGCAAGCATGTTAGAGGTGTGAGACCACATCGCGCTCACACAGCAGCGGAAGGAATTACATGTTGGACAAATGTACATAAATCAACAAAAATGTCTAAGGACAAATTAATGAGAGAGCACAGAACATTATAAGAACAATTAATGTAGTGTTTAAATGTAAGACAATCTGGTAATGATTCTGTTTTAACTATAATAAAATAAAGAAAAATAAAAAATAACAAAAGAAAAAACAATTTATTGTGACTGTTTTGGCACTCTGGCAAAGCAATTTCCTTCAGGATTAATAAAGTTCCCCTTATTATTCTTATGATGTGTAGTTGGTGCCTGATGATGTGATGGCCTGTGTTGGAAATGACGGATCAAATGGACTGTGTTTTGTGTTGTGTGGGCCGCTGAAGAGGAGGTACTGCTGGCCCACCACCACCAGACGGTGCCCTGCTTGGAGTGCGGGCTTCAAGCACGAGAGGGCGCCAGAGCCACTGGGAGTGACAGCTGTCACTCTTCATCAGCACCAGCTGTCACTCAGCCAACTCATCACCATCTCCATAAAGGCCGGACTGCGACTCCACCTCCTCGCCGAGAAATCAACTACCATTCAGGTAATCTTCTCTGCTGTGATTATTGTTGTCCAAGACATTGTTCTGTGTGCAGCCGTGTTCCTGTGGACTCTGTCGGAGGCTGGATTGGCGGACAGTGAGAGGACGACGTTCTTCACCTCTCACTCCATCCAGGAAAGAGACCAACAGGAGCTGCACGGGTGAAATTGTTGCTGGAGGTGGAGGTTCTCCCTCCTAATTGTGTACAGACTGTGGGATTACTGAGTGTGTGACCTCACACTCATCAGGACTGTCTCTGTTCTCTGCCAGCAGTACCGGGTCTGACTGCTGAAGACAGCGGCCACCTGGGGCGCAAGGCTTGGCGGATCCGGTGTTCTTCAGCTCCGTTGGCAGTGGAAGCTGTGTGGGATCCGGCTCTTCTCTCGCCAGGCGTCTTCTATCGTCGAGCCTGCCCACACGTCACCTGGTGTATGACTGACAGTCACCATATTGTTATTGTCTGTACGTCGTTGTGCAATTCACAACATTAAATTGTTACTTCTGGCTTATCCATTGTCCGTTCATTAACGCCCCCTGTTGTGGGTCCACGTCATGACACTTTCACAACAGGATTTCTCGGCCAGCGTCATGGATCCCGAGGGGCGTCAACCATCGCTTGAACAGCCAATGGAAGAGCGAGGTGCACAGGCGCCAGCAGGAGGCGTGTTGGGTGAGCTGCAGCACATCTTAACCGCCTTTACCGCTCGGTTGGACTTAGTTACCGAGCAGAGCAGTGTTCTCAATCGTAGGATGGAGGCTCTCACCGCCCAGGTGGAAGCGCATGCTCAGGGCACTGCTGCAGCATCTCCTCCTGCTGACCGTGTGCCAGAAACAGACATTCCGCTGGTCGTTCAACGAACCCCCCCCACCTTCCCCTGAAGCTTACATAAGCCCTCCGGAGCCGTACGGAGGCTGTGTGGAGACGTGCGCGGACTTCTTGATGCAGTGCTCGCTCGTCTTTTCACAGCGTCCCGTTATGTACGCATCAGACACTAGCAGGGTGGCTTATGTGATCAATTTGCTTCGAGGAGAGGCACGCGCCTGGGCTACGGCGCTTTGGGAGCAGAATTCACGGCTCCTAACGGTTTATACTGAGTTTGTGAGGGAGTTCCGACAGGTGTTCGACCACACTCATAGAGGCGAGACCGCTTCAAGTGTGCTGCTGTCGATACGGCAAGGGCGTCGGAGCGCAGCGAAGTATGCAGTCGACTTCCACATCGCGGCAGCGCGAGCCGGCTGGAATGCTGTTGCGCTCCGCGCCGCCTTTGTAAACGGACTGTCTCTGGTCCTTAAGGAGCACCTGGTGGCGAAGGACGAGCCACGGAATTTAGATGGGCTTATCGACCTGGTTATACGGTTAGACAACCGATTAACAGAACACCGACGGGAGCGAGATGAAGGGCGTCAGGCACAAGCCGTCCCTCTTCCTCCCAGGTCCGAAAGGGAGCCGACTTCCCTACGCTCCGCTGCCAGGGCTCTCCACATGACGACAGCTCCCCCTGCTGATGTTGCTATGGAAACGAGCAGGGCCAAAAGGCAATCAGATCAGAGACAAAGGAGGCTGATCCGTGGAGAGTGTTTTCTCTGCAGCTCTACCGAGCACACACAGAGAGAATGCCCCAAACGGTCAAAACAGCAGCACTCGTCCTTAGAGACTGGGCTAAGGGTGGGTCACAACACCCACGTGGGGAAACCCCGACAATCTGCATGAATCCCAGTCACGATCCTGAGTGGGGATCTAACCCTTCACGCCCCAGCACTGGTGGACACGGGGTCGGAGGGGAATCTGCTGGATAGCAGATGAGCAAAGGAGGTTGGGCTCCCTCTAGTGGCCTTACCGTCACCATTGTCGGTGCGGGCGCTAGATGGCACCCTTCTTCCACTAATCACACACCAGACACAGCCAGTGACATTGGTGGTGTCTGGGAATCACAGGGAGGAGATTGTGTTTTATGTAACACCTTCTACCTCCCGAGTGATTTTGGGTTTTCCATGGGTGTTAAAACACAATCCCCGGATTGACTGGTCATCTGGGGCTGTGGTTCAGTGGAGCAAAACCTGCCACCAGGAGTGTTTACGATCCTCGGTTCCACCCGGTGTGACAGCTAAGGAGGAGGTTTTAGTCCCCCCCAATCTGGCGGCGGTGCCAGCTGAGTACCATGACCTTGCTGACGTCTTCAGCAAGGATCTGGCACTCACGCTGCCCCCGCACCGTCCGTACGATTGTGCTATTGATTTGATACCGGGCGCTGAGTACCCGTCCAGCAGGCTGTACAACCTCTCACATCCGGAACGCGAATCAATGGAGACCTACATCCGGGACTCGTTAGCTGCCGGGTTGATCCGGAACTCCACCTCCCCGATGGGTGCTGGTTTCTTTTTCGTGGGCAAGAAGAACGGCGGACTCCGTCCATGCATTGATTACAGAGGGCTGAACGAGATCACGGTTCGCAACCGATACGCGTTACCTCTGTTGGATTCAGTGTTCACGCCCCTGCATGGAGCCCAACTTTTCACGAAATTGGATCTTAGGAATGCTTATCACCTGGTTCGGATCCGGGAGGGAGACGAGTGGAAGACGGCATTTAACACCCCGTTAGGTCACTTTGAGTACCTGGTCATGCTGTTCGGCCTCACCAACATTTTGTTTGGTAAAATATTTAATTCCTGGTATAAAAAGCAGACAATACAAGAATTAATGTCCCTCTGTATCCAGCTGTCCACCCATGAAGGATGCAGCGTCATGTGGACTATCACTCACGTGCTGGACGTGACATTTGGATCATCAGTTGAGCGGTCATATAATCAGACAGATATATTCACATCCAGCAGCCTGGCTGATCGCATCTGCAGTGTGCAGTGAAGTGCTGCTGAAGGAAAGCATGCCTACACGTGTGCAATGCAGTGGACTGTTCAGAGGTGGTGTCCTACATGGCATGATATGTGTTCTCCAGATGTGAGCAGCAATGACACGGAGCTGAACTGCTGCAACATGCCCACCTGTCCAGTGAAAATCACAGCGGCAGAACACATATCTGCCATCAACTCATAACATGCCACAGCAATGCACATGTGTCGAGCTCTCATTAGATGCTGATCATTGTTTTATTATAATTATTTATTGCTCTTTCTTGAAATTTAACATATTTCACATAACAGCTGAGAGAGAGAATCTAAGTTGGACATGCACCAAACTGCAGAGCAAAACAAAGCCAACACACATGAATGAGCTCCTCATTGTTTGTATTTTTTTTTTTTATTTTACTACTGTTTCTTTTTTATTGAACACTTCACTGTCACTTGCACTTTTGCCTGACAATGAGTGTGTTATCTGACAGCGTCAGTGCGCCTGCGCTGACATGATCTGAGCAACATGCCCCCTTGGGCTCACAGCTGGCTGTCAGTTAAACCCTCACATTGTGATCACGTGTCACATGGCTGTCCGCTCGGTGACCACACTGGCTGTGGACCGACTGTTTTTATTTATAACTCTGCAGTCCCGACATGTGTGCACTGCTGCGTGGTGATCCTACCTCCAGAGGGACATGCAGAATATGACATGATGGGCGGTCCACAACTCCGACATGCCGGTCAGCTGTGTGAGTGAACCTGTCACATAGATCAACTTACGTGGGCACGCAGCTGCATGCACCTGCATGTGTGGTACTACAGCTAAAATGATTATAATGTCCCATTTTGTGTAATGGGAGGGAATGTGTTACATGACGCCCATCATGGACATGACAGGCCATTCAGATGTGCACACTGGGCTGGGCATTGATCGCACTGCACTCTGGCTGTCATTGGAGCATTTTACACCTCAGCTGCACCTCCACAATGTTGGATTGTGGGGTTTTTTTTGGGGGGGGGGGGGAGGATACATGACACACTGGCAGAGCACTTGTGTTGCTGGGGGGGGGGGGGACACTCGTTGCTCGGGGGGGGGGGGGGGGCACAGCACACTTGTGGGACACTTAGAAAATGTAGGGCCATTTGCACATCCAGCTCAAAAATGGTCACCTGCTCTCTATTTTTGTGCTGGCAGCGTGACTGGTCCCACCTTTTCTAAGTTCCCCACGAGTGGTGTTGGATGCTCATGGGTGGTACATGGACTCTGGCCAAGAGTGGGTCAAATGGCCACTCGCACAGCATTTGCTGACTGTCGGCCGCTGGTGGGAAGGCTGCCTTGATCGCATCATTCAGCCACTGTTCAACATGGCCGATGATTTTGTGCAGCTCCTTGGCCACAGCACGATATGTCTGACCTGCGTATGACATGCTGTGTGCACAATCAGATAGCAATGCGACCTCATCTTGCCTGCCATTCGAATGGGTTTCCAGTGCAAGCAGCACACGAATATAGAGTGCATGTGCCGTGCCCGAATGGATGTGACAACTGCTGTATGAGGCGTTCGAGTGTAGCTCCAATTTCCCAGGCGTGCCATTAGACTCCTTCATGCGCCATTCAGCCTGAATCGTGTTATGTGTGAAGGGGCCATAATGGAGTGTCAGTGAGACAGTGCATAAATGAAGGGTGGTGATGAACCTTTATTTGTATGTGAACCATCTGGGCAGTTATGAGTGGTGTACGGCTAAAATGTGTTCGAATGTGTCCTGCTGCTTAGCTCAGAGTGGCCCATGTGGGCACAGTGGCACAAAACACAGCACTTGAGCATAGAAAAAAAAAATGATTCTGAGATATGAAAAAGAGTTCTCCCGCCTGGAGTTACATGGACATTCAATGGCAGCTCAGAAAAACTACTGAATGGTGAGGAAGGCTCAGATGTTCTGAATGCTGCCAGGTAAAAGCTGCTTGGGAAAATCAGCCTGTTACAGCATATTTTATGGAGTGGAAAAAAGAAAGAATCCACAATTTCATCATTCATCATGATGTATTACAGCAGCCATCATGATTTCTGAACATTGCCTAATTCCATCTAGCACTGTGCAAAAAGTTTAGAAACCTTCCAAGATTATAAGGTTTCTGAAACTCTGAAATAATTACTTAGATCATGTTTTAATCCATGTCAAAAGAAATTCAATCCTGAAATGTTTAATCATTAATATTAAAACAAATATGAATATTATTTATATTTATGAAAGAAAGAAATTAATTACAGAGTTAGAAACGTCATTGTCAAATTTCAGTCTGACTTCTTCGTAGCTGTACGAGGTCTATTAGAAAAGAAACCGACCTTTTTATTTTTTTAAAAACTATATGGATTTGAATCACGTGCGATTATGTCAGACAAGCTTGAACCCTCGTGCGCATGTGTGAGTTTTTTCACGCCTGTCGGTTGCGTCATTCACCTGTGGGCAGGCTTTGAGTGAGCACTGGTCCACCCCCCTCATCAGAATTCCTTTGTCTGACTTCTTCCTGAGAGACTGGCGCTTTGCTTGATCAAAACTTTTTCTGAAACTGTAAGGCACATCCAAGTGGACACCATTCGAGAAATTCAGATGGTTTTCGGTGAAAATTTTAACGGCTGATGAGAGATTATGGAGTGTTACTGTCGCTTTAAGGACTGCCCACGGAGCCGGACGGCGCACCGCGCACCGAGCCACCGTCGTCACCTGGTGGAGTCAGTGGCTGCAAAGAAAACCTGCACCCTCCTGGCCCTTTCTGGAACAAGCTGCACATCCCTGAATTAAGCTGTTGAAATATCCCAAGAATGATGAGTGGAAATAGGATCCTCTTGAGCTCAATTTGGAGCTTCGTGGCAAAGGCTGTGACTACTTGATTTCTTAAAGGTTTTTTAAATAAATTTGGAAAAAATCTCCAAAAAAAAAAACCCCTTTATTTCACATTGTTATTATGGGGTATTGTGTGTAGAATTTTGAGGGGAAAAAATAATAATTTCATCCACTTTGGAATAAGACTGTAACATAACAAAACGTGGAAAAAGTACAATGATGTTAATACTGTAAATCCCAGATGTTCTAAGCTGCTATGCTTGTGCTCGTTCATGCTCATTTTTATTCAGATACATCCTCAGTGAACCAAATATGGTAACAAAGCATCAAGTTAAAAACCACGTGTTGCAACAGTTGGTGGCAACAGCAAGGCCAGCAGTAGTTTTGAACCCAATCATTGGGAATCACATTTCCTCATGTTGCTTGTTAATTTAGACATCACAATCACTTCTGGAAATAACTTTAACAAGTTTTAACTAGCTTACCATTTGAACCAGCATAAAAATGTTCCAATTAACAAATTAAGTAGACAGTTCTTTATTGTTACACTTATCCCAGAATCCTTTGCGCTCCTTTGACATTACCACACTGCTGTCTTTATGGAGATAAAATCTCTCCTACTGAAATTTGAGCAGCTAAAATAATGCAGGCGCATTTTTATTCTGAAATTGCAGGAGGGAAAATTCCTGCCTTGGAGCAGGCAAAGGTTGAGGTGCTGTGGCTGAGGTGGAAGGCAAAACCTGCTGTTCAGTCCGCACAGATGTCTTTTGTTGGTTTTGACACCAGTGAGGCTACATGTCTAATCCTCTCTTTTCTTGGTTTTCACTTTGTGACAACCACAACCAACATTTTTATCTGATTTCAGTTTTTAGTAATGCTCTACATCTTCCTAATCTGATTATTTTGCCTCGCCTATGCTCCTACTGCTCCTTCACTCAGCACCGCAGGCAGTAGAGTGACCTGTGTCACTACATTAAATGAGCAAAAGCTCAGCCATACTGTTGTAGTTTAAATTGTTAAACTTTCTTTTTTCACTGTTCAAGCATTTTAAAGACCAATCTGAACAAGTGGAATAGTAAATTCACAAAACACCCACTACTTTGTCCTGAATACCAATATCACCCAACCTTCAGGGCTAAGAAAAACACAAAGCCAGCATAAATAAATAAATATTATTAAAAACCCGAGTCATACTGTGGTATCTGGGGAGGTGCATCAACCTGACAGACTTCACTTCAGGGGCTTGTATAGAATTTACATCTTCTTCTTGTTGAAAGGGCATCACTGTTTTAATGCAGCTGAACTGACAATGTAAATGCTTTAATTTGATATTATAAGCATATTTTGTGTTATGTTGTTGTTGTTGTTGTGAGACAACTGGATGAATATGAAACATTGATTTGATCACACTCATAATTACGTAACCAGATAAAGAGAAGCCTCAGTTCTGTGCAGCTGCACTCCGTCATTTTGATGGAGTATTTAATGGTCGGCAGTTTGTTTGACAAGATAAACATAAACACAAATTCATGTCAACACTGTATTTTGTGTGAAAAGCTCGATTAGCATTTTAAGATTCTCTCCCATGCTATTTTAGGCAGGGTTGTAATTTCTGATTACTTGTATTATGGACCGGTTGTTTATTTTTTTGTGGTTAAATTATTGTTAGGTCTGCAAAATGTGAGAAAACAACAACAACAAAAACAAACAAAAAATGTGTATAAATGACACTCACAGTTATACTAAGGCCAAGATCAGATCTTCAAAAGTTTGTGCAACAAACATATTAAATCCAAATTTCTTCAATAAAAATGAGAGAAAAATCAGAAATGATCACATTGCTCTTTAATACATTACTGTAAATAATTACTCAACTGTTAATACACTGAAAAAGGATAATTGTAGGGGTAACCTAAAAAATGCTTCAGTTGGCAACACCCAGTGAACCCCAGTGAATTAGGTTGAGCCAAAAGAACTTATCACATAATATTTATGGGAACTTGTTCATTTAATTTGGATAAACTTAATCCACTTAGGTGTTACCAACAAGAAGAAAATAAGTCATATAGTGGGCCTGAGGAACATTGGTGTTGGTGATTATTAAAGGATTCTTAAATGAGTGCTCGGTCTGTACGGGAAAATATCAGACAGAGATGTACAACCCCAGTTCCAATGAAGTTGGGCCATTGTGTGAAATGTAAATAAAAACAGAATACAATGATTTGAAAATTGTCTTCAACCTATATTCAATTGAATACACCACAAAGACAAGATATTTAATGTTCAAACTGTTAAACTTTATTGTTTTTGTGCAAATGTTTGCTCATTTTGAAATGGATGCCTGCAACACGTTTCAAAAAAGTTGGCACAGTGGTATGTTTACCACTGTGTTACATCACCTTTCCTTCTAACAGCACTCAATAAGTGTTTGGGAACTGAGGACACTAATTGTGAGTGTCATGATTGATTATTAAAGGAGAACCCCCAAAAGGCTCAGCCGTTCATAAGCAAAGATGGGGCGAGGATCACCACTTTGTGAACAACTGTGTGAAAAAAATAGTCCAACAGTTTAAGAACAATGTTTCTCAATGTTCAATTGCAAGAAATTTAGGGATTCCATCATCTACAGTCCATAATATAATCAGAAGATTCAGAGAATCTGGAGAACTTTCTACATGTAAGCAGCAAGGCCAAAAACAAACACTGAATGCCTGTGACCTTCGATCCCTCAGGCAGCACTGCATTAAAAACCATTATTGTGTAAAGGATCTTACCATGTGGGCTCAGGAACACTTCAGAAAACCACTGTCAGTTAATACAGTTCATTGCTACATCTACAAGTGCAATTTAAAACTCCACCATGCAAAGCGAAAGCCATATATCAACAACATCCAGAAATGCCACCGACTTCTCTGGGCCCGAGCTCATTTGAAATGGACAGACGCAAAGTGGAAAAGTGTGCTGTGGTCTGATGAGTCCACATTTCAAATTGTTTTTGGAAATCATGGACGTCGTGTCGTCCGGACAAAAGAGGAAAAGGACCATCCAGATTGTTACCAGCGCAAAGTTCAAAAGCCAGCATTTGTGATAGTATGGGGCTGTGTTAGTGCCCATGGCATGAGCAACTTACACATCTGTGGTGGCACCATCAATACTGAAAGGTACATCCAGGTTTTGGAGCAAAACATGCTGCCATCCAAGCAACATCTTTTTCAGGGACATCCCTGCTTATTTCAGCAAGACAATGCCAAGCCACATTCTGCACGTTACAACAGCGTGGCTTCATAGTAAAAGAGTGCGGGTACGAGACTGGCCTGCCTGCAGTCCAGACCTGTCGCCCATTGAAAATGTGTGACGCATTATGAAGCGCAAAATACGACAACGGAGACCCCGGCCTGTTGAACAACTGAAGTCGTACATCAAATAAGAATGGGAAAGAATTCCACCTGCAAAGCTTCAACAATTAGTGTCCTCAGTTCCCAAATGCTTATTGAGTGTTGTTAGAAGGAAAGGTGATGTAACACAGTGGTAAACATACCACTGTCCCAGCTTTTTTGAAACGTGTTGCAGGCATCCATTTCAAAATGAGCAAATATTTGCACAAAAACAATAAAGTTTATCAGTTTGAACATTAAATATCTTATCTTTGTTTTGTATTCAACTGAATATAGGTTGAAGAGGATTTGCAAATCATTGTATTTACATGATTTGTTGTATTTACACAACATCCCAACTTCATTGGAGTTGGAGTTGTAAGTACGGACCGAGCGTTAGCTATTCCCGTACAGACCAAGCAAGCGAGGTTAATAATTTGTTTATTATATGGCTATTATATAAACACACAAACTTACGGTATCTCCCAAATATGAAAGCTGCTGATGATTTTGGGCTCGTAGTCAGACCTGTTTGCTTCACTTCCACAAAGAACTTGTTAACAGATGGTCCAGTCATTAGCTGGTAAGCTTTCAAACTGTGTGTTTTTTCTGATGTTGTTTAGATAGTATTTATTGAGTATGTTCATGTCCGATGGTTTTTCTAATCATGTTTTTAGATTTCTGGTTTGTAACGAATGGAATATGCGTTTCAGATTTTTCTAATCATGTTTTTAGATTTCTGGTTTGTAACGAATGGAATATGCGTTTCGGACCGATTGTATGGTAACTGGTCAGATATGGGAAAATATCGGAACGGAAATCAGCCAATTAGAGCGAGCGTAGCATCTCGTATATTAATCCTGGATATCAACTCTTCCTGCACCGGTCACCCACCCAACCCACATTACTTCTCCAGCCAAGGCTGGCACCCGTTTACAGCAGAGTGGACAATGCAGATGGAGTGTCTTGCCCAGCGACACAGACAGGTAGCATGACCAGGAATCAAACCCAGGTCTACATATTGGTACCCGACTCCTTGTCTTAGTGAGCTACCTGCTCCGGGTGTTACCAGTTGAAGTAATTCACTTTGGTTTTCGCTTTTTTTCCACATACTGTTGTGTGGGCCGCTGAAGAGGAGATACTGCTGGCCCACCACCACCAGATGGCGCCCTGCTTGGAGTGCGGGCTCCAAGCACGAGAGGGCGTCAGAGCCGCTGGGAGTGACAGCTGTCACTTATCAGCACCAGCTGTCACTCATCACCATCACTATAAAGGCCGGACTGCAACTGCACCTCCTCGCCGAGAAATCAGCTACCAATCGAGGTAACCTTCTCTGCGATTTATATTAAGACTAAAAACATTGTTCTGTGTGCAGCCGTGTTCCTGCAGGCTCTGTCGGAGGCTGGATTGGCGGACAGTGAGAGGGCGACGTTCTTCGCCTCTCACTCCATCCAGGAAAGAGACCAACAGGAGCTGCACGGGTGAAATTGTTTCTGGAGATGGAGGTTCTCCCTCCCGGAGGAACTGAGCAAGGAAGGATTACTGGGTGTGTCTTCACACACCCACCATTAACTGTTTCTGTTTCTGCCAGCAGTACCAGGTCTGACAGCTGGAGATGGTGGCCACCTGGGACTCGGGACTTGGCGGCTCCGGTGTTCTTCAGATCCGCTGGCGGTGGAAGCCGTGCGGGATCCGGCTCCTCTCTGGACAGACGTCTTCTATCCTCGAGCCTGCCCACACGTCACCTTGTGTATGACTGACTGTACTCCTCAATTGTTATTGTCTGTATTCCGTTGTGCAATTCACAACATTAAATTGTTACTTTTTGGCTTATCCATTGTCCGTTCATTAATGCCCCCTGTTGTGGGTCCGTGTCACTACACTTTCACAACAGGATTTCTCGGCCAGCGTCATGGATCCCGAGGGGCGTCAACCATCGCTTGAACAGCCAATGGAAGAGCGAGGTGAACAGGCGTCAGCAGGAGGCGTGTTAGTGAGCTGCAGCACATCTTAACCGCTTTTACTGCTCGGTTGGACTTAGTTACCGAGCAGAGCATTATTCTCAATCGGAGGATGGAGGCTCTCAGGGCGCTGCTGCAGCACCTCCTCCTGCTGACCGAATGCCAGAAACAGACATTCCACTGGTCGTTCAACGAACCCCCCACCTTTCCCTGAAGCATACATAAGCCCTCCGGAGCCATACGGAGGCTGTGTCGAGACGTGCGCAGACTTCTTGATGCAGTGCTCGCTCGTCTTTTCACAGAGTCCCGTCATGTACGCGTCAGATGCTAGCCGGGTGGCTTACGTTATAAATTTGCTTTGTGGAGAGGCACGCGCCTGGGCTACGGCGCTCTGGGAGCAGAATTCACGGCTCCTTACGACATATGCTGGGTTTGTGAGGGAGTTCCGACAGGTGTTCGACCACACTCATAGAGGCGAGACCGCTTCAAGCGTGCTGCTGTCGATAAGACAGGGGTGTCGGAGCACAGCGAAGTATGCAGTCGACTTCCGCATCGTGGCAGCGCGAGCCGGGTGGAATGCTGTTGCGCTCCGCGCCGCCTTCGTAAACGGACTGTCTCTGGTCCTTAAGGAGCACCTAGTGGCGAAGGACGAGCCGCGGAATTTAGACAGGCTTATCGACCTGGTTATACGGTTAGACAACCGATTAACAGAACACCGACGGGAGCGAGACGAAGGGCGTGGTCAGGCACAAGCCGTCCCTCTTCCTCCCGGGTCCGAAAGAGAGCCGTCTTCCCCACGCTCCACAGCCAGGGCACTCCACGTGACAACAGTTCCCCCTGCTGACGTTGTTAGAGAGACGAGCAGGGCCAAAAGGCGATCAGATCAGAGACAAAGGAGGCTGGTCCATGGGGAGTGTTTTCTCTGCAGCTCAACCGAGCACACGCAGAAAAACTGCCCCAAACGGTCAAAACAGCAGCACTCGTCCTTAGAGACTGGGCTAAGGGTGGGTCATAATACTCACGCGGGGAAACCCCGATGATCTGCACGCATCCCAGTTACGATCCTGAGTGGGGATCTAACCCTTCACGCCCCAGCACTGGTGGACACGGGGTCAGAGGGGAATCTGCTGGATAGCAGATGGGCAAAGGAGGTTGGGCTCCCTCTAGTGGCCTTACCATCACCATTGTCGGTACGGGCACTAGATGGCACCCTTCTTCCGCTAATCACACATCAGACACAGCCAGTGACAATGGTTGTGTCTGTAAATCACAGGGAGGAGATTGTGTTTTATGTAACACCTTCTACCTCCCGAGTGATTTTGGGTTTTCCATGGGTGTTAAAACATAATCCCCGGATTGATTGGCCGTCTGGGGTTGTGACGCAGTGGAGCAAAACCTGCCACCGGGAGTGTTTAGGATCCTCTGTTCCACTCAGTGTGACAGCTAAGGAGGAGGTTAAAGTCCCCCCCAGTCTGACAGCGGTGCCTAAGGAGTACCATGATCTCGCTGACGTCTTCAGCAAAGATCTGGCACTCACACTGCCCCCGCACCGTCCGTACGATTGTGCCATTGATTTGATACCGGATGCTGAGTACCCGTCCAGCAGGCTGTACAACCTCTCACATCCGGAACGCGAATCAATGGAGACCTACATCCGGGACTCGTTAGCTGCCGGGTTGATCTGGAACTCCACCTCCCCGATGGGTGCTGGTTTCTTTTTTGTGGGCAAAAAAGACGGCGGACTCCGTCCATGCATTGACTACAGAGAGTTGAACGAGATCACGGTTCGCATCCGATACCCGTTATCTCTGTTGGATTCAGTGTTGACGCCCTTGCATGGAGCCCAAATTTTCACTAAACTGGATCTTAGGAATGCTTATCACCTGGTTCGGATCCGGGAGGGAGACGAGTGGAAGACGGCATTTAACACCCCATTAGGTCACTTTGAGTACCTGGTCATGCCGTTCGGACTCACCAATACGCCCGCGACGTTCCAAGCGTTGGTTAATGACGTCTTGCGGGACTTCCTGCATCGGTTTGTCTTCGTATATCTGGACGATATACTCATCATTTCCCCGGATCCTGAGACTCATGTTCAGCATGTACATCAGGTCCTGCAGCGGTTGTTGGAGAACCGGCTGTTTGTGAAGGGCGAGAAGTGCGAGTTCCACCGTACTTCTTTGTCCTTCCTGGGGTTTATTATCTCCTCCAACTCCGTCGCCCCTGATCCGGCCAAGGTTGCGGCGGTGAGAGATTGGCCCCAACCAACAAACCGTAGGAAACTACAGCAGTTCCTCGGTTTTGCTAATTTTTACCGGAGGTTCATCAAAGGCTACAGTCAGGTAGTTAGCCCCCTGACAGCCCTGACCTCCACAAAAGTCCCCTTCACCTGGTCGGATCGGTGCGAAGCCACGTTTAGGGAGTTGAAACGCCGGTTCTCGACTGCGCCAGTCTTGGTGCAGCCCGATCCAAAACGCCAGTTTATAGTTGAAGTGGATGCCTCTGACTCAGGGATAGGAGCCGTGCTATCCCAGAGCGGGGAGTCTGACAAGGTTCTCCCCCCATGTGCCTACTTTTCCTGCAGGTTGACCCCGGCTGAAAGGAACTATGATGTCGGCAATCGGGAACTTCTTGCGGTGAAGGAGGCTCTGGAGGAGTGGAGACACCTGTTGGAGGGAGCTTCGGTACCATTCACGGTTTTCCCAGACCATTGGAACCTGGAGTACATCCAGACCGCCAAGCGTCTGAACCCCAGGCAAGCCAGCTGGTCACTGTTCTTCGGGCGTTTTGACTTTCAGATCACATACCGCCCCGGGACGAAGAACCAACGGTCTGACGCCCTGTCCCGGGTGCACGAGGAGGAAGTCAGGACCGAGCTGTCAGACCCTACAGAAACCATCATCCCCGAGTCCACTGTCGTGGCCACCTTCACCTGGGACGTGGAGAAGACTGTCCAGGAGGCCCTGACACGGAACCCGGACCCGGGGACTGGACCGAAGTCCCACGAGAGGCCAGGGCTGCAGTCCTTGACTTCTGTCACGGTTCCAAGCTCTCCTGCCACCCGGGGGTGCGAAGAACCGTGGCAGTGGTCCGGCAGCACTTCTGGTGGGCGTCTCTGGAAGCCGACGTCCGGGAGTACGTCCAGGCCTGCACCACCTGCGCCAGGGGCAAAGCCGACCACCACAAGACCCAGGGCCTCCTCCAGCCTCTGCCCGTGCCTCATCACCCCTGGTCTCACATCGGCCTGGACTTCGTCACAGGCCTCCCGCCGTCCCAGGGCATGACTGCCATCCTCACGATAGTGGACCGGTTCTCCAAGGCGGCCCACTTCGTGGCCCTCCCGAAGCTCCCGACAGCCCAGGAGACAGCAGACCTCCTGGTCCACCACGTCGTGCGTCTGCATGGGATTCCATCGGACATTGTCTCAGATCGTGGTCCTCAGTTCTCCTCCCAGGTCTGGAGGAGTTTCTGCAGGGAACTGGGGGCCACCTTAAGTCTCTCTTCTGGGTACCACCCCCAGACGAACGGGCAGGCAGAGTGGACGAACCAGGAACTGGAGCAGGCCCTCCGCTGCGTGACCTCCGTGCACCTGATGGCCTGGAGCAACCATCTGGCCTGGATCGAATACGCTAGCCAAGTTTCGTCTGCCACCGGCCTCTCCCCATTTGAGGTATTTTTGGGGTACCAGCCCCCATTGTTTCCACTAGTGGAGGGAGAGGTCGGGGTGCCCTCGGTCCAGGCCCATCTGAGGAGGTGCCATCGGGTGTGGTGTACCGCCCGCTCTGCCCTGCTCAAAGCCCGGACGAGGGGTAAGGCCCATGCAGACCGCCGGCGTGCCCCAGCCCCTACGTATCAGCCCTGGCAGGTGGTTTGGCTATCTACAAAGGACATCCCCCTGCAAGTGGAATCCCAGAAACTGAAGGACAGATTCATTGGACCCTTCACCATTACCAAAGTCCTCAGCCCAGATCCATCCGGTTTTTCATGTGTCACGCCTCAAACCCTGCCATACCTCTCCGCTCTGTACCCCTGGACCGGCGCCGCCACCTGCCCGGATCATTGACGGGGAGCCGGCTTGGATTGTACGCCGGCTCCTGGACGTCCGTCGGAAGGGCCGGGGGTTCCAGTAGTTAGTGGACTGGGAGGGGTATGGACCCAAAGAACGCTCCTGGGTGAAGAGGAGCTTCATCCTGGACCCGGCCCTCCTGGCCGACGTCTACACCCGGCACCCGGACAAGCCCGGTCGGGCGCCAGGAGGCGCCCGTTGAGGGGGGGTCCTGTTGTGTGGGCCGCTGAAGAGGAGGTACTGCTGGCCCACCACCACCAGATGGCGCCCTGCTTGGAGTGCGGGCTCCAAGCACTAGAGGGTGTCAGAGTCGCTGGGAGTGACAGCTGTCACTCATCACCATCACTATAAAGGCCGGACTGCAACTCCACCTCCTCGCCGAGAAATCAGCTACCACTCAAGGTAACCTTCTCTGCGATTTATATTAAGACTAAAAACATTGTTCTGTGTGCAGCCGTGTTCCTGCGGGCTCTGTTGGAGGCTGGATTGGCGGACAGTGAGAGGGCGATGTTCTTTGCCTCTCACTCCATCCAGGAAAGAGACCAACAGGAGCTGCATGGGTGAAATTGTTTCTGGAGGTGGAGGTTCTCCCTCCCGGAGGAACTGAGCAAGGACGGATTACTGGGTGTGTCTTCACACACCCACCATTAACTGTTTCTGTTTCTGCCAGCAGTACAAGGTCTGACAGCTGGAGACGGTGGCCACCTGGGACTCGGGACTTGGCGGCTCCGGTGTTCTTCAGATCCGCTGGCGGTGGAAGCCGTGTGGGATCTGGCTCTTCTCTGGACAGACGTCTTCTATCCTCGAGCCTGCCCACACGTCACCTTGTGTATGATTGACTGTACTCCTCAATTGTTATTGTCTGTATTCCGTTGTGCAATTTACAACATTAAATTGTTACTTTTTGGCTTATCCATTGTCCGTTCATTAACACCCCCTGTTGTGGGTCCATGTCACTACACTTTCACAACACATACCCTTGCTGATATCTGTCAATCAACTAAGTCAAACAACTAATTGATAATTGTAAGTTATATAAATACTATATCCAACTAGTATTTTTCCCACAATTTTTTGTGAGACTAAAATCATTGATATTAAAGTAAAAGCAGATAATACATGTAGAAACTTTCCAGAAATCTCACTTTGTCACAGAAAGTGGGTCCTGTTATGTCAGGCATTTGCTATGCAGGCATCTCCAATGCAGGCATGTTTGACTAAGGTGTGAAGTATGACATATTTTTAAACCCACACCATAATAAAAAACATCAGACAAACTATTGAGTAAATATGAGTAATACACTTTATGACTGCAATTACAGTCTAACTTACCATGTAATTAATACTCACTGATTGTATTCTGACATTATATTTAGTTCAGCTTTCTTGCACCAGTGGTATGCAATTTATATAAAAAAAAAACCCAAAACAGTTTTATCCAAACTGGTGGTAAACATACAATATAGTCAAACCTTTAATAAATATATGATTGCAAAATGCTTTATAAAATGATGCTCAGTATAAATAAGTGTATATTTCACAATGAACATGCGTTACAGAAATAACCTCACGGCAAGTCGTGATTCAGGAGCATGAAATATACATTAATCTATTGGTTTGTGATATTGTGATGAAAAGCACCTCATTTTTGTCACAGCAGCACAAATTCATTCTAATTCATTCCGTGATGGCTGCATGAAATTAAAAGTGAAGCACGGAGTCGTGGTGGTTATGGTTAGGGTTGGGGGTAGGAGTAGGGTTAGTACTAATGAGTTTTAAAAAACCCGTCATGAAAATTTGACTCATTTCATGAAGGGAGCACGAAAAATAAACATGAGACTGGGCTGAATAACATTACAACAAAAACAACTAGTGCTATAGCTGCCCCAAAGACTACCAACTCTACCACTACTACTATTACTACCACCACTCTGGATCTGGAATCTGGATATCCCAACAAGTGTGTGTGTGTGTGTGTGTGTGTGTGTGTGTGTGTGTGTGTGTGTGTGTGTGTGTGTGTGTGTGTGTGTGTGTGTGTGTGTGTGTGTGTGTGTGTGTGTGTGTGTGTGAAGATATTTGTGATGTCATAAGGCAAGAATGTCAAATTAAAGATGACAAGAATCAAAGTGTTTAGATGACTGATGGACAGTGTATAGTGAGGCTATTCTGTCACAAGATGGTCTTATTGGTACAATCTTACAAAACTTTTCAAAGACACTACTTTGTGCATGTTCGGGAAGTGGTGTTGAAAACGCTGTTTGGAAGCATATTACCCAAAAAAGTCATAAAAACATGTTTTAATGTGACTAATGAACTCTACATTCTCCATATAGGATTTTTTTCCTGGTCAAAAATCATTGACAGGGCGCCAAGAAGCGCCTCTCTGTGTATTCTTAAGAATAAAAGACACACATCATGAAATTTGTTCCTAAGATAAAACTAAACAGCTAATGACTAGTTTATAATGTGTACCTTGATAAAAGCATTCACCCTCAGCAGGAACATAGTGCCTGTCCAATAGGCTATGAAAGATAAGATTTTTTTTGTTTCTACTGTGCTAGATTTTGTGTGACAATCAGGTAACTGCAGATAGACAGCAAAAACAAGCTTCTCCTTCTGTGACGGTAACAAGTTTTGCTCCATCGGATATGTTGCCTTAAAAGGCACTGCAGTGACGACACAGCACGTCACTGAAAATTTTAGACATTTTCAATTTGAAATGCTCAAAGCGGCTGCACAAAAAAAGTGAGGCACTCTGAAAAAAAATGCTGGGTGTGGCACTTTTTCACTCGGTGGCCACATATGATTCATTATCATTTAAACCAATTGAAAACAGATGCTGGCACTCAGAAAAAAAAAAAGAAGAAAATTCCACGTGGACACATGGAATTAGAAACCTTTGCAACACCTGTATTTTGGAACAATGTTCCTGAGTCAGTATCCCAAACACAGTACAAGAACCATTCATTTTTTTAACCTGCCTGTGCCTGTTGAGGGTCACAGGGAGGCTAGAACCTCCCCCAGCAGTCACTAGGTGAGAGGTGGTGCCCTGGACAGGCCACCAGTCTGTCGCAGGGCCAACACATATAGACAGATAGATTCACAATCTCACTCGCTTTAGTTCCCAATTCACCAAACCTGCATGCCTTTGGAAGCAGGAGAAAGCTGAGGCACCTGGAGGAAACCCATGCAAACTCCACACAGAAAGGAACCAGGCGGGAAGCGACCCCAGGTCCTTCTTACTGTGAGGGAACCGTTCTAACTACTTATCCATCGTGCTGCCCGTGGTTTTTGCAGGGACATCATTTTATATCACAAACATGTCCACCACCTACTGGGCATATCTGGAATTGTCGCAGGGAATAATATCAAATGCAAGATGAAAATTAGGACCAGTGTGGCTGAAGTTACACGTATCCTGAAATGACCTTATTAGTTTGTTTTATTTCCAAAACCTAGGTCTCTCGTCCACCGAGGTCATCGCTGTTTGAATGTAAATGCGGGCAAAATTCTCCCTAAAGTGGAATACTATTCCTGCATGCTTCTAAAAAGTGCTTAATAACATTATGGGATCATCAACTTTTGAGTCATGATGATGCAAAACAAGCAGCAGGTTTACGTCAGTGACATTGTGGGGTTCAGGCAGAGATCAACGCATAATAATTGTTAATAAATTCACAAATGAAAACATAATTTCACAATGTCAAACACATAATCATCACCACCTCTGTCAGCTTGCAAAGTTAATAACAGTATTATTAAAAAAGAAAAAGAATGAGTGACAAGTGTTTCACCTACATTTAATTATTATTACTATTATCGATTTGAGAACTTCACCTCACTTTTGCGCCACAGAAATGACATTTGACTGGAAATGACAATGAAACGGCACAAAGTAACATTTGCTACCACGAGCTCCGTGTGTTCTCCTGTGATGTTAAAAGTGAACAGAGTACGTGAGTCCTACCACGAGTGACGAGGGGCAAACACGATCACTTTCCACTCCAGCGGCTCCAAATCTTTGACTTCTTCTCAGTCAAACCTCGGCGGTGCAGCTCACCGGCTACTTTTTGTTCCACTACTGAGGAAGTTAGTGGTGAGTCACAAGATCCCGCCCACCCAAAAAAACTCAGTTTTCCTCCCTCCTCCAAACGAGACCAGACAGAGAGAGAGAGAAGTCCGGACAGGGACCGTGTGCGCCCACACAAACTGAACTCTTCCTTCCTCAGTATTCCCACTGAAGTCTTACTTCCTTACTTACTACTTCTCCAAAATATGAAGAGGAATGTCTTCCCTTTCATTCAGCAGAGCAGGGAGAAAAAGTTTTCAGTTAAAACACAAGTTTGTGAACAACTATTTCCAAAAACAGACTACGTTTACATGCACCCAATAATAGAGGTATCGATACTACTAACGATTATTTTCATTGTCGATTAGTTGGCGATTATTTTTTCGATTAATCAACTAATCAAACGATTATTTTCTTTTCCTGCTAAAAATGCATCAAGCTGCTGTGCACATTACAACTGACCTTTTAAGTTCACTTAATGGACCTTAATCAAAATACTTGATAATGATAAATTCAGATAAACAAAATACATCCATCCATTTTCTTCCGCTTTATCCAGAGTCGAGTCGCGGGGGCAGCAGCTCAAGCAAAGCCGCCCAGATCTCCCGATCCACACACACACCTCCCCCAGCTCCTCCGGGGGAACCCTAAGGCGTTCCCAAGCCAGTCAAGAGATGTAGTCCCTCCAGCGTGTCCTGGGTCTTCCCCGGGGCCTCCTCCCAATGGGATGTGCACGGAACACCTCTCCAGCGAGGCGTCCAGGGGGCATCCAGAAAGATGCCCGAGCCACCTCAGCTGGCTCCTTTCGAAGTGGCAGAGCAGCGGCTCGACTCCGAGCTCCTCCCGAGTGACCGAGCTCCCTATCTCTAAATAAAGGTCCGTCATGATGATTTGACGCCGAGCGGAATGGAAGCTCCTCCTATTTGATGATGCACCAGGGCGAATTTTCGCAGCGAAAGTCCACCCAAGCAGAGCGACACACCGGGCGAAGGAGGTGCGTCTGTCGCCACGCGACCCCCGCGAATTTGTAGCATCTGATCGCGCCCGGTGTGAACGCGGCATAAGGGAGCGCCCAGCCACCCTGCGGAGGAAACTCATCTCGGCCACTTGTACTCGCGATCTCGTGCTTTCGGTCATGAGCCAAATCTCATGACCATAGGTGAGGATCGGAACGTAGATCGATCGGTAAATCGACAGCTTTGCCCCCCTACTCAGCTCTCTCTTCACCACGACAGTCCGATACAGCGACCGCATCACTGCAGATGCTGCACCGATCCATCTATCGATCTCACGCTCCATCCGTCCCTCACTCGTGAACAAGACCCCGAGATACTTAAACTCTTCCACTTGAGGCAAGGACACTCCACCATAAACAAAATACACATTTAACTTAAAAGTGTGCATTTTATTATACACAAATATTAACAAGTACAAGTTTAACAGTGCAAGTGCTTGTAAACAATTTAAACTGCAGCTCCCTTATTCACTTGCTGCATTATTTAACAAAAACTGTGCAAAATGCCATAATGTGGCAATTCCTTACTTCAAAGTAAACATATAACCTCATTTCCATGATGAACATACAATTAGGATGCTCTGTGTCGTTACTCCAGCCATTTGGGGAGTGCATTGTCCTTTCTTGAGCATAAAATCATCCAGACGTCTTTGACTTTTGCTGTAGAAACAAAACAAAACGTACAATTTATGAATAGCAGAAATTTGGTGATATACTGGTATTAATTAAATTAGGGAATAATTTTACTTTAATTTAACAAAACAATCATATGCATTAGAAAAGTTAAATAATATATATATCAATACATGATAACTGTTGGGTAGCTAAACATGCTAGATTACCTTGTGTTGTTTGGGGTGGATTCGGCTGCCCCGGGATGTTTGCGTTTCAGGTGCTCGTGCATGACTGTAGTACTTCCACGACTTTGCACAGTCTGCATGTAAGTGACTTGGCGGCTTTGTTTTCTGTGAAATGCTCCCATCCTTTGGATTGTTTCGGTCTTGCTCTAAACGTCTCTGTTAACTCCACTTCAGCTCCTTGCTGTTGCTATACCGCCATTGTTTACCCGAGTGCGTTGTAGCAGAGTCTTTGCGTAGTCGTGATGGCATCGAAGGGACGCAGAAGTATAAATCACTTGGCTACAGTATCCGCTTATCCCTTGAGGAAACACCGCCCCCCCAAGTTCCTGTTGCAGTTAGCGCTTCCACAAAACACGTCGCCGGACCAAAATGATACAGTTTTTGAATGGTAAAACATTATTGGGCGATTTGTCAACAATAAAAATATGTGTCGATAAATTTTCATTGTCGACATTATCGATAATGTCGACTAATCGTGACAGCCCTAATCGATACCAATACTTTTTCATATTTAAGCTTCATAGATCCAAAGGATCCAAAAGACCTAGGATAGAATTTTGTCAAACATTGTATGTGACAACAAAATACTTTATTATCACAATCAACATTTTTGTTTAAAAAAAATATCACTCAACACAACTTAAAACAAAATCGCCTGAGGTAGAGGACTGACAAACCACAATACAAGGGTGCGCTGCTCCGTGTTGTGTGACACAGCGCAGCACTGCTCTTACAGACAGAGAGTAGACTTTGATGAATCTGTGTGCGCAGCAGTCAGTGCGTGTGGGAGAGAAAAAATGCTTGAGTATCGATCTTTTTACACGAGGATCGTTCAATATCAATACCAGCGTTGGTATCGATATTATCGATATTAAGATCGATCCGCCCACCTCTACCCAATAACCCTTTTATAACCCTTTCATAACTGGAATATTAGCAATAACCCGGTTGCGCACGGCCATGTAAACACCCGCGAAAAACCGAATATGCTCATATTCCGGTTTTTTAAAACCCGAATATGACCCCTGGGTTACTCCTTTTCTAACCTGAATATCAGGTCATATAAACGCACATCGGGATATCCCCATAGAAAGGAACATTATTTTGTGTTCTGCACATGTCCTATCTGCAAGGAATCTTGGTCTTTTGAGTATGGCAACTACTTGTATGCGGCGCGCGCAACCCACCGAACACCACAGAAGCAGAGGTAAACAAGCATGGGGAAATCCAGATGCAGCAGCACAGCACCACACTTTTGGAGCGAGGAGGAAATCGAGTACTTCATTAGTATTTTGAAAGACATGAATATAATGTCTTTTATTGATGATAGAAAGTACCGAGATAGCGACATTTACAAGAAGGTGCCCGAAAAGTTACCAAATCAAGCACCGGTGGAAGACTTGTGTCACTGTTTAGATGGAGGTATTCCAAATGATACCAATGACCATGTATACAGGAGTAACTCTGTTTGCTTAAGCATGTAAATGGGTTATTCCTAATGATTCAGAAACCGGAATATTGACCTTATCCCAAATATTAACGGCATGCAAACGTAGCCACAGTAAAATCACCAGTGTAAAACTAACACTGACAGTGTACATATGGTCCTACTCTGACCAGAGTGGGACCATGTGTTCACTGTCAGTGTTAATTTAACACTGATGATTTCACTTTGCACATTGTTTAGCAACAATGTGTGGAAGTTACACTCTGCCACAAAAAGTAAAATCTAATGGGGCTATTCCACAGAGCACCATTCCTTCTTGTTTAATCCCGAATAGCAAAGGCAAAGGCTATCCACTGAACCGTTGGGCAGATAAATATAATGTCTTATCTTATTCGCCCAAACTTTGGGCAGATAAATATAATGTCTTACCTTATTCGCCCAATCGTTGAGCATGATAAATATAATGTCTTACCTTATTCGCCCAACCGCTGGGCAGATAAATATAATGTCTTATCTTATTCGCCCAACCTTTCGGCAGATAAATATAATGTCTTATCTTATTCGCCCAACCGCTGGGCAGATAAATATAATGTCTTATCTTATTCGCCCAACCGCTGGGCAGATAAATATAATGTCTTATCTTATTCGCCCAACCGTTGGGCAGATAAATATAATGTCTTATCTTATTCGCCCAACCGCTGGGCAGATAAATATAATGTCTTATCTTATTCGCCCAACCTTTCGGCAGATAAATATAATGTCTTATCTTATTCGCCCAACCGCTGGGCAGATAAATATAATGTCTTAGCTTATTCGCCCAACCGCTGGGCAGATAAATATAATGTCTTATCTTATTCGCCCAACCGTTGGGCAGATAAATATAATGTCTTATCTTATTCGCCCAACCGCTGGGCAGATAAATATAATGTCTTACCTTATTCGCCCAACCGTTGGGCAGATCAATATAATGTCTTATCTTATTCGCCCAACCGCTGGGCAGATAAATATAATGTCTTACCTTATTCGCCCAACCGTTGGGCAGATCAATATAATGTCTTATCTTATTCGCCCAACCGTTGGGCAGATAAATATAATGTCTTATCTTATTCGCCCAACTATTGGGCAGATAAATATAATCTTATCTGCCCAACCGTGATCGTGTATTTGACACATTTTATGCATCTAAACTGCGTTTTTTACACCACTTTTTAAGGCTCTGTTGGCATATGTTTGACACATTTAACGGCACCATCTTTAATTACTGCGAAAACACCGCAATGGATGAAAACAGACAAACTTCATAAGCATTTTGAACAGAAGCCTGTTAACAATGACGATTTTTGAACAAAATGCTGCTTGTTGGCTGTAAGATGGTGTTAGCTTGACACAGTTCCCTGGGTGTGATGAGCCAAACATAACCACTTTAGATCACAGCTCCTCCGCAGGCTGTGAACCCTCCCGCAGCCAGCGAGAAAATATCTGCCTTTTTTCCCTCCCGCATTGGAACCGGAAGTGAGCTTACAAGCACACTCATTGGTTGGTTGTGGTTGGGCGTATATGCTTGTGAATTTACTTTATTGACCCAACAGTTGGGCATATAGCCACTCCGAATAGCAAATAAGGGTATGTTTTGAAGCATCATAGCAACTTCTTGATCCATCTGGAGAGGAACAGCAGTAGTCAGTAAACCAGTATTGATCATTATTATCACTTTACCGAGGCGTTGCTAGGCCGGTAGCGTAGATTTGCGTTGACGCTACCTGGCTATACCCGCCCGCAGTAGCGAACAAGTATTGGCATGCCCGTCCGCTGTGCGTAAACAAATGACGTAAACAAGAACTGTCCGCAGAGGAAAAGATAAAAAGGCGAGAAGTGCGTGTTGTTCCCAATATGGATGATTTTTTCATGGATAGTCCGACAAAGAACAGCAGCCAGCTTGATGAGGACACACTGGCGAATTTGGAGAGCAGTGCGGTGCCAGCTAACACGACAAAATCCACTGAGTTTGGAATGCGCAAGTTCCGTGACTGGCTCGCGCGGTGTAATATTGAATGCGACCTGCATACTGTTACGCCACGTGGTGTGTATCTCAGTAAAGCGATAATAATACAAATAACATGCTGTTGTCGTGCTAACTCGGGTGAATATCTGTCATTTTGGGTGACTGGGCATGAATGTCGGGCCTCTGAAAATGCATACCGCCCTCCAAAAGCATGTTATTGTATTAGTATGTCTGGTGTTTATATTAGTGCATTTATATTTATATTTGCAAACTTTTTTTTTAACTTTCACTTTTGATACTCTGTGTGCTTCTTACCCTGTGTGCTGCTATACAATGCTGCTGGAACCTTAATTTCCCTGAGTGAGTCCACAGGATCAATAAAGTTCTATCTAATCTAATCTAATCTTTGTCAAGCTTGAACAAACTTGGTATACTTAGTAGTTACAGCTAGTGTGCCTTGATAGAGAGAGTGGCGACATGACGAGTCAAAAAAAAAAAAAAAAAAATCAGTCACGTGACTCATGGTAACATCTTGGGTTCAAAATAGCATTCACTGTTAATCTGTCTGCATGTAAATCCAGCTATTTTATTTACTAATTTGCTGAAAATACCGGGTTGTTGTGCATTTGGAGGCACAAACAGACACAACAAGGGTTTCAAGATGTACCAATTCCCTTCAGATCTGAACAGAAGAACAATTTGGGAAAATAAAGTCAGCTGTGTGGGATGGAAGCTGACATCATTGTCAAAGCTTTTGAGACGTAAATTTATTGTTCAGTCCCATGTACAATAAAACTCACTTAAACCATCATCGTATAAACCAGATATTCATCGAACATAAAAAGTCCCAAAGTTTTTGTATTGTTTTCCATGTAAGAAACACCATATATAACGGATTTTGTATAAAGGATTTTTCGCTCACATCGGATAAAATGTCCCGTCCAATTGGAATGTATTTCCATTAAAACCCCTCACATGTGGGACCGGAGACATTTCCGTGATTAAAAGCCCAACTGTTTATTTTTTTTCACACCGTGCTCAGACTCGGAGCCGCGGCCTAATTAGGCACACGTCAGGCTGCAGGCTGCACACGCCGATTACAGTTTGACAATGGATCAAATACATTTGGCAGAAAAAAAATTCAGAGGCGCCTCCTGACTGTAACTAATCCGTTACATACATATTGCTCACATTGAATAAATGTCCCATCCAATCGCAATGTATTTCTATTAAAAGCCCCGAGCAGTCTGGACGTGCAGAGGTACATTTAAAGTTCAGCACTCTGACACTCGCCGATTTGAGGAAAAGTGGGACCGGAGTCATTTCTATGATTAAAAGTCCAACCGTTTATTTTTTCAAATCATGTTCATACCTGAAGCCTGATGTGCACCTGTTAAATCAGACACACATTTTCTTCTTTCAATCCTTCGTCCGCCATCATATTATAATACTTTTTACAGTGCGCGCTGATTACAAATGAATCAGAAAAGTCCTTAAATTTACAGCACAAAGGCGGTAAAAGAGGAAATTGTACAGCTTACATTTGATTTGGAGGTGATGATTGCAGAATGAAAAGCTTGTTGACGGTCAAATTAGTCCAGAATAAAGCATAATCCAGAGATAGAGAACTTTAAAACTGTCACGCACATCATTGCATGACACTGAGTTACAGAGCTACAAAATCAGGCTTTAAATTAATTAAATAAATCATCCTGAATTGTAAATTTATGTAAATTTGATAGTTTAACTATTTTATATTTATTTTGATAGTACCTATACCTGGATGTGTTGCTGTATCTGGTTAAATGATTTTAAAAAAATGTTGAAAACATTAAAGGTTCATTCAGTAGTTCAGCAGAGTTGGAACCAAAGTGGCACCATATTCTGAGTTGACCCCACTCTCTTTAATCAAGGCAATCTAGTTACGGCCATTATCAAGACCAGTTTTGAAATTGTGGTCAAATTTTTAAACTGTTCAAAAATGTCATCCCGATTCTGGAAACTGTTGCTATTGTGTGGTAATGTCCAGGTGTTTGGAGTCTTAACAGCTTCAGTCATGTTCAAACAACTTTAAAAAGGCTATTCCTAGTGAGTACAGCTTGAAACTTGTTTCACTGTGCTCCGCAGGGGTAAAAATTTGAAGCCGGAGCAGCATTTGTTGCAGTTCTGTTCACGGGGACACCTCCTTAAAACCTCAATACTTGCACAGATTTAATCCCCGCACTGCTGTGCAATTCGTTGTGCCAGTGCAACCTGCTTTGTTCCACTGGATGCTGTGCTTTGTGCTGCTGGATGCAGCGTTATATAAAATAATTATTTTGTAGTGGATGACTCCTGTCCTGTGCACCAACAGCATTTGCTATATATTTGTTTTGTGAATTGTTTTGTAATTTGTGTCTGTAGCATGGCCCAAGCAGAGGGTCACCCCGTTGAGTTTGGTCTGCTTGTGGTTTCTTCCTCAGAGGGAGTTTTTCCTTACCACTGTTGCTCTGGGGATTAGTAAGGTTAGACCTTACTTGTGTGAAGTGCCTTGAGGCAACTCTGTTGTGATTTGGCGCTATATAAATGAAAACAAATTGAATTGAAAATGATGCATTTGCTCTTGGAACTTAGCTGATGAAACAATTGCTCATCGCTCCAGGAATCGCAGAGGAAATATCTATAGCTGCAGTTTTTCTTGTATGCTTCATGAAGTGAAGAAGGCATTTAGAATAGTCTCAAAGATAAGTAAGGATTAAACAACTTGAAGCCCTGCATTATATGGTTTGAATGCACAGCTTCGAGTTGTTTAATTCGCTTATACCGTAGTCCCACACAGTGAGCTAACACACAAATATTTATTTAACAGAACTTGATAAAAATGCATAAGTATTTGGGACTATTTTATGCCATTTTATTTTTATTTTATGCTATTATATATATATATATATATATATATATATATATATATATATATATATATATATATATATATATATATATATATGGCAAGTTGTGGAGTTACACAAACCCCAGTAAATCAGTTTGGTGCAACATAATTATTTGATTCACAAACCTTGCAAACATGTTTAATGGACCTGTTAGATAATATCTGTGCTAATTCTTTGTTTTATGTTAGCTATCGAGTATTTGTGTTATGTGTTTGGAACTTCTGAGAAATATGTTTTACTTCATCATGTGTCCAAGTTTCAGACACAGGGAGAGCTCCCCCTGTTGGTGAGAGCCAGTAACATTAGAAATGTGAGACTAAACCACACCCGTGTTAACACCCACAAGGTATAAAAAGTGTTGTATGACTCATTTTAGGGGCCTTTCACAAGATGGACACTATCTGTGAGGGTCCCAGGCCTGGTTTTTAAAGTGACTTTTAATAAACTCAAAATGAGGAATTCAATGGTTTGGTTTTTGGTAAGGGGCAAAATCCTACATAAAAGGACAAGGTAAAAATATCAGACGCTAATAAATTAAGTAGAACTAAGCTAAGTACCTTACATTGGACCACAGAAATTACTTAATGTTGAAGGTATTGTAACTGTTTAATGCAGTAGCCAATTAAAACCAGTTGTGACAATTTTGCCTTATACATCATGAACACAGAGAGTTGATAGATTGTGTTTAAGGCAGGCGGGCTTCAAGTCTCACGGGAGACGCAGCACGGCTAAGCAGAGCATCTTAAGAAAGACCTTCGCCATGCTTCAAGACAATTCCTTGTGTATTTTCTCACAGGGTTGGTATCCTGCTCAAGAACACACTCATCTCATGGTCAGGAGTACAATTTTTTTTCCAAGCATATGGGGAAATTGACTGTCTTATGTTATTTTGACATGATTGAATCACTTAAAAGCTATGCAGGTGAACTCCAAGCAAATATTACATGATTTATTCACATTCATTTTATAAACAGAACATTGTATAGTAGGAAATTACACTCAAGTTTTTTTTTTTTGAGTGCTGCAGCAACTCAGTGCATTTAGGATGATGAAGACCACTGTGCTCATTGGGACCTTCAAAGCAGTAGAAATGTTTCTGTACCCTTCCCCAGATTTGTGCTTTGAGACAATTCTGTCTCAGAAGTCTGCAGACAATTCCTTTCACTTCGTGCTTGGTTTGTGCTCTGACATGTACTGTCAGCTGTGGGATCTTATATGTCGACAGGTGTGTGCCTTTCCAATTCATTTCCAATCAAATGATTTTACTCGATGTGGACTCCAATTAAGCTGTTGACGCATCTCAGGGATAGCCAGTGGAAACAGGATGTACCGGAGGTCAATTTTAAGCTTCATGGCAATGGCTGTGAATACTCATGTAAATGTGAGTTCTTGTTGTTTTTGTTTTGTTTTTAAATAAATTTGCAAAAATCTAAAAAAAAAAAAAAACTTTTCACATTGTCATTATGGGGTATTGTGTGTAAAATTTTGAGAAAACAAATAATTTTATCCATTTTGTAATAACAAAATGTGGAAATGTGGAAGTGAAGCACTGTGAATACTTTCCAGATGCACTGTATATGAAGGATGCCTGGAACAGACCCCTGTATGGCTCTGTTCCTCAGGACGTCCATTATTTGTCCATCTCTGTTGTAAAACTTTTGTAAATGTAAATCTTTTTTAGAAAAAAGATCCATTTGTCATCTATGGAGAAAAAGGTAGTTATGCATTCAATAAAAGTATTTATACATTCATATATATATATATATATATATATATAGAGAGAGAGAGAGAGAGAGAGAGAGAGAGATAGAGTAAAATATGCCAGTTGCATGGCAAGTTCAAGGAGATAATGATTTTAGATTGTGATTTTTTTCAATAGACATGGTGGCCTTAATGGTTTGCGCTGTTGCCTCACAGCAAGAAGGTTGTAGGATAGCCCTTTCTGTGTGAAGTTTGCATGTTGTACTCGTGGGTTCTCTCCAGTGCTCTGGCTTCCTCCCACATCCAAAGACATGCAGGTTAGGTGAATTGGAAACTTTAAATTGACTGTCGGTGTACATGAATGTGTTTGTCTGTCTACATGTGGCCCTGTGACAGACTGGAGTCCTGCCCAGGGTGTTCCCTGCCTCACGCCCTATGACTGCTGGAATAGGCTCCAATGCCCCTGTGACCCTTAATTGGAGTAATCATGCCTCTTGCAATCATGTTTAGTGCAACAACAACCTTATTTATCATTGTGGTGACACATCAACTCCTCAACTACAACTGAACTCGAAGCTAGACTGCCTGATAGCTTCACGTTTGGAAAATGCCCAATCAGTAGACAGTCTTATGGACAGTTTAAACTCAGCTCTCAAAACTACACTCGACATGATTGTGCCACCTATATTAAAACCCACGCCCCCCAAAACACAGTCACCTAGTTTCAATGATTACTTGCGTGACCCCAAGCATAACAACAGAGGTTGAGAACGGAAATGGCGTAGTTCAAAATTAGAAGTATTCCACCTTGCGTGGCGTGATGCTATCTTAGACTATAAGTATGCATTACTGGCTACAAAGTGGACCTATTACTCTGATTTGATTAACAAAAACAAGCATAACTCAAACTTCCTGTATTCATGGACAACCATCTGTAAGTCGATCTGTTTTTACAGCACAAGATTTCTTGGATTAGTTTGAGAAGAAAATAGATGACATGAGGTTAAACATATCCCAGCATGCCTTAACCCAGCTGCTATACTCTGCTATTGAGGTGGGTGCCATTACTGAGGTATTACCTAGATGTACAGAATTTGATATTATCTCACTAGGTCTGCTGACAAAACTCGTAATGTCTACAAAAAGAACAACCTGCTTATTTGATCCTATACCATCAAAGCTGTTTTGGTCCTGTTACTAACCTATAAACTTATTCACAGACTGGCAACTCCCTACTTAGCTGACCTAATTAAACTGTATGTACCGGCCCGGGCTCTGCATTCTCTTGGAGCGGGACTATTTTGTGTCCCTAGGGTGAATAAAAAGTCTGCGGGTCACAGAGCTTTTGCTTATCGTACACCTGCTTTGTGGAATGATCTCACTGCATTAATAAAACAGTGAGATTCTGGAGAGACTTTCAAATCCAGACTTAAGATGCACTTATTTTCCCTTTTGTATGGTTAGCATACTGGCATACTGACTATTACTATGTTTTTTATCCTTTTAGATTAATTTTATTAGTAAAGAGAGCGGGCCACGGCCTCAACTTTATCTAAAGTCTGAGTCTTTTAGTGAAGCTTAGGGCTAGTGGCCAGCAATCACCTTAGTATTTCTTCAGTTTTACTTGTTGCTTAATGCTGACAAATTACGAGGTCTGTTAGAAAACTATCCGACCTTTTTAGTTTTTTAAAAAAACTATGTGGATTTGAATCATGTGCGCTTGCATCAGCCAAGCTTGAACCTTCATGTGCATGCGTGAGTTTTTTCACGCCTGTCGGTTGCGTCATTTGCCTGTGGGCAGGCTTTGAGTGAGCACTGGTCCACCCCCCTCGTCGGATTTTCATTGTCAGGGAAATGGCTGAGCGATTGGAGCAGCGCTGAATCAAATTTTTCCAGAAACTGTGAGAGACAGCCAGATGTAAACCATTCGGAAGATTCAGACGGCTTTCGGTGAGGATACTCTGGGCGTCACACAGATTAAGGAGTGTTACAACCGGATTAAAGACAGCCCACAGCGGCGGAGGGCGAGCCGTGCTCCGAGCGGCCATCGACAGGCTGAAACGACCAGATCATTTCCAAAGTGAAGGCTGTGTTGATCCGGGACGTCGTCTGACTACCAGAGAAATTGCAGAAGAGTTGGACATCAGCACTTTTGTGGCACATTCCACTGTTACAGGAGATTTTGTAATGAAAGATGTGCGGAGGAATTCGCGCATCGGGACGGAGCCGCAATGGCGCACAACAAAAACCACATCCGTGTTGGAAACCATTCGGAAGATTCAGACGGCTTTTGGTGGCTTTTCAGTCGAGTGAGTATCCGAGAAATTGTGTAACAGCTGGGCATGTCACAACTTGTCCTGTGAGACAATAAATATCTGGGATTGGGTCCACCTTAAATACTGGTATCCAGTACCTTAGAATTGTTGTGATGGTGTGGTTAAGTCCAAATGAAAGAGTTAGGCCAGTTGTCATTCTTGTCTACATAATGTTATAGGAATGATATCACTTCATGTCAGTGTAACACTATTTAGTGGTTGTGGAGTAAATATGTTACCCAGGCAGCACTAATGACAGACCATGCAGTATGTAACTACACCTTGGCAATACCACCACATTCACTTTAGCGCCTGTGAAATCACATATTGTCCTGCCACTAACTGCTGCGTGCAAATCAGATGACATCATAACAACTGAATTGGTCTGCAGGGATCTGGTTTATTATACTAATCTGGTTTGTGATACTGAATGACACTTTACATTTGCAAACATAAAACATTTATTTTCAGCAGATTTGGATTTACAATAAAATAGAAATTATACTCTGCACTTGTGCTACCTATTAGCCATGTAGTGAAATGTGAAGAAAAAATGCCTTGTGACTTAAAGAATTTGGCTGCTTTTAGTCACAGTTGCTAAGAACCTTTTTTCATGGTCATATGTAGTGCATACAAAGCAAGTAGCTTGTCTGATTTTCCCAAATCAAATGCACATTTGACCTAAAGTCATTCTGGTGAGCCAGATGGGCCTACTATATGTTGAGGAGTATAAGGCTGACCCTCTTGCTAGGATGTGGATGTTATACGAGGTCTGCGAGAAAAATAACGTACCTTTTTATTTTTTTCAAAAACTATATGGATTTGAATCACGTGCGATTACATCAGCCAACCTTGAACCCTCGTGCACATGCGTGAGTTTTGTCACGCCTGTCAGTTACGTCATTCACCTGTGGGCAGGCTTTGAGTGAGCACTCGTCCATCCCCCTCGTCGGAATTCCTTTGTCTAACAACTTGCTGAGAGACTGGCGCTCTGCTTTATAAAAGTTTTTTTTCAGAACCTGTGAGGCAGATCGAAGTGGACACCATTTGAGAAATTCAGATGGTTTTCGGTGAAAATTTTAACGGCTGATGAGAGATTATGGAGTCGTACTGTCGTTTTAAGGACTTCCCATGGAGCGGGACGTGTGAGCGTCTGAGTGGTGTCCAAAAAATGAGGTGGGCTTCATAGATAATTGGCAAAGCTTCTGGGGAAAACCTGGTCTTGTTAGGAGAGACGGCATCCATCCCACTTTGGATGGAGCAGCTCTCATTTCTAGAAATCTGGCCAATTTTCTTAAATCCTCCAAACCGTGACTATCCAGGGTTGGGACCAGGAAGCAGAGTTGTAGTCTTACACACCTCTCTGCAGCTTCTCTCCCCCTGCCATCCCCTCATTACCCCATCCCCGTAGAGACGGTGCCTGCTCCCAGACTACCAATAACCAGCAAAAATCTATTTAAGCATAAAAATTCAAAAAGAAAAAAAAATATAGCACCTTCAACTGCACCACAGACTAAAACAGTTAAATGTGGTCTATTAAACATTAGGTCTCTCTCTTCTAAGTCCCTGTTGGTAAATTATATAATAATTGATCAACATATTGATTTATTCTGCCTTACAGAAACCTGGTTACAGCAGGATGAATATGTTAGTTTAAATGAGTCAACACCCCCGAGTCACACTAACTGTCAGAATGCTCGTAGCACGGGCCGGGGCGGAGGATTAGCAGCAATCTTCCATTCCAGCTTATTAATTAATCAAAAACCCAGACAGAGCTTTAATTCATTTGAAAGCTTGACTCTTAGTCTTGTCCATCCAAATTGGAAGTCCCAAAAAACAGTTTTATTTGTTATTATCTATCGTCCACCTGGTCGTTACTGTGAGTTTCTCTGTGAATTTTCAGACCTTTTGTCTGACTTAGTGCTTAGCTCAGATAAGATAATTATAGTGGGCGATTTTAACATCCACACAGATGCTGAGAATGACAGCCTCAACACTGCATTTAATCTATTATTAGACTCTATTGGCTTTGCTCAAAAAGTAAATGAGTCCACCCACCACTTTAATCATATCTTAGATCTTGTTCTGACTTATGGTATGGAAATAGAAGACTTAACAGTATTCCCTGAAAACTCCCTTCTGTCTGATCATTTCTTAATAACATTTACATTTACTCTGATGGACTACCCAGCAGTGGGGAATAAGTTTCATTACACTAGAAGTCTTTCAGAAAGCGCTGTAACTAGGTTTAAGGATATGATTCCTTCTTTATGTTCTCTAATGCCATATACCAACACAGTGCAGAGTAGCTACCTAAACTCTGTAAGTGAGATAGAGTATCTCGTCAATAGTTTTACATCCTCATTGAAGACAACTTTGGATGCTGTAGCTCCTCTA
The DNA here is from genome assembly GCF_902500255.1 of Thalassophryne amazonica. Taxonomy (NCBI): domain Eukaryota; kingdom Metazoa; phylum Chordata; class Actinopteri; order Batrachoidiformes; family Batrachoididae; genus Thalassophryne; species Thalassophryne amazonica. The sequence goes on along the minus strand of NC_047109.1, from coordinate 46,737,734 downwards.
AAAAAGAGAGCTTTAAATCAGAAGTGCCTGACTCCGTGGTATAACTCACAAACTCGTATCTTAAAGCAGATAACCCGTAAGTTGGAGAGGAAACGGCGTCTCACTAATTTAGAAGATCTTCACTTAGCCTGGAAAAAGAGTCTGTTGCTCTATAAAAAAGCCCTCCGTAAAGCTAGGACATCTTTCTACTCATCACTAATTGAAGAAAATAAGAACAACCCCAGGTTTCTTTTCAGCACTGTAGCCAGGCTGACAAAGAGTCAGAGCTCTATTGAGCTGAGTATTCCATTAACTTTAACTAGTAATGACTTCAAGACTTTCTTTGCTAACAAAATTTTAACTATTAGAGAAAAAATTACTCATAACCATCCCAAAGACGTATCGTTATCTTTGGCTGCTTTCAGTGATGCCTGTATTTGGTTAGACTCTTTCTCTCCGATTGTTCTGTCTGAGTTATTTTCATTAGTTACTTCATCCAAACCATCAACATGTTTATTAGACCCCATTCCTACCAGACTGCTCAAGGAAGCCCTACCATTATTTAATGCTTCAATCTTAAATATGATCAATCTATCTTTGTTAGTTGGCTATGTACCACAGGCTTTTAAGGTGGCAGTAATTAAACCATTACTTAAAAAGCCATCACTTGACCCAGCTATCTTAGCTAATTATAGGCCAATCTCCAACCTTCCTTTTCTCTCAAAAATTCTTGAAAGGGTAGTTGTAAAACAGCTAACTGATCATCTGCAGAGGAATGGTCTATTTGAAGAGTTTCAGTCAGGTTTTAGAATTCATCATAGTACAGAAACAGCATTAGTGAAGGTTACAAATGATCTTCTTATGGCCTCGGACAGTGGACTCATCTCTGTGCTTGTTCTGTTAGACCTCAGTGCTGCTTTTGATACTGTTGACCATAAAAATTTATTACAGAGATTAGAGCATGCCATAGGTATTAAAGGCACTGCGCTGCGGTGGTTTGAATCATATTTGTCTAATAGATTACAATTTGTTCATGTAAATGGGGAATCTTCTTCACAGACTAAAGTTAATTATGGAGTTCCACAAGGTTCTGTGCTAGGACCAATTTTATTCACTTTATACATGCTTCCCTTAGGCAGTATTATTAGACGGTATTGCTTAAATTTTCATTGTTACGCAGATGATACCCAGCTTTATCTATCCATGAAGCCAGAGGACACACACCAATTAGCTAAACTGCAGGATTGTCTTACAGACATAAAGACATGGATGACCTCTAATTTCCTGCTTTTAAACTCAGATAAAACTGAAGTTATTGTACTTGGCCCCACAAATCTTAGAAACATGGTGTCTAACCAGATCCTTACTGTGGATGGCATTACCCTGACCTCTAGTCATACTGTGAGAAATCTTGGAGTCATTTTTGATCAGGATATGTCATTCAAAGCGCATATTAAACAAATATGTAGGACTGCTTTTTTGCATTTACGCAATATCTCTAAAATCAGAAAGGTCTTGTCTCAGAGTGATGCTGAAAAACTAATTCATGCATTTATTTCCTCTAGGCTGGACTATTGTAATTCATTATTATCAGGTTGTCCTAAAAGTTCCCTAAAAAGCCTTCAGTTAATTCAAAATGCTGCAGCTAGAGTACTGACGGGGACTAGAAGGAGAGAGCATATCTCACCCATATTGGCCTCTCTTCATTGGCTTCCTGTTAATTCTAGAATAGAATTTAAAATTCTTCTTCTTACTTATAAGGTTTTGAATAATCAGGTCCCATCTTATCTTAGGGACCTCGTAGTACCATATCACCCCAATAGAGCGCTTCGCTCTCAGACTGCAGGCTTACTTGTAGTTCCTAGGGTTTGTAAGAGTAGAATGGGAGGCAGAGCCTTCAGCTTTCAGGCTCCTCTCCTGTGGAACCAGCTCCCAATTCAGATCAGGGAGACAGACACCCTCTCTACTTTTAAGATTAGGCTTAAAACTTTCCTTTTTGCTAAAGCTTATAGTTAGGGCTGGATCAGGTGACCCTGAACCATCCCTTAGTTATGCTGCTATAGACGTAGACTGCTGGGGGGTTCCCATGATGCACTGTTTCTTTCTCTTTTTGCTCTGTATGCACCACTCTGCATTTAATCATTAGTGATCGATCTCTGCTCCCCTCCACAGCATGTCTTTTTCCTGGTTCTCTCCCTCAGCCCCAACCAGTCCCAGCAGAAGACTGCCCCTCCCTGAGCCTGGTTCTGCTGGAGGTTTCTTCCTGTTAAAAGGGAGTTTTTCCTTCCCACTGTAGCCAAGTGTTTGCTCACAGGGGGTCGTTTTGACCGTTGGGGTTTTACATAATTATTGTATGGCCTTGCCTTACAATATAAAGCGCCTTGGGGCAACTGTTTGTTGTGATTTGGCGCTATATAAAAAAATTGATTGATTGATTGATTGATACGTGTTGCTGGGTGCAGACGCACCCACATCTAACTGTTTTTGTTCCTCGCCAGCAGTACCAGATCCGACAAGCGGAGGCAGTGGCCACCTGGGAGTTCGGGACTTGGCGGCTCCAGTATTCCCGGGGTTCGGTGGCGGAGGAAATCGTGTGGTTCCGGTTCTGCTTTGGACAGACGTCTCTTATCTTCGAGCCTGTCCACGCGACACATTTTTGTGAATTGACTTCATTGACTATTATTGTAATCTGCTGTGTTTGTTGTGCTTATTCACAACAGTAAAGTGTTGTTATTTGACTTCCTCCATTGTCCGTTCATTTGCGCCCCCTGTTGTGGGTCCGTGTCACTACACTTTCCCAACAGGATATCTCGGCCAGCGTCATGGACTCCGAGGGGCGTCACCCGGCTGTTGAACGACCAATGGGAGAGCAGGGAGCGCAGGCGTCTGCAGGAGACGTGATTGGTGAGCTGCAGCCCATTCTCACCGCCTTTACGGCTCGGTTGGATCAAATGACTGAGCAAAACATCCTCCTGAACTGCAGGGTGGAGGCTCTCTCCGCACAGATGGCGGCGAGCGCTCAGGGCGCTGCTGCAGCTCATCCTCCTGCCGACCCTGTGCAGGATATAAACGTTCCAGTGGTGGTTCAACAACCCCTCCCACCATCCCCTGAAGCATACATAAGCCCTCCTGAGCCGTACGGAGGTTGTGTGGAGACATGCGCGGATTTTCTTATGCAGTGTTCGCTCGTCTTCGCACAACGTCCCGTCATGTACGCGTCAGATGCTAGTAAAATAGCTTATGTGATTGCGCTGCTTCTGGGAAAAGCACGCGCCTGGGCTACGGCGCTCTGGGAACAGAACTCACGGTTGTTATCAGCATACACTGGGTTTGTGGGGGAGTTCAGAACAATGTTCGATCACCCTAACAGAGGAGAGACCGCTTCAACCGTGCTGCTGTCAATGAGACAGGGACGCGAGAGCGCAGCCGCTTATGCAGTCAACTTCCGCATCGCGGCTGCGAGGTCCGGCTGGAATAACGTTGCGCTCCGTGCCGCCTTCATAAACGGACTGTCGTTGGTTCTGAAGGAGCAGCTGGTAGCTAAGGAGGAACCGCGGGATTTAGATGGGCTTATCGATCTCGTTATACGGTTAGACAATCGGTTGGAAGAACGCCGTCGGGAGCGAGGCGAAGGACGTGACCGGATACGCGCCGCCCCTCTCCCTTCCGGGTTCGAAAAGGGGCCGCCCTCCCCACGCTCCACAGCCGCAGCGCTTTGTGGGGCAACAGCTCCCCCTGCTGACGTAGTTAGGGAAACGCACAGGGCCAAAATGGGGAGGCTGATCCGTGGAGAGTGTTTTCTCTGCAGCGCAACTGAGCACACACAGAGAAACTGCCCCAAACGGCCAAAACGACAACACTCGCCCTTAGAGACTGGGCTAAGGGGGGGTTAAAACATTCAAGTGAAACACACACAAATTGCCACACGACTCCCAGTCACAATCCTGAGCGGGGATTTAACCCTTCAAGCCCAAGCACTGGTGGACACGGGGTCAGAAGGGAATCTGCTAGACAGCAGATGGGCAAGGGAGGTAGGGCTCCCTCTGGTGGCGCTTCCTTCGCCGTTGCAAGTGCGGGCACTAGATGGCACCCTCCTCCCTTTACTCACACACAAGACACCACCAGTAACTCTGGTGGTGTCTGGAAACCACCGGGAGGAGATTGAGTTTTTTGTAACTCCTTCTACCTCCCGCGTGATTTTGGGCATCCCATGGATGTTGAAGCACAATCCCCGGATTGATTGGCCGTCTGGGGTGGTGGTTCAGTGGAGCGAAACCTGCCATCGGGGGTGTTTAGGATCCTCGGTTCCTCCCGGTTCACAGGCTAAGGAGGAGGTCAAAGTCCCTCCCAATCTGACGGCAGTGCCGGTTGAGTACCACAATCTTGCTGACGTCTTCAGTAAGGATCTGGCACTCACCCTTCCCCCGCACCGTCCGTACGATTGTGCCATTGATTTGGTTCCAGGTGCTGAGTTCCCGTCCAGCAGGCTGTACAACCTCTCACGACCTGAGCGCGAATCAATGGAGACCTACATCCGGGACTCATTAGCTGCCGGGCTGATCCGGAACTCCACCTCCCTGATGGGGGCAGGTTTCTTTTTTGTGGGCAAGAAAGATGGCGGACTCCGTCCATGCATTGATTACAGGGGGCTGAATGAGATTACGGTTCGCAACCGATACCCGTTGCCATTGTTAGATTCCGTGTTCACCCCCCTGCATGGAGCCAAAATCTTTGCTAAGCTGGATCTTAGAAATGCGTATCACCTGGTTCGGATCCGGAAGGGAGACGAATGGAAGACGGCATTTAACACCCCATTAGGTCACTTTGAGTACCTGGTCATGCCGTTCGGCCTCACCAACGCCCCCGCGACGTTCCAAGCCTTGGTTAACGATGTCTTGCGGGACTTCCTGCACCGATTCGTCTTCGTATATCTGGACGATATTCTCATCTTTTCTCCGGATCCTGAGACCCATGTCCAGCATGTACGTCAGGTCCTGCAGCGGTTGTTAGAGAACCGACTGTTTGTGAAGGGCGAGAAGTGCGAGTTTCACCGCACGTCTTTGTCCTTCCTGGGGTTTATCATCTCCTCTAACTCCGTCGCCCCTGATCCGGCCAAGGTTGCGGCGGTGAGAGATTGGCCCCAACCAACAAGCCGTAGGAAGCTGCAACAGTTCCTCGGCTTCGCTAATTTCTATAGGAGGTTCATTAAGGGCTACAGTCAGGTAGTTAGCCCCCTGACAGCCCTGACCTCTCCAAAAGTCCCCTTCACCTGGTCGGATCGGTGCGAAGCCGCGTTCAAGGAGTTGAAACGACGGTTCTCTACTGCGCCAGTTTTGGTGCAGCCCGACCCTAGCCGCCAGTTCATGGTTGAGGTGGACGCCTCTGACTCAGGGATAGGAGCCGTGCTGTCCCAGAGCGGAGAGACCGATAAGGTACTTCACCCGTGTGCCTACTTTTCACGCAGGTTGACCCCGGCTGAACGGAACTATGACGTCGGCAATCGAGAACTCCTTGCAGTGAAAGAGGCTCTTGAAGAGTGGAGACATCTGTTGGAGGGAACGTCCGTGCCATTCACGGTTTTCACTGACCACCGGAACCTGGAGTATATCAGGACCGCCAAGCGGCTGAACCCCAGGCAAGCCCGCTGGTCACTGTTCTTCGGTCGTTTTGACTTCCGGATCACCTACCGCCCCGGGACCAAAAACCAGAGATCGGATGCCTTGTCCCTGGTGCATGAAGACGAAGTCAAAACTGAGTTGTCGGATCCACCGGAACCTATCATCCCGGAGTCCGCTATCGTGGCCACCCTCACCTGGGACATAGAGAAAACCGTCCGGGAGGCCCTGGCATGGAGCCCGGATCCTGGAACTGGGCCGAAGAACAAACTTTACGTCCCACCAGAGGCCAGGGCTGCAGTCCTGGACTTCTGTCACGGCTCCAAGTTCTCCTGTCATCCAGGGGTGCGTAGGACTGTGGCAGTTGTCCGGCAGCGCTTCTGGTGGGCGTCCCTGGAGGCCGACATCCGGGATTATATCCAGGCCTGCACCACCTGTGCCAGGGGCAAGGCTGACCACCGCAGGGCATCGGGACTGCTCCAGCCACTGCCTGTGCCTCATCGCCCCTGGTCCCACATCGGCCTGGATTTTGTCACGGGCCTCCCGCCGTCCCAGGGCAACACCACCATCGTCACGATAGTGGACCGATTCTCCAAGGCGGCCCACTTCGTGGCCCTCCCGAAGCTCCCGACTGCCCAGGAGACAACGGACCTCCTGGTCCACCACGTCGTCCGGCTGCATGGGATTCCAACAGACATCATCTCCGATCGCGGTCCCCAGTTCTCCTCGCAAGTCTGGAGGAGCTTCTGCCGGGAACTGGGGGCCACGGTGAGTCTCTCGTCCGGGTATCATCCTCAGACCAACAGGCAAGCAGAACGGGTGAATCAGGAGGTGGAACAGGCCCTGCGCTGCGTGACGGCCGCGCACCCGGCGGCCTGGAGTACCCATTTGGCCTGGATCGAGTATGCCCATAACAGCCAGGTGTCTTCAGCCACCGGCCTCTCCCCTTTTGAGGTGTGTCTGGGGTATCAGCCCTCGTTGTTTCCGGTGGTTGAGGGAGAGGTCGGTGTGCCCTCGGTCCAGGCCCACCTGCGGAAGTGCCGTCAGGTGTGGCGCGCCGCCCGTTCTGCTTTGCTAAAGGCCCGGACGAGGGCAAAAGCCCATGCAGACCGTCGGCGGACCCCGGCCCCTGCGTATCGGCCAGGGCAGGAGGTGTGGTTGTCCACAAAGGACATTCCCCTAAAAGTGGACTCCCCCAAACTACAGGACCGTTACATCTGCCCTTCAAAATCCTTAAGCTTCTGGCCTCACTGCGGATCCATCCTGTTTTCCATGTGTCCCGGATAAAGCCGCGTCACACCTCACCCCTCTGTGCTCCGGGTCCGGCGCCGCCTCCTGCCCAAATCATCGATGGCGAGCCGGCTTGGACTGTGCGCCGGCTCTTGGATGTCCGTAGGATGGGCCGGGGCTTCCAGTATTTGGTGGACTGGGAGGGGTACGGACCCGAAGAACACTCCTGGGTGAAGAGGAGCTTCATCCTGGACCCGGCCCTCCTGGCCGATTTCTACCGCCGCCACCCGGACAAGCCTGGTCGGGCGCCAGGAGGCGCCCGTTGAGGGGGGGGTCCTGTTGTGTGGGCCGCTGAAGAAGAGGTACTGCTGGCCCACCACCACCAGAGGGCGCCCTGTCTGGAGTGCGGGCTCCAGGCACCAGAGGGCGCTGCCGCCTCACAGGAGCAGCTGGGGTGACAGCTGTCACTTATCGCCTACAACAGCTGTCACCAATCATCTGATCAGCAGTGGTATATCAGCAAGACAACATCTCCACCTCTTTGCCGAGATATCGCTCTACCGAGGAGGTAACGTACTCAGCCGACTTTGTTGTCTTCCTGACAGGAATACCTGTTACTTTGTGTATTGGATAGCAGATATTTTGTTTCCTTTTTTCCGACGAGAGGTGGAGGTGGTTTTCCACCATACGTGTTGCTGGGTGCAGACGCACCCACATCTAACTGTTTTTGTTCCTCGCCAGCAGTACCAGATCCGACAAGCGGAGGCAGTGGCCACCTGGGAGTTCGGGACTTGGCGGCTCCAGTATTCCCGGGGCTCGGTGGCGGAGGAGATCGTGTGGTTCCGGTTCTGCTTTGGACAGACGTCTCTTATCTTCGAGCCTGCCCACGCGACACATTTTTGTGAATTGACTTCATTGACTATTATTGTAATCTGCTGTGTTTGTTGTGCTTATTCACAACAGTAAAGTGCTGTTATTTGACTTCCTCCACTGTCCGTTCATTTGCGCCCCCTGTTGTGGGTCCGTGTCACTACACTTTCCCAACAAAAGCGACAGTAAGACTCCATAATCTCTCATCAGCCATTAAAATTTTCACCGAAAACCAGCTGAATTTCTCGAATGGTGTCCACTTCAATCTGCCTCACAGGTTCTGAAAAAATTTTGATAAAGCAAAGTGCCAGTCTCTCAGCAAGTTGTTAGACAAAGGAATTCCAACGAGGGGGGTGGACCAGTGCTCACTCAAAGCCTGCCCACAGGCGAATGACGTAACCGACAGGCGTGAAAAAACTCTCGCATGCCCACGAGGGTTCAAGCTTGTCTGATGTAATCGCACGTGAATCAAATCCATATAGTTTTTGAAAAAAATAAAAAGGTCCGATACTTTTCTCACAGACCTCGTATATCCAAAGTGTCATGGCTATTGTGGCTGATTCTTCATGAATACTGCAGTGGATTTTGCACCCTATGCTGATTTTCAGAACCTGTTTGATTTGGCTGACCAGTATGCCCTGTGGAACATCCTGAGAATTTGCACGATCCTCACCAGGTTGCTCAATATCGTACCCAGCTTATACATGGATACTGTGAGTGCTGTATGGAGTATAGGCAGAGAATCTGAATTTTTTGCCACTGAAGACTGATGTGCCTCAGGGATGTGTTCTGGATTCTACATTGTTCAGAACATGCATTAAATGGGTGCTGGGTTGGGTTGTGGGAACCTGTGGCTTAGGTGGCTTTGTTGATGAGGAAAAGTTTATTGACCTTGCCTTCGTGGACAATCCGGTGATCGTCCTTGTGACTGCCCTTGGTCAAGGCTTCCTTGACTACGCGATCAAATTTGTATCTGTATGTGGTGAAAGTGTCTTACTAAAAGAGAGATTAACTTATGTTGGCAGTGACAGGAGTGTCACCGTGTCCTCTGCTTTCAAGATTGAGAGACGCCTGGGAAGATCTTGTAAAATTATGAAGTCACTGGACAAAGGTGTTTAACAATGCAGATACCTTTGCAGGAGAAGTCTTTCGGGCTCTGGTGCTTCCTGTCTTTATGTATGGTTGTGTGACTTAGACACAAAGCAAAGCCACGGCAGCCCCAGAATGATGGCCAGTTATCAATAAAACTAAAGCCTTGCTGTCTACAAAATTGCACCAGCCACCTATTCAACAATGTCAGCCGGCTAAATGCCTCATCATTACCCCATTAGGGGAGGGGAATAGAAACTATTAATCGTGGGACCAGAGACTGTGAATCTTATTTTACTACAGTCCTCCTGTTGTGAATCGCTAAGTGGTTAGCTTTCACTAGCAGTTAGCTTTCACTAGCAGTTAGCTTTCACTAGCGGTTAACTTGCATTAGCTAGGTCGACTCCCCAAGATTTACTCCTGTGTAAATCTTAGGAGTGGTTAGCCTTTTCGCGAGCGGTTAGATTGCGTTGGCTAGGTCGCCTCCCCCCATTTCTTTCATTAGTGTTTCAAGTCTAATACTTCTGTAGTTTTTCAGTGTAACTGCTGTGAATTTTAGCTCATTATTTTACTCGTGTGTGAATCTTAGAAGTGGTTTTCTCTTTTATTTTTCTTTTATTTCTTTTATTACTGTTTCTACCAATCTAGGAGATAGTTGTTGAATTCCGCAGGTCAGCCCCCACCACCCCCTCTCCCCTCTACATCAACGGAGCAGCAGTGGAGATCGTCTCCTCCATCAGGTATCTTGGAGTCCACCTCTCCAACACTCTCACCTGGCACACCAACACCACGGCTGCGGAGAAGAAAGCGCTGCAGCGGGTGGTGAAGTCTGCACAGAGGACCATCGGATGCAGCTTACCGCCCATTGGGGACATCTACATCTCTAGATGTAGAGACAAGCCACCTGCATCCTCCGAGACTCCACCCACCCATGCGCACAGTCTGTTCACACCCCTTCCCTCTGGAAGGAGGCTGTGCAGCATCCGGGCAAAAATGTCCAGACTGAAAAACAGCTTCTACCTGAATGCTGTCAGACTGTTAAACAGTTCAACATCCACCACCAAACTGTGAACACTGCACTACATGGACATTGTCACCTTCTTAATACTCTAACGCTGCTGCTGCTGCCGACCCTGTGCCTTGTATATATATATTCTATGGCCACAGGGGTGTGCATATTGCACATTGCAAAAGTTTATACAATAGGTTAGGTTGAAAAAAAATGTCCCAGATAACTACGCCAAGACCTAGAGAAACTGCATTTCATTCTGCCTATAAGGGTCCAGTGACAATAAAAGTGAGTCTGAGTCTGAGCCTGAGTCTGAGTCAGTCTAATACTTCTGTTAGTTTTTCAGTGTACTGTAACTGCTGTGAATTTTAGCTAATTATTTTACTCCCGTGTGAACGTTAGGAGTGGTGAGCATATTCATTAGCAGTTAGCTCATGCTTGGTTGGCCACACTCTTGAATTCTCTAGTGCACAAAGTACACTACTTTACACTTTACAGGGTGGTCTGCATCAATAAAACAATCAGATTCTGTAGAGACTTTCAAGTCCAGACTTAACATGGACTTATTTTCCCTTTCATATGGCTAGCATACTGGCATAGTATGTTACTATGCTTTTTACCCTTTTAAATTTAATTTATTAGGAAATGAAGTGGGCCGCGGCCTCAACTTATCTAAAGTTGGAGTCTTTTAGTGAAGGTATGGACTTGTGGCAGGCGAACACCTTATTATTTCTTCTGTTTTTCTTGTTGCTTAATGCTGACAAATTATACTGTATTTGTTGTCTTTCTGATGCCTGATTCTGTTTTTCTCTCTGTTTGAGGTGTGGCTTCATCCAGAAATAGAAGTGGTGTCTACTTCTGCAACCTTCCCATCCTGTGCAAAGTCAAAATTTCCTGTATACGAGGTCTGTTAGAAAAGTATCCAACCTTTTTATTTTTTGCAAAATCCATATGGATTTGAATCACGTGTGATTACATCAGCCAAGTTTGAACCTTCGTGCGCATGCGTGAGCTTTTTCACGCCTGTCGGTTGCATCATTCGCCTGTGAGCAGGCTTTGTGTGAGCAGTGGTCCACCCCTCTCGTCGGATTTTTATTGCGAATTCTGCCATTTTTGTGGAAGTCAGACGATGTCCCGGATCAACAAAGCCTTCACTTTGGAAATGATCTGGTTGTTTCAGTGGGGTTTCAGCCTGTCGATCGGCGCTCGGAGTGCGCCGCGCTCTCAGCAGTTGTGGGTGGTCTTTAAACCGGCTGGAGCACTCCTTAATCTGTGTAATCCCCATAAAATCATCCCTGAAAGCCATCTGAATTTTCCGAATGGTGTCCACCTGGAGGTCTCTCACAGTTTCTGGAAAAATTTGATGCAGCAAAGCTCCAAATCGTTCAGACATTTTATTCGCAATAAAAATCCAACGAGAGGGGTGGACCACTGCTCACACAAAGCCTGCTCACAGGTGAATGATGCAACCGACAGGCATGAAAAAACTCACGCATGCACACAAAGGTTCAAGCTTGGCTGATGCAATCACACGTGATTCAAATCCATATGGTTTTTGCAAAAATAAAAAGGTCCAATACTTTTCTAACAGACCTCGTATTCATTTTGTAAATTGTTTTGTCAATTGTGTCGGTAGCATGCCCCAGCAGAGGGCCACCTCTTTGATTCTGGTCTACTTGAGGTTTCTTCCTCAAATCATCAGAGGGAGTTTTTCCTTACCACTGTCACCTGTGTGTTTGCTCTGGGGGTTGGTAAGGTTTGACCTTACTTGTGTGAAGCACCTTGATGCAACTTTGTTGTGATTTGGTACTATATAAATGAAAATAAATTGAAAATTTAAACAAAAAAAAATGGTTGCTGTTGAGATCTCGGAGTTGTGTGCATATTCAATCCATGGGAGGTGGGTGCTCCACTCAGTCGGGTGAGAGGACAATACAAATCTCAAAGTGGATTCCCGATCTTGATTTGCTCGTTCCGCCTGGCCGTTGTTCTGGGGATGGTATCCGGAAGTCAGACTGATCGAGGCCCCAAGAGTCAAACAGAAACAGCTCCAAACCTGCAATGTGAATTTGGGACCCCGGTTGGAGACCACATCCAGCAGAATGCCATGCAACCACACCACATGGTGGACCAAGAGGTCAGCAGTCTCCTGGGCAGATGGATTCTTTTGCAGAGCCACAAAGTGTGCCACCTTGGAGAGCTAATCCATGATTGTGAGGACCACGGTGTTACCCTGGGATGAGCCAGTCCCGTAATGAATTCCAGACAGACATGGGAGCAGGGGTGACTAGGAATGAGCAGCGGAAGAAGAAGTCCAGCAGGTGGTCAATGAAGAGATTTGCCCCTTGCACAGATGGTATAGGCTTGAACAAAGGCATCCACATCTGCCTGGATGGAGGGCCACCAGAAGTGACGATGAACCAGATCTAGAGTCTGAGCAATGACAGGGTGAAAGGTGAGTTTGGAAGAGTGGCAAAAGGTGACCACATCTGATTTGGCTTCTGGTGGCACGAAAAGCCATCCAGGAGGTCCTCCTCCAGGATCTGGATGACTGTCCAAAGCCTCCTGGACAACTCTCTCGACATCTCCTGTCAGGGCCCCCATGACCATGGAGTGGGGCAGGACAGGGTCTGGTGTGGGAGGTGGATCCATAGGGTCAATCTAGCGGAATAGGGCATGAGGCTTTCCGTTTTTTGTTTCCTGGTCGATCATCCGAAAAACAGAGAATACCTGAACTGACGTGAGTTGCATCGTTTAGCTGTTTTAATGTATTCAAGGTTCTTGTCATCAGTCCAGACAGTAAACGGGACTGCGGCTCCATCCAGCCAGTGTCTCAACTCTGCCAGAGCTTCTTTGACGACCAGGAGTTCCCGGTTCCCAACATCATAATTTCTCTCTGCAGGGGTCAGATGTCGGGAAAAGAAGGCACATGGATGTAGTTTGTCATCTGCAGCTGCCTTTGAAGACAGGATGGCCCCAATACAGGAATCGGAGGCATCAACTTCCACTACAAACTGCCAGTCCAGATCGGGTTGGATTAAGATCAGGGCTGTTGACTGAGGAAGGAAGTGGTAGACTGGTGGAACTCACATTTCTCAGCCTTCACAAACAATTGGTTCTCCAACAACCACTGGAGTACTAGACACGTGCCTGGTGTGTTCACTGGGATTGGGTGAAAAGATGAGGATGTCATCCAGATAGATTAAAAACAAACGGGTTGAGCTAGCCCCGGAGGACGTCGTTGACAAGTACTTGAAAGGTGGCAGGAACATTTGTGGTGCCAAAGGGCATGACCAGATATTCAAAATGCCCAAGAGGTGTGTTGAAGGCGGTCTTCCATTCATCACCCTCCCTAACCCGGACCAGAGGATAGGCATTCCTAAGATCTAATTTGGAAAAATAGAGGCCCCCTGCAAGGGACTGAACGCAGAATCCACTAGGGGGAGCGGGTACCGTTGTGGACCGTTATAGCATTCAGCCTTCAGAAATCTCTGCAGTGGTGCAAGGTACCATCCTTCTTCCAGAGAAAGAAGATGTCCACCCCAGTGGGCATGATGAGTACCGGATAAGCCCAGCAGACAAGGAGTGCTGGATATAGGTCTCCATTGCTTTGCGTTCGAGGCATGATAAAGAGCCATATGACTGGATACTTCACACCCGGAAGCAAGTCAATGGTGCTGGTGCAGTCGTAGGGACGATGCGGAGGAAGGGACAGAGCACGATCCTTGCTGAACACCTTAACTGTAACACTAGGCAATATGGAAGATCGAAGACACTTGCGGTGGCAGACTTCGCTCCACTGTGTGACTGCCCTGGTCAGCCAATCAATACAGGGATTGTGTTTGACTACCCAGAGATGACCTAGAACCAGGAGAGATGTTGAGGAAAACACAAAGAACTGGATTGTCTCACGATGGTTTCCTGACACCACTGGGGTGACAATTTGGCCCTGCCGAGCTGCAAGGGCTCATCAGCAGGGGAGATGGAGGACTGGGGATGGACACAACAGTGGAGCTCGGGAAAGAAGGACCAGGTCTGGACCACGGAGGGATCGGCAGTACTACGGTCAGCTTTTCTTCTGCCAGCTTTCCCTCAACTGCTTGTCAATACAGACAGCTAACGTGATAACTTTTTTCCAGGGTCTCTGGTTCATCTCAGACCACCATCTCATCTTTTAATGCCTCCGATAGCCATTCAGGAACACACTTTGCAGCACCGCGGGATCCCAGCCAGCCCCCGCAGCGAGAACGCGGAAGTCGACAGCATATTCCATGGTGCTACGCTGCTCCTGCCTCAGGGACAGCAGCTGCTGGGAAACACAATGATTACGTTGGGGGGGGGGGGGGGGGGTGATAAAAAACTAAACAAAACTCTCTGGGAAAAAGTGAAAATGATTGGAGCAGAGGTGAATCTGTGAGCAGGTTGATAACATAATAAACTTGGCTGTGATTGGAGGAGTACTGGGAAAGATGCTGGGAGAAAACAAAAGAACACTGCATGAGGAAGGGGGAGCACATATTAACATCACCGGAATATGGTTCAGGATGACAGAAAAACGGTTTGGGGACTAGGTTGGGGGACACGCTGGCCTGTAAGAGCTGAACTGGAGAGGGGACCAGAGCTGGAGCCATGACCAAGGTAAGCTTATTGACTTTAACTGACAGTTAGGAAAGAGTGGTGTGTGTGTGAGAGAAACCTGCTGGGTGAGATCTTGGATGTGATCAGACAGTGCCGTGAGTTGTTGCTGCTGCTTACCCTGGAAGTCCCTCTGGGTGGTGAGAGCTTATTGGAGTTGGTCTCACCCACACTCTCACGAGCGCCACTAGTTTAGCTTATGGCAAGCTAAAAGTGGACACTGTCATTTTGGCCCAACTTCTAGCCAGTTTCTGGGTATTCTGTGTTAGTACGCGCCTGCAGCCGACGTGCTTGATGGATTCCTGTGCAAAAAGTAGTTCCCAGGTAATTGTGCTATATTCCTGTGAGATAATGACTATATCTCATCTAAATTAATTCCAAAATTTACCAGTAAGAAAATTATTAAGATAACTGAAGTTTTAAGAGTGGCCATAATAAATATTTTTAAGAAACTTTATTTAAGAAACTATATTTAAGAAATGTTACATTTTACCTCCATTTCATTATTATCAGTCCCCATTTCGCTCCATTTCGCTTAAAATAATATGATATGAGATTTATTGTCATTGTCATTACACGAGTGCAACAACAATGAAAATATGCTTACATTCCAATTACCTACAAGATACAGCAATTAATCCAGAATTATGACTTGTTTACTGTAATAATGGCACACTGAGGTGGCAGTCCTCCCTGCCACCTCAGAGGCAGCGTGGTTTTTACTGCTGCAGCCTTCAACCCCCAAGCTGGGCGGCGCGTTCACCCACTTCACCCACTTTGCCTCAATTCGGATGATGGACTGTTTCAAAGTATAGTGCACATAAACAATGTCAAATGTATATGTGTTGTCTTTAATTCTGATGTGTGCCATTATTACGGTAAACAAGTCATAATTCTGGATTAATTGCTGTATCTTGTAGGTAATTGGAATGTAAGCATATTGTTGGAAGCCAGGGTGAGAGGGGTGGAGAGACATGGGGGGGTAACAGGGATGGAGGGAGGGAGACATGCGTCGTGGGCAGATGAGTTATGTTTCTATCAGTTTCTATCCGTGTGTGTGTAAAGTCTGACGTTGCTAGGCAACAGCAGGCTGGGGGGGAGTGGATAGATGAGAAGGGGGAGCCAAATTCCTTCACCAAGGCTGCAGATCCTTCTGGGGGAAGAACAGGGTATTTGGCCTTCAGGAGCCGATAAGGCTGCCATGTTGATGTTAGGCGGAGAGATACAGAATTCCATTCACTGCACCTCTGACCGTCTAGAGTCCAAATTTATGTAAAATATTCTCCGGTCCTCAGCAGCACATTCCTTTCCAATGCAGCATATATGCTCCAAGATGGTCTCCATTTTGCGTTTGAATTTGATAGTTCATGCAGTCTGAGATTACACAGCATTGCCCAACTCATTAATCATGACGGAGTGATGAGGGGATGAGATTCTGGTAGTAGCCGTCTTGCTAATATCCCTGTGGGTCAGGGCAGAGCATAAACCAATCAGCACCAAACCTCCTACCATAAAGGTGAATAGAAATAAATCCTCAAGTCTTCCACAGAAAGTGGAGCCAAGTGAATCAATTCCATAGTTAATCCAAATCTTAATTTGAAGAATTCACAGTCTGGTGAAGCTGGGACTTTGAAGGTCAGAGCAGAGATAGACAACAGAAAAAGGAGGAGAGGGGAGGGGAGGAATGTGACCATCCTTGCCAGAGTCCCAAACTGAATTAAAATAAAAGTAATTAAGTGAATTATATTTAATCATATTTGTTGTCAGTCTGCTCCATTTCATTATTTTTTACCCTCTTCCGTGATTATTAGGCTCTATTTCATCCATTTCATATTTTGACACAATGGCATTTGATGCGGAAGAGTTCAGAAAGGTACGATTGGAATGGTTTGATTGCCATTTACAGTTGGCGATGAAAGACTTGGGTGTTAACTTCGTGTTACAGTCAGAACAAGAAGCTGCACCGAAAGAGATCTATCTGGGAAGAGACACATTCTGTGTGTTGTCGCTCCAACGAGAGCGACACTCTGAGCAGGGTGGCGAAAGTAGTCCGACAAGCTCAATCTGTGGGCGTGAGCTATCCCACAATGCCAAAACAGCAGAGATGTCGGTCCAATGAGAGCAGCACTCTGAGCAGGGTGGGTCTGACCCTGCAGAGTCCATAATGTTGGCCAGAAACTTCTGTTATGGTTGTGACCCAAAAGCCGGATTGGACTCCAAAGCTTGAGGCTAAACAGATGAATGAAACAAGATTTATTGTACAGAAATGAGTACAAGGGAAAATGCTGCAGAATTGTGAATGATAATGAGGAGGTCTGGAGAGAGGATACCCAGCCTGCCTTGCGGTGGAAACAGGAAGCCACAGCCCGATGAGACCAGGTGTGCAAATGGACGTCCAGGCCAGTGGTAGAGATGAAGTGGTGGTGAATCTGGGGGCCAGGTGGCTGACGGAGGGAGGTTTCACTGCAGAGGAGAGACAGGTTGAGTGCAGGTGTTGGAACACCTGAGCCAACAGCGAGTCAAAATTCCTGCGACGGAACGCAGATAGAGAGGCTCTGTATGGAAATAGATTGGCCAGGTTACCAGGCTGTGAGCACTGAGTTTCTGGCACAGATTTTCAATAATATACAAGGCTGGGGACTGAGATAGCCATTCCAGATCGCTGTACTTGTTCTTCTTCATGAATGCCTTAGTAGATTTTGAGCAGTGTTTAGGATCGTTGTCTTGTTGAAAGATCCAGCCCCGGCACAACTTCAACTTTGTCACTGATTCATGAACATTGTTCTGAAGAATCTGCTGTTTTTGACTGAAATCCATGTGACCCTCAACTTTAGTAAGATTCCCATTACCTGCACTGGCCACACAGCCACGCAGCATGATGGAACCACCTCCAAATGTTACTGTAGGTAGCAAGCATTTTTCTTAGAATGCTGTGTTCTTTTTCAGGCATGCATATCGCCACTTGTTATGTCCAAATAACTCAATTTTAGTTTCATCAGTCCACAGCACCTTGTTCCAAAATGAAGCTGGCTTGTCCAAATGTGTTTTAGCATACCTCAAGCGACTGTTTGTGTTGTGTATGCAGAAAAGGCTTCCTCTGCATTACAGCATCATACAGCATCTCTGCAAAGTGCGCTGTATAGTTGAACGATGCACAGCGACACTATCTGCAGCAAGATCATGTTGTATGTCTTTGGAGCAGGTCTGTGGGTTGACTATGACTGTTCTCACCATCCTTCGCTTCAGCTTATCTGAGATTTTTCTTAGCCTGCCACTTCAAGCCTTAACTAGTACTGTGCCTGTGGTCTTCCATTTCCTCACTATGTTCCTCACTGTGGAAACTGACAGCTGAAATCTCTGAGATTGCGTTTTTGTATCCTTTCCCTAAACCATGATGATGAACAATCTTTGTTTTCAGGTCATGATCGGATTCACCTGTGTAAGGAGGTCAAGGATCAAAGAGCTTACCAAACCAATTTTTTGTTCCAATAATTAGTGCTAAATGTATTCAAATCAATAAAATGACAAGGGTCCCCAAATTTATGCACCTGCCTAATTTTGTTTAAATAATTATTGCACACTTTCTGTAAATACTAGAAATTTCATTTCACTTCTCAAATATCAGTGTGTTCATCTGCTATATGATATATTTAACTGAAATTTCTGATCCAGACAACCAATGATTTATAAAGGAAAATCATGAAAATTATCAGGGGTGCCCAAACTTTTGCATACAACTGCAAGTGAATGTTTCTTCAAATTTGAGACTTTCTCCTCATGCAGATACACTTGTGATGGCAGACTCCAGGAAGTCATTGAAAGCCTGGATCTTAATCTTGATCCACGGCAGTACTCAGTTTCTCAACGGCAGCATTCAGGGTATCCAATGATTTCACAAAGATCACAGCTTCGTCCTTGAAATCAAGGTCAGTAAACCTGAACAAAGACACATAATGCAGCAAGGATGTCAAATTTCTTTTAAAGAAAAAGTTATTGTTGTAATATAAAAATCACCATCAACCTTTTGATGAGTTTTAAAGTAAGCCTCATTAAAAACCCTTCCCCCCTGTCTATGCCTGCTGCATAAAACTGCAGAGCAGTTCTATGGTAATGGAATGACAATGACCGCAAAAAAAAATGGACATATTTAACCTACCATTAAAAATTTTCAGATTGTAATTCCGTTACCATAAATTACCCCGCTATAATACTGTATATGCTGCAAAGCTAAGCAAGGGAAAATAAGTACAACACTGGCACAATGATTTTTGTTTTACAAGAGTTTGTGATTCACAGTGGTTAGCTTGGAGTGCACCTCTGACTGATAACACGGAGGACAATATTTGGAATAAAGGCTCAAAATAACTTTAGTGTCTTCTTGAACAGAGTGACGGTGTGGTTGACTACATGTGCAGTATTTTAGGTTCCCCCTTAATTACCAAATTACGGGGAAACCTCTGGCTCAGACATTTTCGACTGGGCTGCATGTGATAACCAACCGTGGTCAGGGGAGACATACCAAAGCCCTGAGCCCAGCCTGAGTGCAGCCGTCTGATAGAATGTCAGCACTGTTATTTTTACAGCATCGTATTAGAAAACCAACTGGCTACGCATTCTGCTTCACAGGGGCGTTCCTCCATTTCTGACCCTGAACAAACCCGCAACCTCTTGTCCTTCTCTTGCGCCAGCTTGTAACAAGCCTGTGATTTCCAAAGTAGTACTTTACTCCTGCCAAGGCTCAGCAGGCGTTTCACTTTTAATGCTAAGTACTTCTGTGAATTAAACAGCAAGGAGCCCAGTAAGTCAGAACACAAGCATTTAATTATTCTCGTTACGCATGTTGTTGTGTGAGTTGGTCCTTGAGCCTTTTACATGAATAGGGCACCACAGTCTCATTTGAACCCTGTGTGATATTGTGTGATTTGACCATTTATGGGGACCACCGCTGCTGTTGTGCAATATATACCCAGCATAACTTCACATGGACAAATGGCATACTGTTTTGTTCTGTGTTGGAGTGGACCTTTTACTACAGTATCACACAACTGTAAACCCAAAACATCAACATGAAATTGTTTAACAGTTTACCTTGGTCACACCCCGTGTACCCATTGATGAGAGAGTGATTACCAGGACTCAGTCCAGTTCTCAGATTGACCTCGCCTTTAATACAGAGAATGAGCCGAAGTAACAATAACAGAGTCTCTGGGTTCACGCTTAGTTTGCCTTAGCAATCAGGCTCTGAGCAGTAGAGGTGGGCGGATCGATCCTAATATCGATAATATCGATACCAACACTGGTATTGATATTGAACGATCCTCATGTAAAAAGATCGATACTCAAGCTTTTTTTCTCTCCCGCACGCACTGACTGCTGCGCACGCAGATTCATCAAAGTCCACTCTCTATCTCTTAGAGCAGCACTGCGATGTGTCACACAGCACGGAGCAGCGCACCCTTGTATTGTGGTTTGTCAGCCCTCTACCTCAGGAGATTTTGTTTTAAGTTGTGTTGAGTGATATTTTTTAAACAAAAATGTTGACTGTGGTAATAAAGTATTTTGTTGTCACGTACAATGTTTGGCGAAATTCTATCCTAGGTCTTTTGGATCTTTTGGATCTATGAAGCTTAAATATGAAAAAGTATCGGTATCGATATCGGAAATACTGGGCCTGTATTTACTTGGTAACGGATCAATACCAAAATTCCCAGTATCGCCCACCTCTACTGAGCAGGAACCCCATCTACCTCTCCCTGAACCCATATACGAGGTCTGTTAGAAAAGTATCCGACCTTTTAATTTTTTTCAAAAACCTGATGGATCTGAATCACATGTGCTTGCATGAGCAAACCTTGAACCTTCATGCGCATGCGTGAGTTTTTTCACACCTGTCGATTGCATCATTTGCTTGTAAGAAGCCTTTGTGTGAGGATGGGTGTAGTCTCTCATTGTTTTTTCTTTGTGTAGCAGGAGGAGTATTCCCTGTCTCTCCCCTGATTGTCATTTGGTTCATCCAATCCTCACTAGGGGCGCACTTCAAAAGGAGTGGTGCCTTATGGGTGGGCCCCTTCCTGGTTCGGCATGATATTGAGCGGGCACGCTTAGCCGCTCCACTTCCACCACTTGGTTTCTTTTGCCTCACTCCCGGTGCAGGTATGTAGCAGTGCTGTGCTGCGTATCAACCTTATTGTTTTGGTGTTTGTTGTTAATGATTTTATTCTGCAGCACGTCATCGTGCAGCGAGTTGCCAGCCTCCTTCTGTGCGCTATCTGGGTATGCTCCTCGTTTTCTGCAGCTCAGGTACGTTGCTGTAATCGCACTGCCTGCAAGAGGGCTAAAAGAGGCTATAGCTTATTATTATATCTGTAAATTTACAGCAGGCAGGAAATCTGTGGTTGTCGTGTTGTGGGGGAGACGTAATCCGTAGGTCGTTACGGTGGCATCAGCAGCTGTGGTGCTCCTCCCTCCTTTCCTGTGATTAAGCGGCTCCTTCATTGGTATGTAGCTCAACATGTTAGCAATGCACATGTTATGGCTTTTTTTTTAGTAATTTAATAATTTGTGATGCCATGGCAGATCTCTGGGGTGGACAGCGGCTCTGGACCGGCTGCATGAGACCGTTGCTGCTTTGCCTTACTTGGTTTTAGCGTGTTAATGTTAGCATACCCCCGGTGACTAACTTAGACACCCGCAACATATCCAGGCCTCTCTGTGCAGTAGCCCTTGTGGGGGTTTGGATTAGAGTCTAGCAATTTTTATATATTTTTTATTTTATTCCTTTTTCTTTTAACTGTATTTTGTGTGTTTTTTTTTTTTTTAATATTGGCTGATGTGTTTTTTGTTTTGTTTTGTTTTGTTTAGTTTGTGGTTAATTTTAAATCTTTTTTTTTTTAACTATGTTTCGTTTGAGGGATTGTTTTAATTTCTTTTATTATTTGTTTTTCAGTTGTGGGGCAACGGTGGTGGTGTAGGGGCCCAGGGTGTTGGAGTGTTGTGCTTCACCCACCACGCAGGATTGGACCTTCATGGTGTGATTGTGGTGTGTGAGTCACGTGTGACTGGGATGCTTATTTCTTTCTTTAGGGACCATCACTGCTGGTGTCTCCTTCTCACCGGTAAGCCCTGGCTGCTGACCAATGCCTCCATGTTTTGTATTTGTTAATTAATCTTTAACCACAACACAAGTTGGCCATTTTAAACATTTGAAAATAAAAACTGTGAGTTATTGTAACTTGGGATCACGCCTCTGCTTGTCTTTCTTACCCTAGTTTGAGAATCTGTCTTTTTTTGTTGTTGACCTGTAGGGGTCACCACATTTGCAAGGAAAATGGCAGAACAACTGGAGCAGCTCGACTGCATCAAATTTTGCCAGAAACTGGGCGAGAGCCAGGTGGAAACCATTCGGATTATTAAGATGGCTTTCGGTGACGATCCTATGGGCATCACACAGATTAAGGAGCGGTACAACCGGTTTAAAGACGTCCGCATAACAGTGGAGAGCGAGCCACGCTCTAGGCGGCCATCAACATGCTGAAATGACCAGATCATTTCCAAAGTGAACGCTGTGGTGATGTGGGACCGTCGTGTGACTAGCCGAGAAACTGCGGAAGAGGTGGACATCAGCACTTTTTTGGCACATTCCACTGTGACAGAAGATTTGGCCATGAAAAGAGTTGCAGCGAAATTTGTGCCGAAGCCATCGGCACGAATTTCGCTGCAACTCTTTTCATGGCCAAATCTTCTCGCTCTCCACCGTTGTGCAGCCGTGTTTAAATCGGTTGTACCGCTCCTTAATCTGTGTGATGCCCATAGGATCGTCACCGAAAGCCGCCTGAATAATCCGAATGGTTTCCACCTGGCTGTTGCCCAGTTTCTGGCAAAATTTGATGCAGTCACGCTGCTCCAGTCGTTCCGCCATTTCCTTGCAAAGAAAAAACGACGAGAGACTCCACCCATCCTCACACAAAGGCTGCTTGGCTCATGCAAGCACATGTGATTCAAATCCATCAGGTTTTTGAAAAAAATAAAAAGTTTGGATACTTTTCTAACAGACCTCATATACTATCTGAGTTTCTGTCTAAACATTGCGTCACTACACTAAGATGTTGTATTCTTTCTTGATTGGTCCACTTCTCATCCTGCGTGCAGTGCAGTCTTGTTTCTTCTTGTATCCTAGTGCTGATTATGACCTAAAAAGGAAATATCATACAACCCCCCTTCCCCCATCCTGATTGAGCTGCAGTGTCACCCCTACCTCAATGAGAAAAACAACTTGACCTCGTCTCCTGATTGCACCCAAGAAAAACATGTTTTCACATCCCGTCTCAATACTGGTTTATCAGCACTTTTTAGCACGCAAAGGCACAGTGGTTTTATTCAGGTCACAACAGAAAGACAAGCTAGCATAAGAAAAAGAAATTGTAACTAATAAAGAATAAAATCACCATAATATTTTTACATCTGCAATCACGAAAAGTGTTGGGGTTTTTTTTCGGTTCCCAATGGAGAAGGGAAGACAAGGTGAGTGGGAGTCGGTAAGTGTTAGCCTGCACAGCTAACCAGAGTAGCTGCGTTTTCTCACCTGCAAAACCGCCTCGACATGTTTGTGCTCCGGGTTATAAACAAACCACAACACGTCCACTTTCCCACCGCATTGTCAATTTTCTTTGCATTTTCACTTTACTTGCATGTAATTTGCCCAAAATCCCATTGAGAATGCTGTGGTTTTTCCCCTGGAAATAGAGAAATTATGTCATATGCATCATATTTTACCCCTTTAGTACCCACCCTCAAATGAGACTGTGGTGCCCTATTGGTGTCGTTATCCATCAAACTGATAAACAAGCCTGTGACACAGTGTGGAAACACTGATCCCAATGACAAGGCTCATCACCCACACTGAATCCTGCACGCCAGGCAAATCTCACACTTAGAAGAAAAATTCTTTGAGGTCGGTGGTAAGTTAGTGAGCAGGCGAGCTCCTACGGAATTCTTCTCACATCCAGATTGAGGAGTCTGGGTGAAATTTGAGGACTAATGCTGTTGTGGCTTTATCTTTGTGTCTCTCTCTTTTTTTTCTCCAAAAAGTCTACGTCAGAAAGTGGACACTCTTTCCCCTTGCAGTAGTAATCCTCTCATTTTGCAAGTTCCAGCAGCATTGTTTTCTCTCTGAAAATGGATACCTCACTCTACTGAACGTGAGCTAAAATAGGCTGTTTGTTCTACTTGTGGGAAATATTTGTGATGTGATGGTTGTAGTTTTTTTGTGTGTGAATGTCATAAAAAAACAAATGTTTCTCTTGGCAGCCATATGACCTCTTTTTAGCCTTTTTTTTTTCTGGATAGTGTTCAAAGTGTGAGTCTGAGAGTTGATGGTCCTTGGATGCAGGAGTCCTTTTATAATTCTATATAGTTCAGTACATGATCAATGCAGCCCAAACATATGTTAATCAGGCTTGCAGTGATGATCTTCTTTCTTCTGTGCAAAATTGGGTTGTTTTACAGTTTGAATACCTGTACTAGCAAACATGAAGAGTAACAAATTTCTTGTAATGGGGTTATATCATCACAGTAAACATTACACTGTATTTTTTATAGTTACATAGAGAAAGATGGAATCTGATTATATCAACATTTTGTGAAAATGCGGGTATTTTCCTTTTTAAATGAGCTGCACACAAGTATACCAAACCTCTGTCCACTCTGCTGTCGACTAAATCAAAGTGAAAAGTGCTGCTCTTGGGAATAATGACTGACAGCTTCAGCTGTTTGATGACTGGATGAGTTTATTTTACCTTTAGTAAGTGCAGATTACATCAGTTAAAAACATGATTCTGTTTGGCTGTTAGACAATGGAAAAAAAAAACATCAAACCATTATTAGTGTGCAGTATTAAAGCTGTTAAAAACTGCAGGTCAAATCAAATCTGGTAGCATGTGCTGGTGTTGCTCATTACTAGAACCATGGCACCAGGGAATCACCTTGGGTACTGGATGGCAATCACCCAGGCAGAAAACCAGTCCATTCCCACATCTCTAAAATAACCACAGCCAGGTGAAACACGGGAAGCCCCTTGGACTTCTCCAGCTATTGGGGTCCACAACACTCAGGCACCTGCATACTGAATCACAGATAAATGTGCGTCATGGCCAAAATGTTGAAGTTGATGCTCCCTCACAATGTAAGTGATACACTTCATCTTAATCTCTCTCAGGAACTGCTCATTTAATGCAGTCATTCCAGCAGTAGCCAAAGATCCTCCAAAGAGACCTAGTACCAAAGACATCCAGTCGTCGCCTTAGATCACTGGTTAGCGTCCAAGTCTCACAACCATACAGCAAGACAGGCAGCACCAGGGCCATAAAGACTTAGACCTTCATTCTCCTGAAAAGGAATTGGCATCCCCTCTGGCAACACCTCTGTCCAGCGGCCTCATGACTCAATGAGCTCGTCCCAGGTGATCTCAAAGGCCGAGGGCCCAGAGGCATGAATGTCTCTATAAGTTCAACACTTTCATCACTTCCTGATATGCATGTGATGGCTGAGTCCAGGAAGTGGTTAAGAGCTCGAATCTTAGTCTTGATCAAGGAAAATCACAAATTCACACACTCCAATTCCTCAGTCACCTTCTCATTGCAGCAATCAGACTATCCATTGATTCCACAAAGATCACAGCATCATGCACAAAGTCAAGGTCATTTCCTCACCAACAAAACACCCAAGTGACTGGTTTTCACAACCCTATCCAACACCCAGTCCATGCAAGTATTAACAGTGTTGGAGCCAGAACACATCCCATTTGAGTTGTTCCTAGTTTTTACTGGGAGAAACTCAAAGTGTCTGCCTCCTCAAAGTTTTTGCCACTGCACAGCACTCACAGTATCTGTGTATAAGCTGGCTATGATGCTCAGTAACTTCTTGGGGATCCCACAAATTCTCGGGATATTCCATAGAGCAGTCTGAACATCTGAATCAAAAGCTTTGTGAAAATTAACATAGGCTGCAAAAATCAGTGCCGATGTTCATGCTTGAATTGTATGAGTCCTTGCAGGGCTATAGAATATAGTCATTGGTTGACTTCTTGGGAGTGAAATTGGACTGTTCCGGTCGCTGAGCAGCAATATTGCAGATAAGCTGAGGCGGTAACCTGCTACATCGCAAAGTGCACAGAGGATGTCACTGAAACTAAGACCTTCATTGAACGTGGCAACAAGAAACCTTGGATGACTGCAGAGGTGCGCTCACTGCTATCTGCCTGAGATGCTGCATTCAGGGTGGGGGGGACAAGTTTGCTCTCCATTCAGCTAGGTCTGCGCTCTCAAAAGAGATCACCGTGAAACATACCTTTGCTAAGAAAATCCAGGGTCACCCCTGTGACACAGACAACATCAGACAGATGTGGCAGGGAGTCCAAGAGCTGACGGATTCCAAGTCCAGGCAGGGGGTCGATGACAATGACGCTTCTCTTCCAGACAGGCTCAGCAACTTTTTGCACGCTTTGAAGCATCCAACATGACAACCAAAGGGAGGGCTGGTCCTTCTCCACCATCTGTTGGGCCAGCTCTTATTATCAACACAGCAGACACACGGAAGATCCTAACCAGGGTCAAACCACAGAAAGCAGCAAGTCCGGACAACATCCCGGGATGTGCGCTCAGAGTCTGCGCTGATGAGCCGGTAGATGTTCTGACTGACATCTTTAACACCTCTCTCAGTCAGGCCATCGTCCCCAAATGCTTCAAAACGTCAACATTTGTCCCAGTGGCAAAAAATCAGTTGTGTCCTGTCTGAATGACTACAGCCCCATCGCACTGACACCAATTGTGATGAAGTGTTTTGAATGACTTGTCAGACCACACATCACAGCCAGTCTTCCTGCATCACTTGACCCACTTCCGTTTGCTTATCAGCCAACCCACTCCACAGAGGATGCACTATCCACCACCTTGCACTCAGTCCTCACTCATCTGGACCATAAAGATACCTATGCTAGAATCCCGTGCATTGATTTCAGCTCAGCATTTAACAGCATCATCCCCCAAAGACTAATGGAGAAACTGCTCCTACTTGGCCACATGTCTCTGGATCCTGGAGTTTCTGACCGAAAGACCACAGTCTGACCGTGTTGGAAATAACATCTCCAACTCCATCACGCTAAGGACTGGTTCTCCTCAGGGCTGTGTACTCAGTCCTCTGTTATTTACTCTGTTAATGCATGACTGTGTAGCCAGAGACGAGGGGAACCAGATTATTAAGTTTGTGGATGACACCATGGTGGTGGGACTCATCCGTGAAATTGAGGAATCGATGTACAGGAAAGAAGTCAAATACCTAGAGGGCTTGTGCAGAGAGAACAATCTGGTGCTCAACGTGGACAAAACGAAGGAGATGATCATTGACTTCCGGAAGTCACGGCCTGAGCACCCTCCCCTCAGCATCAGCGACCACATATAAAGAGAGTCAAGTTCCTCAGAGTACAGATCTTTCAGGACCTGACCTGGAACAAGAACACTCTTGGGATCAGGAAGTGAGCACAGCAGAGACTGCACTTTCTGAGGAAGCTGAAACGAGCCTCTCTCCCTACTAGCATCCTCAGGATATTCTGCAGAGGTGTGGTGGAGAGCATTCTGATATACTGTATCTCAACATGGTTCAGTTGCAGTATGTGAGACAAAAAAAAAACCCTGCAGAGGATAGTTAGGGAAGCTGGGAGGGTCATCGGAGTTTCCCTCCCCTCTGTACAGGAACTCTTTTTGAGCCACTGCAGGAGCAGGGTACTGGCCTTTGTCAGGGACCCCTCTCACCCTCTCCACAACCACCTTGAACTGCTGCCATCAGGCAAATGCTTCCACAGCATCAAAACCAGGACTGCCAGACTGTTCAACAGCTCTTCGACTCTTCAAAGCTGTTAGACTGTTGAACGACTGACCAGGATTTTGTTACCACTGCACTTTAGACTATAACTTGGCACTTTAACAGCAAGCTGTACTTGGACACATTAACTGACAATTCCATTTTCATTTAATTTCATTTTCTATCTGATGTTTCAGGGATGTGTGTATGTATGTACAACCTCAGTTCCAATGAAGCTGGGATGTTGTGTAAAATGTAAATAAAAACAGAATACAATGATTTGCAAATCCTCTTCAATCTATATTCAATTGAATACACCACAAAGACAAGATATTTAATGTTCAAACTGATAAACTTTGTTGTTTTTGTGCAAATATTTGCTCATTTTGAAATGGATGCCTGCAACACGTTTCAAAAAAGTTGGGACTGGGCAACAAAAGACTGGGAAAGTTGATGAATGCCCAAAGAACACCTAATTGGAAACAGGTGAGTGTCATGATTGGGTATTAAAGGAGCATCCCCAAAAGGCTCAGCCGTTCAGAAGCAAAGATGGGGCGAGGATCACCACTTTGTGAACAACTGTGTGAAAAAAATAGTCCAACAGTTTAAGAACAATGTTTCTCAATGTTCAATTGCAAGGAATTTAGGGATTCCATCATCTACAGTCCATAATATAATCAGAAGATTCAGAGAATCTGGAGAACTTTCTACAAGTAAGCGACAAGGCCGAAAACCAACATTGAATGCCCGTGACCTTCGATTACTCAGACGGCACTGCATTAAAAACCGACATTGTGTAAAGGATGTTACCGCGTGGGCTCAGGAATACTTCAGAAAACCATTGTCAGTTAACACAGTTTGTGGCTACATCTACAAGTGCAAGTTAAAACTCTACCATGCAAAGTGAAAGCCATACATCAACAACATATGGAAACAGCATCCTTCTCTGGGCCCGAGCTCATTTGAAATGGACAGATGCAAAGAGGAAAAGTGTGCTGTGGTCTGATGAGTCCACATTTCAAATTGTTTTTGGAAATCATGGATGTCATGTCCTCTGGACAAAAGAGGAAAAAGACCATCCAGATTGTTACCAGCGCAAAGTTCAAAAGCCAGCATCTGTGATGGTATGGGGGTGTGTTAGTGCCCATGGCGTGGGTAATTTACACGTGTGATGGCACCATCAATGCTGAAAGGTATATCCAGGTTTTGGAGCAACACATGCTGCCATCCAAGCAACGTCTTTTTCAGGGACGTCCCTGCTTATTTCAGAAAGACAATGCCAAGCCACATTCTGCATGTGTTACAACAGTGTGGCTTCATAATAAAAGAGTGCAGGTACTAGACTGGCCTGCCTGCAGTACATGACCTGTAGCCCATTGAAAATGTGTGGCGCATTATGAAGCGCAAAATACGACAACGGAGACCCCGGACTGTTGAACAACTGAAGTCGTACATCAAGCAAGAATGGGAAAGAATTCTACCTACAAAGCTTCAACAATTAGTGTCCTCAGTTCCCAAAGGCTTATTGAGTGTTGTTAGAAGGAAAGGTGATGTAACACAGTGGTAAACATACCGCTGTCCCAGCTTTTTTGAAATATATTGCAGGCATCCATTTCAAAATGAGCAAATATTTGCACAAAAACAAAAAAGTCTGTCAGTTTGAACATTAAATATCTTGTCTTTGTGGTGTATTCAATTGAAAATAGGTTGAGGAGGATTTACAAATCATTGTATTCTGTTTTTATTTCCATTTTACACAATGTACCAACTTCATTCGAATTGGGGTTGTATTTGTATATATATTTGTATGTAGGTATATGGCATTTATTGACAGCTGCAACATTTTACACAACATCCCAACTTCATTGGAATTGGGGTTGTATGAGTATGTGAGGGATTGTGGTGGCGTGGGTGAGGAGGATCGGTGTGATTGATGTGTGTTTTTATTTAAATCTTTGGATCCCTGTGAGAAACACCCTTTCATTTTGCCTGCACTACAACTGTATATACAGATAATGACAATAAAGGTTGATTAAACTCCTTGGGAGTCAACAACCATCATGCTTTAATGTTTTACATTTATTTTTAACCCTTTTATCTTTTTAAAAATATTTTACGTGTTGTATTTATTTATTTATTTGGTATGTATTTATTTTGTGTGTACCTGGTCATTGTTCTGCATCTGGAATTGTCTGTGATCCTCCAGCCCACAGTTAATTCTTTTAGTGGTTGATGACAGGATTGACACTTCAGCTGCCATTATGAAGGGGACTGGGGAAGCCACCTGGAGTCTCATCTCCCAGTAAGAAGAAACCACAGGAGAGCACCAAGGGTCTTGTTTTTAGAGGATGGCAGTTGGTGCATCTTCATCATTCAACAGCCGCAGATCCTGAATAGCAACCACTGAGGCAGACAACTGGTGAATCTCCATTTTTCCTTAACACAGAGGCTCAACACAGAGGCTCCTGGCAGCTGGATCATTCTCAGAGAAACACACTAGTTTTTCAAAATGTTGTAGCTGATGTTCTCTCACTACACAAGTGATGCACTTCCTCCGAGTCACTTTAAGTAACTACTCTTATGACATAAAGTCATTCCAGCCTTAGCCAAAGATTTTTCAGTGGGACATAGTACCAAAGACAGTGGTCATCTTAAGTCACTGGTTAGCATTGGGCACACCATCATTTGTCCACTGCATTTTTCCTATTCTAATGAACGATTAGAGAAAAACAAACCAACATAAGCAGCAGAATCCACTGAACTAAAGTTGTCAGGGGCAGTATGCCAGTGAGTCAGTCTGGGTGTGTAAGACAGATGGACAGATGCTTTCACTGCCTAAATGTCTTGTTATTATTCGGCGTTTAATGTACATTATTAAAGGAGAACATGTTCATGATGCAAAAGAGCTCTTACTTTTCTGTTATCCTGCATTGTTTTGATGTCTCACAGAATACACAAAAGTTGTTACCTCCGCCAAGGAGGTTATGTTTTCGGTCGCGTTTGTTTGTTTGTCTGTCAGCAGGATAACTCAAAAGGTTTTGAATGGATTTTGATGAAATTTTGTGGAGTGGTTGGAAATGACAAGATTACATTTTAGTGGTGATCCGGATCATGATCCGGATCCCGATGCTAACGCGTTAGCATGTCTATGGCATTTTCAATATTAAAACTTAGCATTAAGCAGTTTCAGCTGTCATCACGTTCGGGTCCATTTGTTTTAAAATTGTAATATTTCTTACATTTATTTTTGTTTATATATTAATAATCTAATGATTATTATATACAATTTTAGAGAAAGAGACAAAAAGAAATAGATCACTGTGCCAAGGAGGGAATCTATGGTCTTGTTTAGAGAAGTGTTTCATAAATGTTAAAAAATTCATATATTTGCAGTTTAGTTGAATAATAAATTGAATTTTATCTCTTATTTGTTTTTGTCTATAAGCACATGCAATATCAATATCAGTGCTCAGATGACAGTAGCTTCTGGGAAAGGTGCAAGTTGCAATAAACTGTGATGCCAAGCGCTAAGGATACATGCTATCCAGTCACAGCAGATGAAACTTTTTTTTACTACTGAGCAAACATCGTTAGACTTTTTTAGGTTCAATGATTCCATGGCGTGTAGATGTTATGGCGTCAGTGACCCCATGGCCTTGGCGGAGGTTTGCACTCTCTGAGTGCTTCTAGTTATTCATTATTTTATTTTTCTTGACTTCCTGTTAAGTAGAGGTGGGCGATACCGGGAATTTTGGTATTGATCCAATACCAAGTAAATGCAGGCCCAATATCACCGATATTGATACTTTTTCATATTTAAGCTTTGTAGATCCAAAGGATCCAAAAGACCTAGGATAGAATTTCGCCAAACATTGTACGTGACAACAAAATACTTTATTATCATAATCAACATTTTTGTTTAAGAAAATATCACTCAACACAACTTAAAACAAAATCTCCTGAGGTAGAGGGCTGACAAACCACAATACAAGGGTGCGCTGCTCCGTGTTGTGTGATACAGCGCAGCGCTGCTCTTACAGAGAGTAGACTTTGATGAATCTGCGTGCACAGCAGTCAGTGCGTGCGGGAGAGAAAAAAAAGCTTGAGTATCGATCTTTTTACACGAGGATCGTTCAATATCAATACCAGCGTTGGTATCGATATTATCGATATTAGGATTGATCTGCCCACCTCTACTGTTAAGTATATTTTTTGTACTGAAATCATACAAAAATGTCCCCGCGACCCGAACACAGAAAAGCGAGTGAAGATGAGTGAGTGAGTGATCATAGAAATGTAACAGAAACTAAACTGGACTAAACTGTCTAAATTTACTAAAATACTTTTAAAAGTTGCGCTTGCACACTTGAATGTACTGGAATTCAGCACTGTAAGGCAACTTTGAGTCTGAATATTTAAAGTTTATGTAATGGGTTATGAACCAGGGGTTACTAGACACGTTATTGAGGAAATTTAGAAACAACAATGCTCATATCGTAATGGATTTCGATAAAGGTATTTGCTATAAAATTATATATTAGTAACATGTTTTTAATGTGATTCGAAAAGCAACAAGAACGTATCGCTGCACACGATTGATTTTGTTGTACAACACCGCCATCTGTTGAATGTGTCGTACTACTACAACATCCCCGGAAAAATATGAATCATTTTTCAGTTGTTATAAAATTTATAAAGCAGTTTAAGTTATTCTAATTAAATTAGCATAATCCACCAACGGCATGATTTATCGCATATGTCACGTTTACATTAATGTTGCGAATCAGCCGCAGAGAAAATAAACAAGGATCCAGCAGGAAGACGAAGCGTAGAAGCAGGAAATCACGTGTTCTTCCTCAACTAACAAGAGCCCTCGGTAGCGCTTTTGGTTAAAGCTCTAAAACCGATTTTAACACTTCTCTGACTTTTTTTTTTAAATATGTCTTCGTTCAGAAAAGCGTTGAAATCTCGACAGAGAAACCATCATGAGAGATCTCAGGTTAGCA
The DNA here is from genome assembly GCF_902500255.1 of Thalassophryne amazonica. Lineage (NCBI taxonomy): Eukaryota > Metazoa > Chordata > Actinopteri > Batrachoidiformes > Batrachoididae > Thalassophryne > Thalassophryne amazonica. The sequence goes on along the minus strand of NC_047109.1, from coordinate 46,705,449 downwards.
CTTCTCTGTTTTGTTACTTAAGTTGCCTAATAAGCTAAAGTACCGTTTGTTATGAAGTGATTGTGTTCTTTTTTTTTTCCTTACACACCAACTGAGGTGGATAATTTTGCCTAACTTTGTCTTTGTTTTTCCATCAGCCTGCTTTCAGAAAAGGTTTGGGACTGTTGGAGAAGAAGAAAGACTACAAACTCCGTGCAGAGTGAGTGGCAAAATTCTATCCTCGGTCTTTTGGATCCTTTGGATCTATGAAGCTTAAATATGAAAAAGTATCGCTATCGATATTGGCAATACTAGACCTGTATTTACTTGGTATCGGATCAATACCAAAATTCCCGGTATCGCCCACCTCTAGTGCGCAGAAGTAGTATTTTGCACACGCTCTAAAATAATCTTGGAATGGGGGAATTATTCACCTTTACTCGGAAATGATCAGTTGTACTTGTATTGTAAGTGGATATAAAATATTAAGTAATGCAAATCTTGCTGCCTGTTAAATTGGGACTGATTTTCCTAATTTTTTTAATTTGGAAGAAAACGGGCTAAAAATCTGCAATGGGACACCATCCTTTGTTAATTATGAGTGGGAAGAGCAGGGAGAGTCGAAAACATCCGGAGTTGGAGACTTCCATTTTGAAGTGTCTTAATTCTCTGGCTACATGTCGAAACACCCCTGGGCCATCTCATATCAAATCACCAAGAAGGTCCAGTTCACATCAGATTCCCCTCAAAAAATTCACAGGTGTTCCTGTAGTTATGGAGAAATCCCAAATGTTGGGTTTTATACATGTAATATGTATATGGTATATGTAATAGTTTTGAAACTACAGCCCTTTGCAATTGTATTAATGTTCATGCATTTTTGTCAAACAAGGCTCTTGGTCCATTTTCTGACATTCATATCTCTTTTGATATGACATCTACAGCTTTGAAAGTTTGTGACTAAGGCTGTCTTCTTCTTTTTAATTCAGAAATGCAACTGGATGAGTATAGTTAATTATCATTTCCTCCTTCAAGGCTCTGAAAGTGGTAGATAATTTAAAACATAAAACAATACCCAGTTGAGAGCTTCTTGTATTATGTATTAAGCACTCAGCTTGTTTTCCTGTCATTTATGACATTAGGCCATGTAGGTACAGAAACTGGATTTATTACTGTGGTAGAAGTGTCAATAGTTTTTTTTTTTTTGTTGTTGTTGTTTTTAATGTGTTGGATTTTTGGATTTCTTCAAAATTTCCTCTTTTCTTGTCCTCATTTGACCATATATTCATACATATCTGAAGACTGACAAAAATTTGGTGTCTCTTTCAAGAATGTTTCAAACAAAAAGCCAGTTTAAAGGGCCAAACAAGAAACTGTTTTTAATCTTTACTTTGTATTTCTTTAAGTTTAGAAAGTGGTTGCCAGTCATGTAAAATGTATGATATTTCTACAGTTTGCGCTCAAACATCAGAATGGGTGTTACAACCCTTTAATTAATTTACTGAACTGTTTGTTATTTGACTTTTGTTTCCTCAGTGATTATCATAAGAAGCAGAACACTCTTGCTGCTCTACGGAAGAAAGCTCTGGAGAAAAATCCAGATGAGTTTTACTTCAACATGATCAGCTCTCAGCTGAAAGTAAGATTATCTTCAGAACAGCACCACATGCTCTGTCATCACAGAACAGGCAAATAACATATATGACTCCATCTACACTCATGCACTTTATTGAATTTTTTTTTTTTCTTTTTCATTTCTGAAGCAGTCATGTTTTTGTATGTATTTTATTTTGAAAGGATGGAGTTCATGTTGCAAAAAAACCAAAGGAGGAGGTAGAGGTGACAGAGGAACAGGTGAAAGTGATGAGAACACAAGATATCAAATATGTGGAGATGAAAAGGGTCGCAGAATCAAAGGTATGATTCTACACAGACAGGATCCGCCCATTTGACAGCTCACTGGTGTTTTTTAACTTTTACATCAGTCTGAGAGAATGACAGCGTCTGTCATTGATTAACTGGTGGACACACACACATATGTTTTGAATTGATTCAAACTCAGAAATCATTAATCAAGCACAGAAATTCCACTCCCCCGCTCACAGGCACTGCAGACTGCTCCACTGATCATCTGCACAGCTCTGGTCAATTAGATAAGAAAACAATCTGCATTGTATTTTAATTTCACTTTAAACTGTAGCCACATCAAAATATATGAGCAGCCAGATATGGGAGTGGCTCTGGTTCATTCTCACATACCACTAGCAGCACGCAAGCAAATAGAGAAATTATCTGAAGGTATTTTGCCATCATACCATCATCATTAAATAATTTACACCTTTTTGCAGATATAAAAATAACATTTTCTGTTCTTCAGTTTTACTGAATGCTTGTGTAAAGGCCTTTTTGTGCTTCTACTACTCCGTAAGTCTGTGGCAATGCAGATGTTTGGATGCAGTTGTGAACCTTCAGAAGATTTCTGTCGGGGTTGGTGGGTGTCGCAGTGCAGTTCGCCACCAGAACAGTAGGGGGCGGGATGTTTTTTCATGAAGACTGACCTAGTGTCTCATGAAAGCTATTGATTGTGAAACCAGAAAAGTGAGATTCTGGAAATTATGTCATTAGCAGACCAGTCACAGCCTGTGCGGTTTCCATACAGTCTCTGTCGTCTTGACATGTAGTTAGAATTTTTTGGGAGATGCATGTCAGGCTACAGAGAGGGGCTCAGAAGGGTTTTGCAACGATGCAGGGGGTCTGCATGGCTACAGAGTTATGAATACTGAATAGAATAAATTGGGTTTACTGTAACTACACACACTGGATGTGGATTATGAAAACAAGAAAAGAAATGATGATGGTGACATTCTTACATTTCTATATTATAAAATGTTTGACTGGAGGTGCAGCTGACAGCTAGCTAAATGAGTTAAAAAAAAAGAAATTGCACACACACGTCAACCATGATATAACACAACAGCCAGCAAGTCGTGATATCTTCAGACTGTCAGAATGTCTTGCCGTTGTCTTTGCATTCATTGCTTGAGTTGGCGCAATAGCTCCCTCAAAAAGACTGCAGAGGGCTCGAGTGAGGATTACATGTCCAATTCCCAACAATAATTCTGACGGCGTCTTCTGTCCAGCTCCACCGTGAAGCTGTATAACTGGTGACGGAACCAACACACGTTGTATTATGCACATTAAGCCTGTAATTCTTTCAGCTTTGTCATGGGTGTCTTGGTGGCCTTCCTCACTCCTCCCCTTCTTGCACAACAACCGAGATTTTGAGTACTGGCTACTCCAGGCAGATTTACCATACAGCACCATGGTGTTTATATTTCTCCATGGTTAATGTAAATAATATATCATGTGTGTGTCTATGCACTGACATATCCAGATGAACTTGGCTGTAAAAGTCATGATTTAGTTGTTATAATAAAAGGCACCGTACTAGTAGTATGGTGCATTATAACAATTTCAGTGAAACTTAACGTGATAGCAGTACACCATATGAAAATCTGCATGAAAGAAAATAATTCTGAGGTAACATCTTAAAAATAACCACACTTTCTTGCGTATTAAAAATAAGCCATTTTTGTAAATGCATTGCATTATATAGCACTTTTATGGACAAAGCACTTTACAGTGATGCCTCAACACAAATGCACTACCAATGATATACATGCAGTCTACTCATAGTAAGTCCAGTGGGACAGTTTACTCACAGAGCTATAGTTTAATTTGTGTTGGTTTAATATGTCATGCTGCAGAGATTTGTTTTCACTGTTCGAGTTTAAAGGGTATAATTTTAGAAATTTAAATATGTAAAAGTCTGAATACAGTTTTAAGTTTATCATAAAAAGAAAAAATGTGTAAAAGTGCAGGGGTTCCCCAAACCCTTGGATACTCTTGTGCATTTCTGACACGTGTGTTAATGTTCATAATTTCATCAAGAACTTGGGACAAAATGTTAGTAACTTAAGTCAATCTTCACATTTTTAATGGTGAGAATGTTTGATGGGTTCTCTTGTGGTGAGGAACATGTGGAGAATGTCCACAGTCATACAGTGGAAATCCTCAAATTCCAGGTTAGCTAGTTCTCTTCTTACATGGTATGAAGGGCGCCGTGCTTCCCCTTGAATCCTGTTAGTCATCATGTTGGCATATGTTACATTTTTTTGTAAAAAAAAAAAAAAAAGACTGATATTTTTGTATTCTGTTGTCCTCATACAAATATACAGCAAACATGTTGTGCTCTTGTTTGGATTTTACCTGTTTGTATTTTCAAGAAATTCTATTTTACGTGTTAATAGTGAAGTTGCTTAACAAAGAAAACATTATTTGTATTTAAAAGAAATCTAAAATATATGAATTTAGACAGGATTACATACAGGGCATAAATTATTCTGGCATTTCAGAGCAGGTTTCCAGAGTCTGGAACATTTACCGACACACTGTTGTTGCTGCTGATGTGTCAGTTAACAATTACAAATGTCCTCTGGCTGCTATCTGTAGCTTGGCTAAACATCTTGCGTACAGTATAGCGTGGAATATAATCCACAACCACTTGTAGGTATTCTTAATATGGAGTCAAATTTGTGTCATAATACTTGATAATGCACAGAGAGTGATTTACAAATATCCCTTGATTTGTACATGTACACAAACAGAAATTTCTGATTTGTAACTTGTGTGTTGGTTTTTACAAATAAATGTGTATTTGTAAATGTATCATTTTTTTTCATTTGTAAAAAAAAAAAAAAAAAAAAAAAAAAAAAGCATTTGCAAAACTAAAAATTCTGTTTGTGAAGTGTGATTCAGCGTTTGTGGATCACCGATTACACACTTTCATCACTTTGCTCAGTTATGCAATATTGAGACATTCTCAGCTTCACAAAATGTATGTTGCTATTCACACTGTCATCCAGTAGATGGCAGTGTTGCTGACTATAGTGTGCACTCTACTACGCTTAAGCTCTTGCAGTGAAACCATGGCTGAAGGAGAGCAGCAGCTACCATCGTCTGTAAGTCCAAATAATTTTTCTTGCCATACATTAAGATAAACATAAGAGGTCTGTTAGAAAAGTATCTGACCTTTTTATTTTTTGCAAAAACCTGATGGATTTGAATCACGTGTGCTTGCATGAGCCAACCTTGAACCTTCGTGCGCATGCGTGAATTTTTTCACGCCTGTTGATTGCGTCATTTGCTGGCAAGCAGCATTTGTGTGAGGACGTGTGTCGTGCTCTCCGCGGATTTTCATTTGCAAGGAAAATGGCGGAACGACTGGAGCAGCGCTACTACATCAAATTTTGCCAGAAACTGGGCGACAGCCAGGTGGAAACCATTCAGAAGATTCAGACGGCTTTCGGTGACGATGCTATGGGCATCACACAGATTAAGGAGTGGTACAACCGGTTTAAAGACAGCTGCACAACGGTGGAGAGCAAGCCACGCTCCGGTCGGCCATCAACATGCTGAAATGGCCAGATCATTTCCAAAGTGAACGCTGTGGTGATGTGGGACCGTCGTGTGACTATCCGAGAAATTGCGGAAGAGGTCATGGCCATGAAAAAAGTGGCGGTGAAATTTGTGCTGAAGCTGCTGACAGCGGAGCAAAAGCACCTTCGTGTTGAAGTCTCACAGGACATGCTGGACTCCGAAAAATGATGTCCACCTCTTCCACAATTTCTTGGACAGTAACATGATGGTCCCGCATCACCACAGCGTTCACTTTGGAAATGATCTGGTCATTTCAGCATGTTGATGGCCGACCGGAGCGTGGCTCGCTCTCCGCCGCTGTGCGGACGTCTTTAAACCGGTAGTACCGCTCCTTAATCTGTGTGATTAAGATGGATTAGAGACCCTGCAAGGCTTATGACAAATGTGGGTGTGGAATCCATTAGCTTAGCGGGAAATTTAGTGCAGAAAATCCACTATGGTGATAGTGCAGTTTATTTGCCAGGGAGGGAATTTCAACAAGCTGAGACTGTGGCCTGCTTCCATAGTCGTGTCCATAAAAAAAAAAATAGAGGGATATGCTTTCCAAACTTAATACCCATTACTATATTGGATGATGTTGAAATTGAGGATGGCCCAGTGGTTGTTCCAGCAATAGCAAAGATTTCGTGTCTGCTACCTACAACGCGCGTGGAATGTCTTAAACCTAAACCTACTTCTAGGCATCTTATATATGCTACTCTGGAACCACCCCTAAACCCAAACAGTTCAACTGTCAACCCCACTGAGGTCCTTAGACTGGGTCTCATTAACATAAGATAACTGTCCTCAAAATCATTGTTGATCAATGATCTAATTATTGATCATCACTTAGATATGATTGGGCTATGTGAAACCTGGCTTAAACCTACAGCTGTCCTCCTCTTAAATGAGGCCTGCCCACCAGCATATACATTTAGTCACGTCCCTCGTGATGCGAAGCAAGGTGGGGGTGTTGCTCTTATTTATAAATCTAGGTTTAGTTTAATAGCTGTTGGGGGTTAGAAATATCACTCGTTTGAGCATCTGATTCTCCGCTCTGCTCAGGATATTACACATTGCCAAGGTCAGAAGAATAAAAATCAGTCGTATTACTTTGTCACCGTATATAGGCCTCCTGGCTCATATTCTGAATTCTTATATAAATTTGGTGCGTTCATCTCTAACTTGTCAACTAGTGTAGATAACATTCTGATCATTGGTGACTTTAACATTCATATAAATAAGCCTTCTGATCCCCTCTGCAAATCATTTATGGAAATTGTGGATGCATTAGGAGTTCGGCGATGCATTCAGGATTCAGCGTACATTAGTGGAAATACCTTGGATCTGGTTCTCGCACGTGGTATTGTTGTCACGAGTATTGACATCATGCCTCTTACATCAGTGGTGTCTGATCACTCATTAAGTTTACAGTTTCTCTGCCGTGTTTAGTGGAACAACAATCTTATATATCATTACGGCGATGCATCAACTCCTCAACTAAGACTGAACTCGAAGCTAGACTGCCTGATGTCTTAGCTTAACATTTGACAAATAACCAGTCAGTAGACATACTTGTGGATAGTTTAAACTCAGTGCTCAAAACTACACTCGACATGATTGCACCACCTGTGTTAAAACTGCTCTCCCCCAAATCACAGTCACCTTGGTTCAATGATTATCTGCGTGACCTCAAGCATAAAGCAAGAGGTCTAGAACGGAAATGGCGTCGTTCAAAATTAGAAGTATTTCACCTTGCGTGGTGTGATGCTATCTTAGACTATAGGCATGCATTATTGGCTACAAAGCGGACTTACTACTCTGATTTGATCAACAAAAACAAGCATAAATCAAAGTTCTTGTTCGACACGGTGGCAACACTTATGCATGGACAACCACCTGTAGTTTGCTCTCCTTTTACAGCACAAGATGTCCTGGATTACTTTGGGAAGAAAATAGAAGACATCAGGTTAAACATATCCCGGCATGCCTTAATCCAGCCACTACACCCTGCTATTGAGGTGGGCGCCACTACTGAGGTATTACCTAGATTTACAGAATTTGACAGTATCTCACTAGGCATGCTGACAAAACTTGTAATGTCAACAAAAAGCACAACCTGTTTATTTGATCCTATACCAACAAAACTGTTTGACCTGTGGCCCACTCTTGGGACGACTGTGCTGGAAATGATTAAACTTTCTTTAACTTCTGGATCTGTTCCTAAATGTTTCAAATCTGCAGTGATTAAACCATTGCTTAAGAAACCTAATCTTGACCCTAGTGTATTGACAAACTATCGGCCGATATCAAATCTATAATTTTTCTCTAAAATTCTGGGAAAAAATGGTGTCACGGCAGCTCGTAGAGTATCTTATTGAGAACTAGAAGCACTCAGAGAGTGCAAACCTCCGCCAAGGCCATGGGGTCACTGACGCCATAACATCTACACGCCATGGAAGCATTGATCACTCACTCATCTTCACCCGCTTTTCTGTGTTCGGGTCGCGGGGACATTTTGTATGATTTCAGTACAAAAATATACTTAACAGTAGAGGTGGGTGGATCAATCCTAATATCAATAATATCGATACCAGCGCTGGTATTGATATTGAACGATCTTCGTGTAAAAAGATCGATACTCAAGCTTTTTTTCTCTCCCGCACGCACTGACTGCTGTGCACGCAGATTCATCAAAGTCTACTTTCTGTAAGAGCAGCGCTGCGCTGTATCACACAACACGGAGCAGCGCACCCTTGTATTGTGGTTTGTCAGCCCTCTACCTCAGGAGATTTTGTTTTAAGTTGTGTTGAGTGATATTTTCTTAAACAAAAATGTTGATTATGATAAAGTATTTTGTTGTCTTGTACAATGTTTGGCGAAATTCTATCCTAGGTCTTTTGGATCCTTTGGATCTACGAAGCTTAAATATGAAAAAGTATCTATCGGCGATATTGGGCCTGCATTTACTTGGTATTGGATCAATACCAAAATTCCCGGTATCGCCCACCTCTACTTAACAGGAAGTCAAGAAAAATAAAATAATGAATAACTAGAAGCACTCAGAGTGCAAACCTCCGCCAAGGCCATGGGGTCACTGACGCCATAACATCTACACGCCGTGGAATCATTGAACCTAAAAAAGTCTAACGATGTTTGCTCAGTAGTAAAAAAAGTTTCATCTGCTGTGACTGGATAGCATGTATCCTTAGCGCTTGGCATCACAGTTTATTGCAACTTGCACCTTTCCCAGAAGCTACTGTTATCTGAGCACTGATATTGATATTGCATGTGCTTATAGACAAAAACAAATAAGAGACAAAATTCAATTTATTATTCAACTAAACTGCAAATATATGAATTTTTTAACATTTATGAAACACTTCTCTAAACAAGACCATAGGGTCACTGACCTTAAAGAGATTCCCTCCTTGGCACAGTGATCTATTCAACAGTTCAGTGTTACAACCAAAACTATGATACATACACTTTTCTTTCCTTTATATTTGACATCCTTGACCATGAAACCATACCACTAGAACTTGGAATCACTTTTATGTCTTTATTAGTTCAAAAGTTATTGTATAAAAATGATTTTTCGGTAATGGCGATTTTCTTCTGGATCTAGCGCCATAATATTTGAAGCTACATCAAATCTGATGACACCTTACTGAATCAGTACAGATTCAGCTACAATTTGGTGTTAGTTGTGCATCTCTAGCTTCATTTGTCACCTCACACTGACACATTTTCTATTTTCCCTATATTTTTGCATATTCTGGATCACCAGATCCGGAATCCGGATCTGATCATCACCAAACTTTGTTGTTTGATAGAACATTTGACTATGTTACACCCTAATTTTTTTTCAAGCCTTTCTGCCTTGTTTTTGTGGAGTTAGAAACTAGAATGTCAAAATTCCCCCTATCCCGCAATGGTGAAGAATCATTTAAAAAATTCCTGGATCCGGATCGTGATCCGGATCACCACTAAAATTTAATCACTTGTTAGTCTTGTCATTTCCATCCACTCCACAAAATTTCATCAAAATCCGTTCAAAACGTTTTGAGTTATCCTGCTGACAAACAGACAGACAGACAAACAAACACAACCAAAAACATAACCTCCTTGGCAGAGGTAATAATCTCTTTGAGCCGCTGCAGTTTGCTTTCAGAAAATATCATTCCACAGAGACGGCTCTCACTAAAGTGGTGAATGATCTTCTGCTTACAATGGATGCAGACACCACTACAGTTCTTTTGCTATTAGATCTCAGTTCTGCATTTGATACAGTGGATCATCATATTATACTTGATAGGCTGGAAAATCATTTTTGTATTACTGGGAGTGCCCTTGCATGGCTGATGTCATACTTGACCAGTCGTCACTGTGTTTTGTACAGTAACACTACCTCTAACCTTAGTGACATGAAATTTGGGGTTCCACAGGGGTCTGTCTTAGGCCCCCTGCTTTTCTCCCTTCATATAGCACCCCTTGGGCACATATTGTGGTGTTTTGGGACTACCTTTCACTGCTATGCAGATGATACTCAGTCATACATGCCGATAACTGCTGGTAATCTCGTTCAGATAAAATCCTTAGATTTCCTTGCAGCAGTGAGAAGTTGGATGTCTAGAAACTTCCTACTTTTAAACTCTGATAGGACTGAAATGATGGTTCTTGGTCCAGTGAGACATCGGCATCAATTTGACCAGTTAACGCTCAGCCTCGGCTCGTGTGTCATACATCACACTGACAAAGTGAGGGTAATTTTGATCCTTCGTTGTCCTTTGGCCTCCACATTAGAAATATTACTAGGACTGCTTTCTTCCACCTGCGAAATATAGTGAAGATTCGTCCCATGCTGTCTATGGCTGATGCTGAGACCCTGATCCATGCATTTATCTCTTCTAGATTGGACTACTGCAATGTTCTATTTTCTGGTTTACCACAGTCTAGCATTAGGGGTCTCCAATTGGTTCAAAATGCTGCAGCCAGACTTTTGACATGAAGCAGAAAGTTCGACCACATTACACCCATTTTGGCATCCCTTCACTGGCTTCCTGTTCCAGTGAGATCAGATTTTAAAGTTCTGCTGCTAACCTATAAAATTATTCATGAACTGGCACCTCCCTACCTAGCGGACCTAATTAAACCTTACGTACCGGCGCGGGCTTTACGTTCTCGGGGTGCAGGACTACTTTGTGTCCCTAAGGTGAATAAGAAGTCTGTGGGTCGCAGAGCTTTCTCTTATCGTGCCCCTGTTCTGTGGAATGATCTCCCTGCGTCAATAAAACAGTCAGATTCTGTGGAGATTTTCAAGGAGATTTTCAAGTCCAGACTTAAGACACACTTATTTTCCCTTTCATATGGCTAGCATACTGGTACAGTTTTGTTTTACGCTTTTTACTCTTTTAATTCATTTATTTGTAATTGGAGCGGGCCGTGGCCTCAACTTTACCTAAATTCTGGGTCTTTTAGTGAAGTTTAGGGCTAGTGGCCGGAGATCACCTTAGTATTTCACTGTTTTTCTTGTTGTTTAATGCTGGCAAATTATACAGTATTTTTTTGTCTTTCTGATGCCTGATTCTGTTTTTTCTCTCTGTTTAAGGTGCAGCTCCATTCAGAGATGGGAGTTGTATTCGTGTTGGCGATCCTCCTGTCCTGTGCACCAATAGCATTTCTTGTATATTTGTCCATGAATTGTTCTGTAATTTATGTTTGTAGCATGGTTTCTTCTTCAGAGGGAGTTTTTCCTTACCACTGTTGCTCTGGGGGTTGGTAAGGTTAGACCTTACCTGTGGGAAGCGCTTTGAGGCAACTCGGTTGTGATTTGGCGCTATATAAATGAAAATAAATTGAAAAATTAAAATCAGGTTTTTGCAAAAAATAAAAAGGTTGGATACTTTTCTAACAGACCTCGTACAACCCCAATTCCAGGATACAATGATTTGCAAATACTCTTCAACCTGTATTCAATTGAATACACCACAAAGACAAGATATTTAATGTTCAAACTGATAAACTTTATTGTTTTTGTGCAAATATTTGCTTATTTTGAAATGGATGCCTGCATCACATTTCAAAAAAGCTGGGACAGTGGTATGTTTACCACTGTTACATCACCTTTCCTTCTAACAACACTCAGTAAGCGTTTGGGAACTGAGGACACTAATTGTTGAAGCTTTGGAGGTGGAATTCTTTCCCATTCTTGCTTGATGTACGACTTCAGTTGTTCAATAGTCCGGGGTCTCCATTGTCGTATTTTGCGCTTCATAATGTGCCACACATTTTCAGTGGGCGACAGGTCTGGACTGCAGGCACGCCAGTCTAGTACCTGCACTCTTTTACTACAAAGCGACACTGTTGTAACGTGCAGAATGTGGCTTGGCATTGTCTTGCTGAAATAAGCAGGGATGTCCCTGAAAAAGATGTTGCTTGGATGGCAGCATGTGTTGCTCCAAAACCTGGATGTACCTTTCAGCACTGATGGTGCCATCACAGATGTGTAAGTTGCCCATGCCGTGGGCACTAACACACCCCCATACCATCACGGATGCTGGCTTTTGAACGTTGCTCTGGTAACAGTCCTGATAATCTTTTTCCTCCTTTGTCCGGAGGACACGACGTCCATGATTTCCAAAAACATTTTGAAGTGTGGACTCATCAGACCACAGGACACTTTTCCACTTTGTGTCTGTCCATTTCAAATGAGCTTTGGCCCAGAGAAGGCGGCGGCATTTATGGATGTTGTTGATGTATGATTTTTGCTTTGCATGGTAGAGTTTTAACTTGCACTTGTAGATGTAGCGATAAACTGTGTTAACTGACAGTGGTTTTCTGAAGTGTTCCTGAGCCCACGCAATAAGATCCTTTACATAATGATGTCTGTTTGTAATGCAATGTTGCCTGAGTGATCGAAAGTCATGGGCATTCAATGTTGGTTTTCAGACTTGCCGCTTACGTGTAGAAAGTTATCCAGATTCTCTGAATTTTCTGATTATATTATGGACTATAGATGATGGAATGCCTAAATTCCTTTCAACTGAATACTGAGAAACATTGTTCTTAAACTGTTGGAGTACTTTGTCATGCAGTTGTTCACAGCGTGGTAATCCTTGCCCCATCTTTGCTTTTGAGCGCCTGAGCCTTTTGGGGATGCTCCTTTTATACCCAATCATGACACTCACCTGTTTCCAATTAAACTGTTAACCCGTGGAATGTTCCAAACAGGTATTTGAGCATTGTTGCCCCTGTCCCAGCTTTTTTGAAATGTGTTGCAGGCATTCATTTCAAAATGAGCAGGTATCTTCACAAAAACAAAGTATCAGTTTGAACATTAAATATCTTGTCTTTGTGGTGTATTCAGTTGAATATAGTTTGAAGAGGATTTGCAAATCATTGTGTTCTGTTTTTATTTGCATTTCACACAACATCCTAACTTAATTGGAATTGGGGTTGTAGTATATCTGTAAGTCCAAATACTTTTCCTTGCCATACATTAAGATAAACATAGTATATCTAGCATGATGGTAACATGACAGTATTGCTTTGTGTGAATCGTGAGCTGTTTGTGGATTTGTGCAGTTTTGCGTTGAGAATGTCTCAATATTATGTAAACAGCTCAGGACTCCCCCCAGCTGGTGGCAGTGCGACTACATGTTGCTGCGGCTACCACACACTCACATCGCCTCAGTTCGGATAATGGACTGTTTCAAGTTTAGTGCACATAAACATTGTCAAATGTATATGTGTTGTCTTAATTCTGATGTCTGCCATTATTACGGTAAACAAGTAATAATTGTGGATTAATTGCTGTGTCCTGTGGCAATTTGAGTGTGGACGTAATCTTGTTGTTGTTGCACTTGTAATGACAATGACAATAAACTTATCCAGTTTATTTAATAAATCCATCAACTGAGCAAAGTGATGAATGTGTGTAATCGGTGATCCACAAATGCTGAGTCACACTTCACAAACAGAATTTTCAGTTTTGCAAATGTGCACACTATAGTCAGCAACACTGCCATCTACTGGATTACAGTGTGAATAGCGATGTACGTTTTGTGAAACTGAGCAGTTTTGCTTTGAGAATGTCTCAGTATTTCATTTCTGAGCAAAGTGATGAAAGTGTGTAATCGGTGATCCACAAATGCTGAATCACACTTCACAAACAGAATTTTCAGTTTTGCAAATGCCTTTTTTAATAACTGAAAAAAAAAACCTGATATATTTACAAATACACATTTATTTGTAAACACCAGCACACAAGTTACAAATCAGAAATTTCTGTTTGTGGTTCACAAAGCACGTGTACAAATCAAGGGATATTTGCAAATCACCTTCTGTGCATTTGCAAGTATTACTGAGACAAATTTAACTCCATATTCTGAATAGAATTTAGATCTGTACACCTACAGCCACGTTATCATGTATGTTATACTTTTTTATCCACATCTTACCTATGTGTTTACTTTTATTCTTATTTGATTAATTAGAGTGAAGTTGGCTGCCTTATTATTTCGAACTCGAATATTGACAATTGCATAATTATAAATCAAATTCTGCATGTATAACCACTGTTTATTGTCATTCGTTTTCAGAAAATTGAGAGGATGAAAGCAGAGCTCCATCTTCTGGATGCAGATAAAAAGCAAAAAAACAAGCACACATTTTTTGTGGATTCTAAGAAGGAAGGTAAATGCATATTTGTAGACACCATGTCGTACTTGTCTGTTTAGTTCGTCGTGTTTCTGAGGCGTAGAGTCACTGTGGGATAAAACGGTTGTGAGAGTACCTGAAAAGTGTAAAATCTTTAAAGAACCTTTCTACATCTCCCATCCCAGTGAGGTCATTTAACCTGGCAGAACACCTCAACACGGCTCCTGAGCTGGTGCACAGAGTGTACAACAGACCGACACTGAAAACTCTGGAAACTGAAACCATCCAGGGAGCAGTGTGGCCTCACACAATGAAGGTTTGTTATTTGACAGTTGATCCTAATGGAGCCTCTGTAATCTTTACTGATCTGTCTGTAGCATGAAGTCCAAAACAAAAAAACAATGCCCTGGCCTGTTCATCAGAAGGCCGTCCCTTTTTATATTAAGTGTTTTTTCTTTTGCAGTTGTCCTCATTAATGGCTCATGTTTTCATTACTCTGCATGTAGAAGCTGGCCAGACAGAGGCAGCACCAGTATAGGATACTTGCCCAGAGGATCGACAGAGAAAAGAAGATGTTCGTCATCACCCAGAAGATCCAGACTCGCAGGGACCTACAGGTGAGGAGGAGAGGAGCTGTTTTGGGTTAGGTTTAATTTTTTTGTAAGATTTCATACTTCAGGATGATTGAGTTTAGTTGGTGAAGGCTGTAGTCTCTTCTTCAGAGTTTTAAGAAACATGCACCATGTGTCTAAAATGTTGTAGCTGATGCTCCCTCACCATGCAGGTAGCACCCCTTATCTGAGTCTCTATAAATAAGTCTGATTGATGCATTGTCATAGCGGAACCCAAGGATTCTGAAGGGAGATCTAATAAAAAAGACATCCAGTCATCTACAACTACATAGATGATACAACTACAAAGTTGATGATCGACTTTGTAGTTGTATCATCTGACCTTCGGCCACGTGTCTCAGACACTTGAGTGAAGAGAGGGGCTGAGCTGTCGTCTGATCACCACCTGGTGGTGAGTTGGATCCGCTGGGAGTGGAGGAAGCCGGTCAGACCTGGCAGGCCCAAACGTATTGTGAGGGTCTGCTGGGAACGACTGGCGGAACCCTGTGTCAGCGAGGTGTTCAACTCCCACCTCCGGGAGAGCTTTTCCCAGATCCTGGGGGAGATTGGAGACATGGAGTCCGAGTGGACCATGTTCTCCGCCTCCATTGTCGATGCGGCCGCTCATAACTGTGGTCGCAAGGTCTCTGGTGCCTGTCGCGGCGGCGATCCCCGAACCCTGTGGTGGACGCTGGAAGTAAGGGATGCCGTCAAGCTGAGGAAGGAGTCCTACTTGTCTTTGTTGGTAAGTGGGACCCCGGAGGCAGCTGACAGGTTCTGGCAGGCCAAGCGTGCTGCAGCCCGTGTGGTCACAGAGGCAAAAACTTGAGTCTGGGAGGAGTTCGGGGAGGCCATGGAGGAGGACTGTCGGTCAGCCTCAAAGAAATTCTGGCAAACCGTCCGACGCCTCTGTAGGCGGAAGCAGCTCTCCACCGCCACTGTCTACGGTGCGGGTGGGGAGCTGTTGACCCTGACTGGGGATGTTGTCGGGCGGTGGAAGGAATACTTTGAGGATCTCCTCAATCCCATCGTCAAGTCTTATGAAGAGGAAGCAGAGACTGCGGACTCAGAGGCAGACTCATCCATCACCCAGGCCAAAGTCACCGAGGTGGTCAGAAAGCTCCTCTGTGGCAAGGCTCCTGGGGTGGATGAAATCCATCCTGAGTACCTTAAGTCTCTGGATGTTGTGGGACTGTCCTGGTTGACACGCCTCTGCAACATTGAGTGGCGGTCGGGGACAGTGCCCCTGGATTGGCAGACCGGGGTGGTGGTCCCTCTGTTTAAGAAGGGGGACTGGAGGGTGTGTTCCAATTATAGGGGGATCACACTCCTCACCTTCCCGGTAAGGTCTATTCCAGAGTACTGGAGAGGAGAATTCGACCGATAGTTGAACCTCGGATTCAGGAGGAGCAGTGTGGTTTTTGTCCTGGTCGCGGCACACTGGACCAGCTTACACCCTCCATCCGGTGCTCGAGGGTTCATGGGAGTTCGCCCAATCAGTACACATATGCTTTGTGGATCTGGAGAAGGCGTTTGACCGTGTCCCTCAGGGCAGCCTGTGGATGGTGCTCCAGGAGTACGGGGTCCGGGGTCCTTTGCTAAGGGCTATCCGGTCCCTGTACGACCGCAGTAGGAGCTTGGTTCGCATTGTCGGTAGTAAGTCAAACCTGTTTCCAGTGCACGTTGGCCTCCGCCAGGGCTGCCCTTTGTCACCGGTTCTGTTCATTACCTTTTATGGACAGAATTTCTAGATGCATCCCGGGTGTAGAGGGGGTCTGGTTTGGGAACCACAGAATCTCATTTCTGCTGTTTGCGGACGATGTGGTTTTGTTGGCTTCATCAAATCAGGACCTTCAGCGTGCACTGGGGTGGTTTGCAGCCGAGTGTGAAGCATCCGGGATGAAAATCAGCACCTCCAAATCCATGGTCCTCGACCGGAAAAAGGTGCCTTGCCCTCTTCAAGTCGGTGGAGTTTAAGTATCTCGGGGTCTTGTTCACAAGCGAGGGACAGATGGAGCGTGAGATCGACAGACAGATCGGTGCAGCGTCTGCAGTGATGCGGTCGCTGTATCAGACCGTCGTGGTGAAGAGAGAGCTGAGTAGGGGGGCAAAGCTCTCGATTTACTGATCGATCTACGTCATGAGATTTGGCTCATGACCGAAAGAACGAGATTGTGAGTGCAAGCGACCGAGATGAGTTTCCTCCGCAGGGTGGCTGGGCGCTCCCTTAGAAATAGGGTGAGGAGCTCGGTCACTCGGGAGGAGCTCGGAGTCAAGCTGCTGCTCCTCCACGTCGAAAGGAGCCAGCTGAGGTGGCTCAGGCTTCTTTTCCAGATGCCCCCTGGACGCTGGAGAGGTGTTCCGGGCTTGTCCCATTGGGAGGAGGCCCTGGGGAAGACCCAGGACACGCTGGAGGGCCTATGTCTCTCGGCTGGCTTGGGAACACCTCGGGGTTCCCCTGGAGGAGCTGGGGGAGGTGTGTGTGGATCGGGAGGTCTGGGCGGCTTTGCTTGAGCTGCTGCCCCCGCGACCCGACTCCGGATAAAGCGGAAAAAAATGGATGGATGAATGGAGCCAGTCATCTCCTTATGTCACAAACATTTTGGTCTCACAATCATACTGATAGGACACTAAAGACTTGCACCTTTGTTCTCCATCAAAGGCTTATTTTTAAACTTTGTTTTTTGTAAAAACTATATTTATGAAATTACATTGAAATGCTTTTGACATGTTGTTACAGTAGACACATCACTTTCTGAACTGTCGCATTTTTTTTTTTTTTTTTTTAATGTACTTGTTTGGTAGATTTGGGTACTGAAACCCAGTGTCGCAGACCGAATGGTCCCCTCTAAAAGTTGGTCCGCCCTGCCTTCATTGTGCCTGTCTCAGTTGGGACTACAGCTACACCCAAACAGATCAAAGGGAATAATGTGACTATTAACCATCAGATGACAACATAAAACCTCTTAAATCATTTTAAAGTCAGTTTTAAGCAGAAACAAGGTGATAATTTCCTAATTTCGTTACTAACACTGAAATGATGTAGGCGCAGCAGCGCGTCAGACGTCTGCCATGCAGTTGCTGTGCTCTGATCACTTTCCCTGTCTTTTATTATGAAATAATGCTGAATTTATGTGGAAATGATAGTCGTTCTAAAGCTTCAGATATCTGTCACTGGGGTAGGTGATGACTGGAGTGCAGTTTGAAGCAGAGATTAGGTGGTAATCGGTGGATCACAGCTGACTCACAGAAATTACCATGCTGTCTGTCTCATTTGGAGCCTTGTGTGCAGACTGAACTGACTGTACTGAATTTGGCCTTTTCATTAGTTGTCAGTTATAATCATCAAAATTAAAAGAAATAATCATTTGAAATATATCAGTCTGTGTGTAATGAATGAATATAAATATACAAGTTTCACTTTTTGAATGGAATTACTGAAATAAATTAACTTTTTCATGATATTCAAATTATATGACCAGCACCTGTAGAAGCATTTTATGCAAGTGTGCCCCCCCCACATGTGTAGGGAGAGTGGCGGAGGGAGGACAACACATGCACACACATGCTAGATATATGCACCACATGTGTTGCTTTTTGCAATGCCACACTCGTGGGGGCACTTAGACAAATTTCACATCCATCTCGAAAGTGATTGTCTGCTCACTGTTTTCATGCTAACAGTGCAAATGGCCATACATTTTCTAAGTGTCAGGCGAGTGGTATTAGATGTTCGTGTGTGTCACCTGGAATTTCTCTGACACCTGCCGCGAGAGGGATTGAATGGGCTCTCACGGAGCGCACTCTGTCTTTCAGCCGCTGGTGTGTGTGAATAGTTGTAGCGACACATGTACAAGGCTTTGGAGGCAGCTCCGATTTTACGCTTATCTGATGCAATTCCTCCTTCATGCGGTAGTCGGCTTAAATCATGTTATCTGTGAAGGGGCCCTAAAATATGACTCTCACAGAAAACTACCTGTAGTCTTTTCAAATATGTCACAGTGGAGTAAATTATCCAAACAAATTGTGTGACTAAAGAGGTTTATAAGTGATGAACCTTGCTGCCAGAGAGCCCTGAATACAAAATGCTCTGGATCTTATCAAATTGGTATGAAATCTTTTGTGTCATCTTTATGCCACAGGACAAGACCAAGAAGGTTAAGGTCAAAAACGAGACGACAACTTGTCCAGCTATTTACAAGTTCAAGGCCAAGAGGAAACGCTGAACCACCATCAACAACTCAGAATGTGGATACCCTGAAACCACACACTGCTTTGTCTGTCAGACATGTCATAAGTTTTCTTACTTTGCAGCTTTGTGGTTTTGTGCAGATTTATACCTTTTTTGCCTTCAAATAAATGTGAGAAAGCAGTTTGAATTGATGTGATTTCCTTCAAGGGAGGGTCAGGAAAAATTATAACAGCACAAGTCAAGGGGAGTGTTGTGTGAAAAGCCTCAAACCAAATTCAAGACCTGTTCAGCTGTCTGACTGGTGGGAAGTTGCCATTACTTTCCTTTTCCAGTGGGTGGTGTTAACGTTCTTTATGAAACTAGTTGGTATGACATCTGTTGTTTGAACATACATACAAGCTTAGGTTGAACCTACGTGAACTTATCACTACTATCTCAGCTGAAGTACACAGCTGGTGTCCCTTTATTGGCCCCAAGTATCACACAATCCAGCGTATGTTACCAACTGTCCTAACCTTGTAACATGTACAAATCTGGTATAGTTCGTCAGTCAGTTGTAACACAATAAAGTGGATCAATCACAGTGGTCCCCATGTCGGTGATTTAAAGCCAGGCACAAACTTTTATATGCTAGTGGAAACTAATTATGCAAATCCAGATTTACACAAATCGAGTAGCATTCATATCTTTGTATGCTTTTTTTTTTTTTCCTGTTTCTTCTGTATTTGTATAAGTAAAGTGAAAGGTCACAGCTTTATCCCCAGGGTTTTTTTTTTTTTTTTTTTTGTGCTTGCTTTTTGGTGACCACCCTGCTTATTTTTTTTATTTTTTTATTTTTTTTATTTTTTTTTTGTAATGGAATAGTTTTGGACTTGTGAAGTTAACTTATGAAGTTCACATCCTGATTAATTTTTGGGTTGGAGAGTCTCTGAAGAAAACAATTGACTTGAGAAAAAGCAGAAATTTTAATAAAATACCATGGTGGAGCTCCCTGTAATTGTGCTGCATTCATGATATTGGCAAGCTCCAACTGGCAAAATGAATTCAGTGCAAGGTGGTGTTCAATTTTCTTAAATTATTTAGTTAATTTATTTTGATGACTTGGAAGCTCATGCAAAAATTCAGTGCTGAAGTGAGCCAGACAGCAGTTTGACCAAGTAGACTGAGATGTCACTTAAAAGGCATTGATAATCCCGCCAGTTGTTGCTGAGTGTATATTTAAATCTTTATTTTGGGAGTAATTGTGACTTGATTGATAGGATTTCAAAGAGCAGTCATGGACTGGAGGTTGTCCAGAATTACATTTCTGTGTTTTTGGAGATGTTCTGTTGGTGTCATCAGACTGTGAGCTCTGGTGTGCACTGGACAGGTTTCAGGCTGAGTTTGAAATGACTGCAATGAACATCAGTAGCTCAAAATCTGAGACTGGTCTTCTGTTGGAAATGGGATTGTCCCCTCTGGGTCAGGGGTCAGCGTTATTTCCTCCAGTGGAGGAGTTTAGTATTTCAGGATCTTGGTCAGGAATGGAGGTAAATTGGAGCGTGAGATTGAGTGATTGGTGCTGGGTATGATGTTTTATGGACGCTGTAGCACACTGTCGTGAAGAAAGCTGAGCCAGAAGGCGAGATTCTTGACTTAGCAGTCGATTTACGCTTCTGTTCTCACCTATTATCATGAACTCTGGGTAATGACCAAAAGAGAACAAAGTCATGGATATAAGTGGCAGAGATTCTTCTGTCTTATCTGTGTTTACATTCATGGGCAGGGTGAGGAAACCTGGATCTCTAGGAGCAACTCCGAGTAAAGTCACTGCTTCTTCAAAAGGAGCCAGCTGAGGTTGTTTGGACATCTGGTGAGGATGCCCCCTCGCCGTCTCCCTAGGGAGGTCTTCCATGCATGTCCAATTGGGAGGAGGCCCCAGGGAAAACTGGACACGCTGGAGGGATTATATTTCCCAGATGGCTTGGGAATGGCTCGGGATCCCCCACGAAAAGTTAGATTTGACCAAGTATAGGGAAGTATGGGGGGAGCTGCTTGGTCAGAAAATTAATCAAACATTGTGCCATCAAGCTTCAATTAATCCATCCAACACCAAATCACACACATCTAAGTGCTATAGATTAATTAAATCTAAACCTAACTCACTCCTTGAGAAAGCACACTAGTGACAGAGATGAGGGGAAAAAAAATCCCACATTTGCTGCAAAAACCGTCCTTCTCAAAAGAAGCCAAATAATCCAAAATCTAGCCTAATTGTCTTGTAATAAGCAAAAAAAAAAATGCCAATGGGGTAAGAAAAATTTACTTAGAATTTTCAAAACTAGCAGAATGTTTAGGCACTGGATAATAAATGAATAATCAATGTGTGCCTTAAAACTAGACATAATTCTTATTTTAAATATAGTCTCTGTTCTTAAAATAAGGAAAATAAGTTTGTTCCTTTGCTTGGATGATTTGAAATCCATTGCCTTTCCTTGTTACTGGTTAAATACAGCTTGATATTAGCTGGAAAAACAAGAAAAAGTGAAATATACAGTAGTTTCCCACAAGACACTTTTTCTTATGTAAAAATGCTTGACAAGATTACTTTTCTATTTAGACAAAAATTAAGTCAAATTTTATTTAAACAAGTCCTTTTTTACTTTCTTACATATCAGTTGTTGCAGTGTTGCTTTGATGATATGAAGAAACCTCAAGCAGACTGGACTCAGTGGAGTGACCACCTGCTGTGGACATTCCTGCAAAATAATTCACATATCAAATGACAGAACATGTAACAACAAAAATATGTTCAACTTAACCACATATGCTTATTTGCAATGGCAGGACAACTGAATATCCAATAATGAGGCCCAGTGAAACAGCATTAGTTGGAATTGGTGTCTGCAGCAATACCACATCAGTTGCCAAGATAGGTGAGTTCTCAAAACCCACTCCAAGACAGCGTGACCCCAAGTTGTCCACAAGATGCTCTGTCAATCAGCAGCCAAGTTCTTTGCATCTTCGGTTCTTATATAGACTGCAAACCTGTTAAAGTTGGACAGCCAGGTGGGGGTCAGTTGAAGAATTACACAGGGCTCACAATTTAAAAATGCTCCAATCAAATTGAAAACTACACCACATTATTTGTCTGATCAGAAAGATTCCAAAAAGGTATAGTTTGGACTATCTGTGACTGAATGTTATGGCGTAAAAACAGCAATGATGGTGACAAAGGTCAATTTCAGTTTGTACAGAGGTGAAAAGTTAAAGTTGCTCCAATTTTGGTAAAAAAAAAAAAAAAAGTGATGCAAATTATTGATTGAGTTAATAGGATTAATAAATGGAATAGTTTTGACAGTGTTGAATGCTTTGTCTCCAAAGTAAATGCCAAACAAGGTCAACGTCCATTGGATTCTATGACATGTGACATATGTTACCCCCCCCCCAACGTGATAACTAAGCATGACACATGGGGCAGGAGCTTGGACAGGGAACAGGCAAGAAATAAATAATGACAAAATGCAAATCTGCTTTAAAATAAATTTAAAATCTTGTAAAGAGCTGTTTAAATCATGCATGCATATGTTTATTTGTATCCACTGCCCAAACTCATAGTATCCTCGTATCAGAATTTTATTTTTTAAATAGTTCTTTATCTACTTGTATGTGGTTAAAAACATAGTGAAGTGTAGTACGGTGTGGTTACCTTGTCCACTGTGTGCAGCAGACTGCAGACCCGGTGCCCAGCGGCAGATCACAGTGACCCGGACTTGATTGATCACTGTGGCGGCTGCTGCTTCATAAACAGGGCCCATCCATCAGCCTCTCCTGGGAGTCACGGCAGGAGAGACGGAGTCAAACAGAAATGTCACCAGGCACAGTGAGAGGTGGACGGGCTGCAGGAGCGAGGCCAGGTGCCTTGGCCCAAACACCGCTGACCAGAGCAAAGGTGAGCCAATTACTCAGACTGGGCCAACACAGGAACCTGCTGCGATGGTTAACTTCATTTAAACACAATGGGCAGGGAAAAAAAAAGTTCTGCTCTGTTCCATCCTTAAATGTATGAACAATGTTGGACATCTATACAAATGTGCAGTGTGTGTGAAACTACATGTGTAACACCACAAGGCATTGACGTTTTAGTGTTGACCAGTGATGTCAGGTTCCTCTACAAACCAGTGACAGAGTGATTGACATCCTTGCTCGGTTCCGTTCCTTCCTATCTGTTTCCTCATGCCTCCCCTCCCTCCTTGCTGCCTGCGTCACACTCCTCGCAGAGCCTGCATGCATCAGGACCTTTGGGCCTGGTGTTCATAAGCGGAGGGGGTGGAGGTCCAGGAGGAGAACCCTGAGGTCAAAACACTGTGTGCGCAGTTCCGGGACCCCTATCGTACTGTGTGACCCAAGCACAGACAAGGCAGTGTTCCTTCTCAAACTCTCCTTTCATTCCACCCAGCAGCGGGGATGCTTGGCTGGGATGCGGTGGCAGTGCTCAGGGGTGGGCAGTGGGTGACCTTCTGATTTTATAGATATGGAAAGGCATTCCTCTCTTACCAAAAGGCTCGTAAATAATGTGAAGACTTGCACAGGCCATCTTGTTCCAAACAATCCCATGCCCAAAGTTAATGGCCTCAAGGTTTGGTAAAGAATAGTCATTAGAATCTGAGTGCTCTGTGGCAGTCATGCAGCTGCAGGCCACAATACTGACCCCATAATCTCTCAAAACTGTTTGAGAGCGACTGCACGGCCTGGTTAAGAAGCAGGACAATACACGAGTCCTTTGCTCTCAGTTTAGTTATGAGGCGTGTTCTGGAAATGAAAGTAAATGGTAGAAGTTACATTCTTGTAATTTGAAGAAAGCGAAGTTTTCCATTTATCTCACTATTTGCACAATTTGGTTTAACTGGACTGCCATGCTACCAAATCCTTAGACATTCCGTCGGCTGTCTGTTATCTCAAAGGTATTTTTTGAAAAGTAGGTAATAATGAGGTGCATCCCTTATAAAACAATATGTATCTCAATATATGGACTATGGTGTGATTCAGGAACAATACTCTTTATTACGCATTGGCCGCTACCAGGTCAGCCAAAGGGGAATTCTCCAGTAGCCAAGCTAGTAGGAACATCTTGTTCATCTGGATTTCAACTTGTTAGTGTTAGATATGTGTTTATTTTTTACTATATAGTGATAGTATTTACAAACACTTTTAAAGTTCAGACTGGTTACATTAATCCTTTACACCATGTACTATCAGACATGTTGATTCAGTTTTTACCTCTCAAAGATAAACTCTCATGTGAAAAAGAGTTTGAGGGTGCAAAATGGGCAGGAAAACAAGTTTAGTTCAACTGATTTATCATGTTAAAATTGATCCATCCACTGGTTTGTAGTGCATCTAGGTTGATTTAGGGCTCCATATATTGCCAGTCTAGATTTTTTTTCATATTATATATTATATGGTGAGATCATCAAGAACACATTACTTGACAAATTTATGTTGCAGGGCCATAAACCATTGGATTATTTTTATAATTAAGACATTATCCATTAAATTTCAATGTAATGGCACCACTGATTCCTTAAGATATCTCTTATTCCATGATAATTTTGTAAAATTTAAATTTTATTAATTTACTGTATATAGCACCAACTTATGACATGGTCACCCCAAGGTGCTTCACGCAGCACAATAAACAACATGAATCCAAAGATTTAAAAAAAAAAAAAAACAATAAAAGAATAAAAACATAAAAATAAAAAGAATAAAAGAAAATCACACAAAACACAATCACATAAAATACTAATGATAAAAGAGGGTAAAAAGATGAGTTTTAATCTGGATTTAAAAATCTCCACAGAGTCTGACTGCTGTATCTGTGCAGGGAGATCGTTCCACAGAGCCGGGGCATGACAAAAGGCTCTGTGACCCGCACACTTTTTTTTCACCCTAGGAACACATAGCAATCCTGCACCCTGAGACGTAAGGCCCGAGCTGGTACGTAGGGCTTAACCATGTCAGCCAGGTATGGATGTGCCAGTCAGTGAACAATTTTGTAGGCCGTTAACACCACCTTAAAATCTGACCTCAATGAGATAGGAAGCCAATGAAGGGATGCCAAAACGGCTGTAATGTGGTCAAACCTTGTGCTTCATGTCAGAAGTCCGGCAGAAGTATTTTGAACTAGTTGAAGACCCCTAATGCTCGACTGCAGTAAACCAGAAAATAGGGCATTGTAATAGTCCAATCTGGAAGAGATAAATGCATGTATCAGAATCTCAGCATCAGACAGGAAGGGATGAATCTTTACTATATTTCGCAGATGGAAGAAAGCAGTCCTCTTAATGTTTCTATGTGGAGGTCAAAGGACAATACTGTGCCTCCTCTACAGCAAGGATCACATTTATGGTCACAAGAAACAGAATGACTGGCATTGTTGACTGTGCCATGATGCCTTCCTTCAGTCTCTGCTTGTTTGTTGAGCGGTTTGCCGCTGGAAAGTGCATGTTGAGGCTTCCTCTAACTGCTAGTGATATGAAATTTACCACTTTCAGAGGTACAGTGTAGCGCTGTCAGACTTGATGGAGCAAATGGTGATGTAAGCCTTGGCCATGTCTGCTTACACAACTGATATGGTGGTTTGCTTCCACACCATCACCATGCAGACATTGGGTAGTTCTTTTCACTCTCTTTCTGCCTCTTGCTCGAGCCAACATACACTGTACTTTTCTTGTTGTTCCTATAGTCCAAGTTATGTGCACTATTCTTACATAATTCTGGTGAAAAATGTGATCTTCCACTCCACATCGCTTTTTAGGGCATTTTCCAGGACGGTATCCAAATTCTGGTCAAACAATAGCCACCTATCAGTGACAGCATGCAGGTTGAAGCCAGGCTTCCTTACCGGTCTGCCTGTCAAAATCTGCCGTGTTTGAAGCAGCATCAGCTAGGGGGTCCTGAACTTTGTGATGTGTCTTCTGGTTTTGACCACCCTGCGAAGTACAAGTACCAAAAGTGTCTCACAATTTCACTTGGTTGTACTTGTAGGTTTTATATGACAATATGTCAGAATGCTTGTTATAGCCTGTTTTCTTTGTGAGCAGTCATCCAATCTTTTTTAGATGTCAGTGGGGCTTTAGTTATTAAAGTCATTCAGCTAAATATCATCTGATGCATCGCTACACATATTGCAGTTGTAAAGTTTAAAATCCAAGAGCTAGAGTGTCAGCTGTGTTGTTTCTACTGTGTTGAGTTGTTCACGCCTGGTACCACAAATTCTGGTGCCACATTCACCACACAATGGAATCAGCTTGGGCACCCACTTATGCAGAAAACCAGTCCATCCACACGTCAAAAGTACCATATTTTCAGAAGTATAGTTTGAGAGGTTCTGCGACTTATACACGGGAAAATATGGTCACCATTTTTATGCTGCAGCTAGGTGAAACAATATTGGCATCTCCTTGGCCTTCTCCAGCCACTGATGTCATCAACACTGAGTCACCTGTGTTGTGTGTTGGATCAAAATCCGTGAAATTAAAAGTCTGCTAACGAGTCTTTCATTGGATTCAGGTGTGTTGGAGCAGGAGACAACTAAGAGTGTCAGGAATGTGGCTCTCGAGGACTGAACTTGGCCACTCCTGCTGTAAGGCATTGTGCTCACATCAAATTAGTTTTTGGTGTTTCACTCAGACAGTAGTAACCTGGGTCACGACCTGAGTTACCAACTGTGTTGCTCTGGTTCCAAGGCCAGGGTGTGTAGTATTAGCAGGCACGTCATGATCATTAGAGTTTTTCCCCTTAGCCTGAATGCTACACCAGAGCACAGCAGGTATATTTGCTATATCTTCCATCACTTGGAGGCCAGTTCCTCTGTTCCCTGCCATGGCATTTCTTATTGGTGTGCTTTCTCTGTAGCCATCCACTTGTCATTTCGTTGCATCCAGTGCTAGTGATAGCTCGACTCTGCTGGCTGTGGTTGAAGAGTGGTTGTCTAACTTACTGCCATATCTAATTATGCCTTACCTAAGTATAAACTGTTCTAAAAACAGATTGATATGGTTTGCTGTCAGTTGGCGCACAAAAACACGCTCCCTTCACAAAATAATTATGGATTAGCAGCAATGCTACAGGCTAGCTAGGTAGAATTATATAATTAAGGTGACCAAATGTTCTGTTCCCAGGACATGTCCTGTTTTCACATCGTGGCTGCCCTGGATTTTATTTAGAAAGTGATGAAAATGGCCTGGTTTTGATTGTGACCCGAGGCCATAAAATATGGCCATCGGGTATTGCAAAGGCTTTTCATTTGTCCGTCCGTCTGTCTGTCTGTCTGTGCTCAGCATAAATCCAGTCCTATTACTGCCAGACTCTTGAAATTCACAGGGAACATTCATGGGACACAGACCTTGAATGGCTAACCTTGTTGTATTTTAAAAAGTTAAAAAGTCGCATTCTGTTTCAATCTGATCAGTTTTGAGTGCCACAGGTGACAGCCAATCAGAGTTGAGCTGCACCATGACATCAGGTGCTGGTCTCTACAAAACGCTTCATTTTGTGTATTTATATACATTTCTCATATGTTAGGTAAAAGCTAGCGTGAAATAAATACTTCTAAAACTGAAAATGCTGTTTTTGGAACCTGATAACACCTCTATACTTATTTCCAAGACATTTCGCTGAGGTTAGCATGGTGACGTCACTTC
Source organism: Thalassophryne amazonica (assembly GCF_902500255.1). Lineage (NCBI taxonomy): Eukaryota > Metazoa > Chordata > Actinopteri > Batrachoidiformes > Batrachoididae > Thalassophryne > Thalassophryne amazonica. The sequence goes on along the minus strand of NC_047109.1, from coordinate 46,677,841 downwards.
CTGGTGTAGCTACAGCTTAGTTTCTGGTATATTATGTAAAAGCTAGCAAGAAATAAACATTTCTAAAACTGAAAACTCTGTTTTTGTAACCCAATAACACCTCTGGAGTCATTTGCAAGACATTTTCGTATGTTAGCTTGCACGCTAACTTTCATTAACTTAAAGCTAACTTCCTATGGAGTTAAATTTGTCTCATTAATAACTGCACATGCACAGAGGGTGATCTACAAATATTCCTTGATTTGCACAACATGAACAAATGATGATTCAATTTGAACATGTACAAATTGCACATAAGAAATAGGACCTTAATAATTAAACAACTGCAAATTATAGAGAACACAATGCTCATACTGCAAAGGGTATTTTAGCATTGCATTATATTTTGTCATCTTTAAGCATCTTTGAGTAAACTTCAAATATCATTTGATTATCTCATTGCTGGGCTGAGTGTCCTGGTTTTTGATGATCAAAATATGGTCACCCTAAATATAATATGTCAGTGTGCTGATGAAAATCAAAGTTCCTTTCATCTTATTACATTAAAAGAAACATCTAATATCTGTCCAAATATATAAACAGAGAAAATAACTGCAACTTGCATGGAATATTTTCAATGCAGAAATAGCACAGTGTACGAACAGCAAACAGTTCAAAAAGCACCTTTAATCTTACATACACTTTTATCACTTTAATTACTCCAAAATATCTAATGAATAAGATCAGTTAAATGTCCAGGATAGTGGAGATACCAGTGCTGTGAGTTATCTTTGTTATTGTGATATTTGACACAAATTAGTCACATAATTGAAGCACTTTCAGCCCCACACTAGTCATTATCTTTACACTTGATACTTACACACCGAAAGCAGCTCCACCTTCACCAATTGAGCTCCAAAGCCAATGTGTAGAGCCAAGGTTAAGGATGGTTAAGGACAGAACTAATCGATCCCCCCAATTATGGAAGGCTGGAGAGCGAGCGGAGGGAAGAAGAGAGAGGTAGCCTGGGGTCTGAGTGTTGGTAGGATGTCTGAAAGTGTGGGAGGTGGGGTGGAAGCTAATCTTTATCTTTGGATCCTTCTCTCCTTTAACTTGAAGCAGGGTGTCATGGGGCTTTGAAGTAGTGGATAGAAGAGAGGGACGGAGGGGAGGAGGGTGGCAGACGTGCAGGCAAGGTCTCTCTCCGTGCTGGGGGTGGGTGGGGGGGCACGTCTGAAGGGAAATCTTCGCAGCCTTGACAGTGGCCCGTGTGTTTTTGTGTATTTGTGTGTGAGTATTTGGATATTGTGTTTGCGTCTTGGCATGTTTGCCCGTGCACATGCTCCTGAGTGAATGTCTGGCTCGCACAATGAGGTGGGGATCATAGAACCCCCTTTTTTTTTTTTTTTTTTTAAATTGCCGCTAATGAGCCCTGGCTGGTGAGAGGTACTCGAATTGATTAAATTTGCATGGGAGTCTAAATCATGATGGGGCCTCATACTTGTGCACTCCCTCCACCGCTATCACCACCGCCACCTCTGCACACAGGACCTCCTAACACTCCAGCCCCCACCCACACCTCCACATCAGACCTACAGGGGGTATCTCTCTGCAGGAGAGAGGGGCAGGATAGACCAGGGGGAGGGTGTGTATGTGTGTGTGTGTGTGTGTGTGTTCAGTGTTGAACGGGGCGTGGAGTGCACCCATCTGCCCCGGTATTACTGTCAGTCTATCATTCAGGGGGATGCCAGTTGCGCGCCTCGGGGACGTGTTCATTACGCTTTAACTACCGGATCTGTCCTTGTCTCACAGCTTCCCTGTGTCATTGTCTGCCTGAGATTGCGCGCATTTATGTGTGTCTGCTTGTATCACAACTGAACGCACCCATGGATGGTGGGTGGGGTGGTGGTGGGGAAGGGGGCGCGGGTGGCGGGGGGCATTTGTTCATTTTCAAATTGTGCAACACAAAGGACACTGCAGTTGGGTCTGACACTGTACGAGTTGTTAAAGACTAGTCACCTACCTTGGCATGCTTCTTCTTTCGCCTCATTATAAAATTCTCAGCACCTCCATCTCTCATTCATGCAAAAAGTATTTTTTTTTTTTTTTTTTTTTTTTTTAATAGCAACTTTTGTAATGGTTCACTCTCTAATGGCAACTACACGATACTGCGTGATGAGGTATTTTGCATGTACACATGCACCTCACTCAACAGCATACAGTTGGGGGGGTGTGCACGTGCGAGTGTGCGCTGCTGAGGGACACTGCTTGTATGTGATTGCAGTAATCAGATTGGGGGTGTTAATCAGAGTTTGTTCGTCAGTGGCCTGATGAGGGGCGATGAGGGCCGTTGATTGTAATGCGAGGCTTCGATCGGTCCTTCTGACAACTGCAGAGACAAACCGCTAAGAGAATCATTATCACACACTGCACTCCCGCCCCCCCACCACACTTCAACATCCTGACAGTGTACCGCGAAAGTGTAAACAAACAAGCAAACACCACACTTGCATATGCAGTGGAGTATGTCAGCGGGAGGATGCAGGCCCGATTAGGATGTTTTCATTCCAGCGGACACAATGATACCCCGGACAAGATGAGTTATGTGTCACTGTTTAGTGTCAACCCCAATATAGGGGGAAGGGAAGGGACAAAAAGATGTAGTTGTGTGAAAGGATGGGGGTGGGGATGTAAATGTGACCCCCATTGTTTATAGTCCCGTCTTGTCACAGAAAAGCTTGCATCAGATCCTCGTCTTTTACTTTTCCCTTTCTCGCTCTCCCTCTCTCTAGCTTTTTCTTTGGAAAGGGGACAAGCGCTGGTGCTGTTATGGCTGCCTCATCAGCCAAGTCCCTACAAGGGCTGATACAAATTAATTAACCTAATTAGAGGCTGTGATTGCGGGTGTGATTATAGGGGCTGCAAGAGGAGGGAGAGAGGGAGTGTGGGATGAGGTTGCGAGGGATGGTTTGTGGAGGTGGGGGTGCGCTGGCAGCCAGCGCCCAGGCGATGATGAGCTGGGAGGTGTAGGAGAGGAGGCAAGATGCTCTGCATGGCTAATGAGGAAAGCTAGCTTCCTTCCTCTTTCGTTCTCCCATTCCACACCACCTCTTTACTTCTGTTGTGGTCTTTCTGCATCTCGCTGGATTTCAGGTCTCTTTCTCGTTCCATTTTCTATTTTGTGATTTAATTCCAGGGATAGACTCCTGGCCCCTGTGACCGTTAATTGGAATAAGCGGATTCAGAAAATGGATGGATGTATTTAATTCCATTATTTTCCTGTTCTTAACATGATTTGTTTGTCTTCCAATGTTTTTTTTTTCTTTGATGGAACTGACTGCTCACATTACAGGGTTAAAACAGCTCTTGCACTCTGGGCAACTGTCTCAGTCCCTGATTGTGCAAGTTCTCCTACTTAGAAAGATGAGAGAGGTCTGTAATTTTCAACATAGGTAGACTTCAATTGTGATAGACAAAATGAGAAAAAAAAAAATCCAGGAAATCACATTGTAGGATTTCTAAATCATTTATTTGTAAATTATGGTGGAAAATAAGTATTTGGTCAATAACAAAAGTTCAACTCAGTACTTTGTAACAATCTTTGTTGGCAATGACAGAGGTCAAACATTTCCTGTAAGTCTTCACCAGTTTTGCACACACTGTAGCTGGTATTTTGGCCCATTCCTACATGCAGATCTCCTCTAGAGCAATGATGTTTTGGGGCTGTCACTGGGCAACATGGACTTTCAACTCCCTCAACGAATTTTCAATGGGGTCGAGGTCTGGAGACTGGCTTGGCCACTCCAGGACCTTGAAATGCTTTATACGGAGCCACTCCTTTGTTGCCCGGGCGGTATGTTTGGGATCATTGTCATGCTGGAAGACCCAGCCACGCTGCATCTTCAGTGCTCTCACTGATGGAAGGAGGTTTTGGCTTAAAATCTCACGATACATGGTCCCATTCATTCTTCCCTTAACATGGATCAGTTGTCCTGTCCCATTTGCAGAAAAACAGCCCCAAAGCATGATGTTTCCACCCCAATTTTTCACAGTAGGTATGGTGTTCTTGGAATGCAACTCAGCATTCTTCTTCCTCCAAACACGACAAGTTGAGTTTTTACTAAAAAGTTCTATTTTGGTTTCATCTGACCACATGATATTCTCCCAATCCTCTTCTGGATCATCCATATGCTCTCTGGCAAACTTCAGATGGGCCTGGACACATACTGGCTTAAGCAGGGGGACACACCTGGCACTGCAGGATTTGAGTCCCTCTCTGCGTAGTGTGGAGCCTTTGTTACTTTGGTCCCAGCTCTCTGCAGGCCATTCATCAGGTCCCTCTGTGTAGTTCTGGGATTTTTGTTCACCGTTCTCATGATCATTTTGACCCCACGGGATGACATCTTGTGTGGAGCCCCAGATCGAGGGAGATTATTAATGGTTTTGTATGTCTTCCATTTTCTTACAATTGCTCCCACAGTTGATTTATTCACACCAACCTGCTTGACTATTGTAGATTCACTCTTCCCAGCCTGGTGCACATCTACAATTTTCTTCCTGGTGTCCTTTGACAGCTCTTTGGACTTGGCCATGGTTGAGTTTGGAGTTTGACTGTTTGAGGCTGTGGATAGGTGTATTTTATACAGATAACGAGTTCCAGCAGATGCCATCAATACAGGTAATGAGTGGAGGACAGAAGAGCTTCTTAAAGAAGAAGTTACAGGTCTGTGAGAGCCAGAAATCTTGCTTGTTTGTGGGTGACCAAATACTTATTTTCCACCATAATTTACAAATAAATTCTTTTAAAATCCTACAATGTGATCTCCTGGATTTTTTTTTTTCTCATTTTGTCTCTCACAGTTGAAGTTTACCTATGTTGAAAATTACAGACCTCTCTCATCTTTCTAAGTAGGAGAACTTTCACAATAGTGTGTGTAATGGACAAACCTCTGTGACGTCACCTGTAAGTTTTCTGAAGAGCAGTTTTGAAGCTCAAATGGTCAGGCTCTAGATGTTTCCATATTGGCAGTGCTTGCTCTGCCTACATCCCAGTAATGGCATGTCTCACAACATCCCATAATGACAACATAAAAATTATTTTTTTTTATTTTTGCAAATTTATTAAAAATAAAAAACTAAGAAATCACATATACATAAGTATTCACACCCTTTGCTCAATACTTTGTTGATGCCAGCAATTACAGCCTCAAATTTTCTGGAATATGATGCCACAAGCTTGGTGCACCTATCTTTGGGCAGTTTTGCCCATTTCTCTTTGCAGCAACTCTCAAGATAGAGAAGCTTGAATCTTCGACTGGACTGGGATGCTTGAAGCGAGGACGTTTCGCTTCAAATCGCAGAACCTTCCTCAGCTAAAATTCTTGCTCTGGTAGTCTGACTTCTGTTTTGACTCTTGTAGAGAAGAATAAACAGAAGCCACAAAAGCTGGAGTTTTAATCCTAACCAGACCCCTCCTACTGAGAGGCAGACTGCTATAGGCTAATGACTAAACAATAGCTCTAATTAGCACCTATTATGCTCTAGTTAGCTCCCTCCTAATGACAGGGCAGCTGTCCCTCCTAATGATGGAACGGGCGCCTCTCCTGATGGCTCCTTTGACGACTCTCCTGATGACGTGAATGACTCATTACCATGAACAAAAGACTGAAACTGTTTTGACCTGAGTACCCCATTGTAAACAGGGGACAAAACGTGTCTCAGACCCCCTCCCCGGTTAAGGCTGGGTTTCAACTGTTTCACACAGAATGCCTCCTTGACCCCCTCTCAAACCATTTCTTCTCTCTGGCTAAGATTTTAACTTCCTTGTCCTCAAACGTGTGGTTAGTGTCTTTAAGGTGGAGATGAACTGCAGAATGAGGTCCACTGGCACCCTCTCTGCGGTGCTGGTATAGCCTTTTGTGTAAAGGTTGCTTAGTCTCACCTATGTAGTGTTCATTACAGTTTTCCTGACATCTGATAGAATACACTACATTGCTCTGTTTGTAACTAGGGATCCTGTCCTTAGGGTGAAGTAATTTCTGTCTCAAGGTGTTAGCAGGTTTAAAGTAAACTGGGATTTTGTGCTGTCTGAAGATCCTCTGTAGTTTTTCCCCTACTCCTGCTAAATAAGGGAGAGACACTCCTGTTCTTCTTGTCTCCGTCTCCTGTCCGTCCCATCATTAGGAGGGACAGCTGCCCTGTCATTACGAGGGTGCTAACTAGAGCACAATAGGTGCTAATTAGAGCTATTGTTTAGTCATTAGCCTATAGCAGTCTGCCTCTCGGTAGGAGGGGTCTGGTTAGGTTTAAAACTCCAGCTTTTGTGGCTTTTGTTTATTCTTCTCTACAAGAGTCAAGACAGAGGTCAGACTACCAGAACAAGAATTTTAGCTGAGGAAGCTTCTGCGATTTGAAGCGAAATGTCCTCGCGTTAAGCAACCCAGTCCAGTCGAAGATTCAAGCTTCTCTACTATGGAAACCACTTGGACAACTGAGAGCCTCCACAGAAGCAACTCTCAAGCTCCATCAGATTGGATGGAGAGTGTCGATGCACAGCCACATTGTCATTATGGGGTATTGTATCGTGGAAGTTTGACCCCGTGGTTTTCTTCTGAAGCTGCACTTTCTGGTGGTGACATTTGGAGCTGACCCATTTGACCCATGGATGACTATGCTTCTCACCCTATCTCTAATGGAGACACCAGCCACCCTCCTAAGGAAGCCCATTTCGGCCACTTGTACCCACAATCTTGTTCTTTCGGTCATGACCCACCCCGCATAACCATAGGTGAAAGTAGGAACGATTGACCAGTAGATCAGTTGCTTCGCCTTTTGGCTCAGCTCCCTTTTCATCACAGTAGTATGGGAGAGCGAATCCAGTACCGCCCCCGCTGCGCCGATTCTCCGGCCAAGCTCACGTTCCATTGTCCCCCTCGTGAACAAGACCCCGAGGTACTTGAACTCCTTCACTTGGGGCAAGACCACATTCCCTACCCGGAGTAGGCAATCCATCGTTTTCCTGCTGAGAACCATGGCCTCAGATTTAGAGGTGCTGATCCTCATCCCAGCCTCTACACACTCAGCTGCGATTCGATCCAGTGAGTGTTGGAGGTCACAGGCTGATGAAGCCAACAGGACCACATCATCTGCAAAATGCAGTGATGATTTCATTCTTTCTTTCTTTTCTTTTTTTTTTTTTTTTGCAAATTTATTAAAAATAAAAAACTAGGAAATCACATGTACATCAGATTCACACCCTTTGCTCAATACTTTATTGATGCATCTTTGGCAACAATTACAGCCTCAAGGCTTCTTGAATATGAAGCCACCAGCTTGGTGCACCTACCTTTGGGCAGTTTGGCCCATTCCTCTTTGCAGAACCTCTCAAGCTCCATTAGGTTGGATGGGGAGTGTCAGTGCACAGCCATTTTCAGATCTCTCCAGAGACATTCAATCAGATTTAGGTCTGGACTCTGGCTGGGCCACTCAAGGACATTCACAGAGTTGTTCTGAAGCCACTCCTTTGATATCTTGGCTGTGTGCTTTGTGTCATTGTCCCGCTGAAAGATGAACTGTCACCCCAGCCTGAGGTCAAGAGCGCTCTGGAGCAGGTTTTCATCCAGGATGTCTCTGTACATTGCTGCATTCATCTTTCTCTCAATACTGACTAGTCTCCCAGTTCCTGTCACTGAAAAACATCTCCACAGCATGATGCTGCCACCGCCATGCTTCACTGTAAGGATGGTACCTGGTTTCCACCAGTCATGATGCCTGGCATTCACGCCAAAGAGTTCAATCTTTGTCTCATCAGGCCAGAGAATTTTGTTACTCATAGTCCTTCAGGTGACTGGCTTCCGTCAGGCCACTCTACCATACAGGCCTGATTGGTGGATTGCTGCAGAGATAAAAAAAACTTTTTTTTCGCATTGTCATTATGGGATATTGTGTGTAGCATTTTGTGGAAAAAAAAATATTTCATCCATTTAGGAATAATGCTGTAACATAAAATGTGGAAAAACTGGAGCACTGTGAATACTTTCCAAATGCACTGTATATTACTTTTAAAAATGGAATTGAATCATTGCTTTTATGGTTAAAAATCCCCCACAGCTGTGGTTGCCAGTATGATTCTGTAAAACATGCAGTAAAACTCTATAAATACCATTACAGAACACAGAAAGTCAAGTCTGGTAGCATACGCCAGAGCTGCGCTTTGCCACTTCCAAGGCACCTCCTCGGGCCCTGGATGGCTACCACCAAGGCAGACACCCGACAATCTCTAAAATAACCATCTACGTGTAACAGCCAGGTGAAACATGGAGGTGACCTTGGCCTTCTCCAGCTACTAGGGTCCTTGCACAGTCGGGCACCTGCGTACTGGACCATGCACAGAGAAATGTGCCACATGGCCAAAATGTTGAAGTTGACGCTCCCTCACAATGCAAGTGATAATGTTTGTTTACAGAAAAAGTGAATTTATGTGAATTTAAATGCCATTGTTAGTTAGTGTACATTCAATGTGATTTTGCTCAAGGTCACCACAGGAGGTTCGGTATGGGATTCACATGTTGATCTTGCTTTTCCTAATACATTTCTAGCCTTGAGCAACCTTGAACCTGGAATATTTTACCTGGGAGATAAGCATGCTTGTTGTTTGATCCACTGTGCTGTCACACAACAGGAACTACTCTGAAACTATAATTAATTATATATCATATTGCCATATTAACATATATTTACAGCATTTGTACAAAGTATGTTTATATGAGGAGATCTGAAAAAACAGGACTGTTTAGAATTGAGTAGGCTATATATGAAAAGAATAAAAGGGATTCTGCAGTCATTATATTTTCAGACTGATTCTCACCATGTGTTAGAATGGTGATATAAGCAGTTAAGGTGCTGAATGCCCCTGGCTCATGGCTTCCTCTACTCCATTCTCTTAGTTTTTTTTTTTTGCATATCACAATGGCTTTATACTGTGAAATGTGTAGTATTTTCTGTAAAGTTTTTTTAAAACACATTTTGCCATATGTTTTACAGAATTATTCCAGCCACCACAGCTGCATTTATTGTTTTTTGTTTGTTTGTTTGTTTTCCTACTGTTAAAAGCAAACGTGTTTATTATGTCTGCCAAGGATGTAATAAAATCATCAGCGTTTATTTATTTGTCTGTCTGTTAGCAGGATTACATAAAATCTACTGCACAGATTTTGACAAAACTTTCATCACAGATAGATATTAGGTCCTGGAAGACTCCATTAAAGTTTGGAGGTGATCCAGATTTGGATTCTGGATCAAGATTTCACTTTATATAGGCTTTGAAGGATCCCATAAAAAACAAAACAAAACAAAATTCATGGAAGAGTCCATTGAATTTTGGAGGTGATCTGGATCCGGATTCTGGATCAAGATTTCACTTTATTGGCTTTGAAGGATGATGTGAAAACTATTTCACGGATTCTCACCAAATTTACACCACAGATAAATATTAGGGCCCCTTAACACAGTGCGAATAAAGTACAACTCAGGGCGACTCACAGCGAAACAGTTCGTATGATTGAACCCCAAAACATTGCGCCAACAGGCAGGGGTGCACGATGCCGGTGTGACAGTTTGTGCACGCGGGAACACATTGCCAACAGCTGTGTGATGTGGTTACACATCGCGCAGCTGCTGAAAATTAAGAAAATAAAAATTACATGCCACCTATGGGACTCGAATCCACGCCTTCCAAAAGCTCTGATTACCAGTCAGAAACTTTACCACTGAGCTACAATCGCTGTCCAGTGAAAGCTGCAGGAAACTGTGGGAAAGGACATGGGCGTATTTAAAAACAAAAAAACAAAAACACACACCATATAAAAACACTACATTTATCAAGCAGGCAATACAAATATAATCTGTCTGTTCCTCTGTAGATGACCCATGGTCACAGATATACAGTCATGAAATGACATGAATGTTGAAGCAGTTTGCTCTTCTCATGTCCACATCTACTGGTGGCATGTCCAGCTGGCCCGCCCGTGTTCTGCCAACACACGTCTTGTCTGTGCGCACCGCAGCACAGACACAAGTGGTGGGCACAGCTAACCAAAAAGTTAGCTTTGATAACCATTAATCCGATAAAATGCTAAAAAATGGATCTTTATTGCAAATAACCGATAACCCATAACTTATAGTATTGATTCGGATGCAGCCACATCAGATTACACTGTCGGCTTCTGATAAACCAGTTTCACTTTACGCTGCTGGGTAAATTCAAGGATCACAAACACATAAGAACACAAGAAAAATTAATGAATAAAAAATAAAACCCCAAACACTGTCATCATCTTTCAAAAGCAGTAAAACAGTATTAGAAGTCACAGTTTATCTCGGTATTAGATACACTGTCATTTACAAACTAAAAAGCTGCTGCTTTTTTCACACACTTTGAACCCTGCGGCTTAAATGACCGAAATACGTCCATTAATGCATTGATTGGCAGAGTAAAAGACATACGTTCTTACCTTTTAGTTTCAGTGGGATTCATCTGAATAAATAATCCACATAAAGCGTCCTTTTTAAAAAAACAAAACAAAACAGTGTCTAAATGTGAAGAAAAGTCCCTCTCCCCCACCGAGTCTTGGCGGTTAAATTATACCGTGTTTTTGTGTTGACCGGATGACTCACTGTAACGCCCTAAGTGAACCTGAACTACACTACCCACAATGTTCCCTGCGTCATCCAGCCAGTCGCATTTTGCACTTAATGATGATGTCAGCAGCAAGTGATAGGCAGTCAGTGTGCTACAAACACATAACAGACAGACTAAAATGTTTTTAACCCTCTGGGGTCTAAAAAACAAATGTTATTTGACTGAAAGTTATCGGAACCATATTTATCAGACAATAATTGGTTCAATGATGGTTTTAAAACGTATCTGAAAAGCTAATCTGCTAGCAAAAACATTAGCTTCGATAATTATCTGTTATCGGATTAGCTGAACTGTGCCCACCACTGACAGACACTGTGTCATGTGGAACAAAGCTCACGTGGTTGGCGTGACAGTCATATCGCCCTCCACGTGTTATGATCTTATGGTCCATTTCAACCTGGGGGCAGCCTGTCAATGTGCATGCCGTGCGAGCACTCGCTCACTCGTGGAGCACTTAGAAAAATTTCACTGCCAGCACGACAGTGATGTCTGCTGACTGTTGTTGTGTTAATAGTGTGAATGGCCACACATTTTCTAAGTGCCATGCGAGCAGTGTTAGATGTTTGTGCGTGTCACCTGGAATTTGGCCGACACATGCCACAAGAGGGATCGATGGGCTTGCACAAGCGCACACTATGTCTTTCAGCCACTGGCGTGCGCAAATAGTTGTAGCAACAGGTGTACGAGGTGTTAGAGGAAGGTACGATATCACACGTTTTGCACGATTCCTGCTTCATGCACACTTTATGCGCAAAACAACCAAATTTGCACTATGTGTGAAGGGGCCCTTAGGCCATAGAACACTCCACTGAATTTTGGAGGTGATCCGGATCTGGTGCAAGATTTCACCTCATAGGCATTGAAGGATTATGTCAAAACTACATCACGGAATCTCGCCACATTTGCACCACAGAGAGATATTAGGCATGGAAGACTCCATTGAATTTTGGAGGCTATCTGGATCCGGATTGGCGAACGTCAGAAATCTCGGAATGTTCTTATTTATTTATTTTACAGTTTGCCACTTTCAGTGGTCCTGCTGTGAGATAGCCATCCCAGTCGCAGAGACTTCTTATTTGAATTTAACCTTTATTTAACCAGGTTAGTCCCATTGAGATCAAGATCTCTTTTACAAGGGAGACCTGGACATTATGTCTTCAATCTCAAAAGAAATATGAATAAATACTGAACACATCATAATCCTCTGGAACTGCATGACCATTGAAAGCGGTAACAGACGTGACAGTCTTAATGGAAATGTACCCATCCAGTCTATGATTCCTCCACAAAAATATATCTCTGCATTATCATTTCTGGAACATCCAGTGTCTTCTATACGCTCCTTTCACTGCCCACGTCTCATCACTATATACCACTGATGGGCTTACAGCCCTGATCTTTACCTTTCAGCTTATTCTTTCACCTGATCACCTCTTCCAAATTGTTCTGTGACACTGTGAAATTGTTCTGATATTTGAGACCGTTGTGCGGCAGAGTACAACGTGTTGGACTCATTTGACACATGCCACAGGATCCTACCTGTGCAAAGTCTGTCGTTTGCCTTTTGTTGACATTGTGTCGTATCACACCGCACAAGGTGCCCTGCAGTACGGTCTGTTGTTCAGTTTAACTGCTTTCCCCCCACAAGGAACAAAAATCCCCCCTGGGAACAGACACTCATGTGCAAGCAAACATGCACGCTCACACAACTTTTACGCTTTTCGTATGCACAACCAATTGCGTTTTAGCACCGAGAAGCATGGAGTACAGTCAAAGTCTCTCTCTTTTTTTTTTTGCCTCCCTCTCTTACTCAACCACAGAGGCACACTCCAGAGAAGCAATATTTAAATCTCCTTCTATTTGTACTGGAAACAGAACAAAGATGTTCTTCAGACTCAAGCAAAGTGTGTTTTCTTGCCAGCATCAGCAATTCTAATATTTCTAATGAGTTGCAGGAGAAACGGGCCGACTGGAAGCGGTAGGTATCAGTAAATTAAAAAAAAATAATAATCAAACGAAGAGAAGCACCAGAAAGTTTCTCAGAAGTGCAGTTTGGGGTTTGGGGCTTTTTGGAAGCGCAGGAACTGCTGCCAGTATTGTCCACTGATCGCAATGTCAACTTAAATACTGTGACTCTGTAAGTGCCATTAAGCACATGGTGGATTTGTTTTCCAGTACACACACTCTCTCAATCTCTCTCTCTCTCTTCACTATCAGTTACATGAATGTGATTAGGAGCAATGAGCAGACAGAGATAGGAAGGTGTTCATATCTTTGTAATCTGAAGCTCCAGGAAAAAGGGCCTGTTCTGTTTTCCTCTCAAACGCCTTCTGCATTGCAAATGGTCGCGAGGTTCCTCTTCATATATGGAAGAAGGCTTTTCCTCAAGCATTGAGAGGGTAAAAATGAATAAATAAAGAAATAAAGCAGAAAGTAGAACATGTGTGATGTCATGAATTTGTTTGATTTGGGTTAATGTGGTATCTTAGATATTGCATTACAGTGCATCCAGAAAGTATTCATAGCGCTTCACTTTTTCCACATTTTGTTATGATACAGCCTTATTCCAAAATGGATGAAATTCATTTTTCCCCACAAAATTCTATACACAGTACCCCATAATGATAATGTGCAAAAAGTTTTTTTTTTTTAGATTTTTGCAAATTTATTAAAAATAAGACAACTAACAAATGACGCATACATAAGTATTCACACCCTTTGCCATGAAACTCAAAATTGAGCTCAGGTGCATCCTGTTTCAACTGATTATCCTTGAGCTGTTTCTACAGCTTAACTGAAGTCTACCTGGGGTACATTCAGTTGACTGGACATGAATTGGAAAGGCACACACCTGTCTACATACAGTGAGGCAAATACGTATTTGATCTACTGCTGATTTTGCAGGTTTTCCCACCTACAAAGAAGGGAGATGTCTGTAATTTTTATTGTAGGCACACTTCAACTGTGAGAGACAGAATCTTAAAAAAAAAAAAAAAAAAATCTGAAAATCACATTGCATGATTTTTAAATAATTAATTAGCATTTTATTGCATGAAATAAGTATTTAGTATAAGTAATAAGTATACAGACCAGCAGGGGTGGTGGCCAAGTGGTTAATGCGCTTGGTTTCAGTGCAGAAGGTTCCAGGCTCAAATCCCACCCCTGCCACATTTCTCCATGTAATGTGGAGTTGCGACAGGAAGGGAATCCGGTATAAAACCTGTGCCAATTCAACATGCAGATCCACCTTGGATTTGCTGTGTCGACCCAGAGTGCAAACAAGGGAGCAGCCGAAGGGACTTACCAATAAGTATAAGGACCACATTGGAAATAAGCGTTTATGCTTTCATGTGTTATCCTGGTTTATAATGTCATATTTACATATTGCATGTTTGTATGCATTATTTTCCGAATAAACAAATGAAAAATTTGATCACCTACCAGTCAATGGTACATAAACATTTCTGCTGCCTTGAAGGTCACAATAAGCACAGTACCCTCCACCATCCCTAAATGGAAGAAGTTCAGATCCATCAAGACTTTTTCTAGAGTTGGCCACACTAAACTAAGCCCATCTAAATTTGCAAAAAATTAAAAAAAAAATTTAAATGTTGTCATTATGGGGTGCTGTAAGTAGAATTTTGAAGGGAAAAATGAATTTACTCCATTTTGGAATAAGGCTATAATATAACAAAATGTAGAAAAAGGGAAGCATTGTGAATACTTTCTGGATGCACTATAGATATAAAATTGTACATTACAAAGGCAAAATTATGTATGTTTTGTTGTAAAAGAGACGATTGATAACAATGCAAATTTATACACTTATGGAGGTAAAAGTTCCGCTTCATCTGAACTATAAGCTTTGTGGCTGCAGTAAAATAACTTACATTTTACATCTAATTTTAGTGTAATACACAATGAATGTGAGGTGTGACTGGTTTCCCTTTCTGTGAGAACACTGGCCATTATGCTTGATGCTGTATTATGTTTCTCCATTCTCTGCTGCCTGAATTGGCTGATTACTGTATACACATAAGGGGAGACTGAAACCAGTCAGCCACAAATAACTGTAACTAAAGATTATCAGATTTATTTTGGAACAGCTGTCAAGACTCAGGAGGAGGCGACTTGATTGGTTTCTTGGAGGGAACCCCCCCTCCTTTGGTTCAATAATTCATTCTTTAAACCTGCTTACTCCAATCAAGAGTTCATGGGTGGGATGAAGCCTATCCCAGCAGTCATCGGGCGAGAGACAGGGTTCACCCCAGACAGAATGGTAGTCTATTGCAGGGGCACATATAGACAGACAAACTCACTCACACCTACATATCAAATTAGACTCACCAATTCACCAATGTGAGGAAGCTGGAACACCCAGAGGGAACTCAAGTGAGCATGCAAACTTCACACAGAAAGGAAGAGATGGGAAGTGATCCCACCACCTTCTTTCTGTGTGGCAACAGTGTTAACCACTAAGCCACCATGCAATCAAAGGAACATAATCTTTTTAGTTAGTTTTCATTGTTATTATGATGTTATTTAACATGTCCACTTCTAATTTTGACAGCTTTAGAGCTGACAAACCCTTGTGCACCCCCTGTGACCTTTGACAGCTTCCTGAGGGAGGCTTGGACCTCAGTTTGGGAACCAGAATTATAGCAAATTTAAGAGTAATCAAATAATTCTTTTGAACTCAAACAAAATGGAAAAACTGGGATGATGCCCTTCAAACATACCTGTCCACAAGAAAGTGTGTGGGTGTTTAACAATTCTAATTTCCATCTTGACTGCTTCATGTTTAGCAGCACCTTTTAAAAAGGTGAAATTAAATTTGGAGGGCATTACCTTGAGTCAATAAAACTTGAGTTTGTTTAATTTCTTCTTTGGAAATGTACCAAGTTTTGGCTGTGCAAGGTCACTCACTTTTTGAACACTGCCGGCTCTAGGCAAATGTACTATACAGTTATTGGGCACAAAGTAATAGATAAAAAGGGACAGTCAAAACAAACAGCATAGTTATTTCTCCCAGAAACCGGAAATGCGTAATCATGGAAACGGAGTTCTTGTCAAGTGTCAACACAACAGCAAAACATACCCAGCATTAGAAAATGGAGAGAGTGTACACAACTATGTTGATGGATTTGCTAAAATTTTATTTTGCCGATGTTGCAAGACTGGTGGAGGAAAACTCTGTAATCAAAAACAAAAAAATGAACAGAGGGTAGAGATTTTGCCATGAGGGATTCTTCCATACGTGTCAAGGTAAGTAGAGACCGAGCACCGGCTAGCTGTTACTGACCTGTTGACTAGAATTTCAATTCCTTAGCATATCCACTTTAGACATAATATATCTATACCATAGACATAGAGGATATAGATTACCTTTGTAAATTGTCATCATCTACTATTTATGTAGCATTATGATATCAGTTTGTTCTGTCTATAGTTGTCCAAGTGAACTGTGTAATGACAATAATGTTAGCCGAATGCTATCATAATCAGTTAGCCTAACATTTTTCTTTGGTAATGTCTGTTTGTGTGTGTGTGTGTGTGTGTGTGTGGTGTGTGTGTGTGTGTGTGTGTGTGTGTGTGTGTGTGTGTGTGTGTGTGTGTGTGTGTGTGTGTGTGTGTGTTTGCATTTCATAGTATCAAATATAATATAGTAGATGGGCAGGTGTTTGTGAGGACTAGATGCTATCCTTGATCCCGCCGGATAGCTTGAATCCATTTCTGGGGAACTTCACAATCAACCGCAAGGGAATGAAATAACAGGTATGGCTGCTTTTGAGCATAACTAGAACAGCTCGGTACGCTACAAGAACTCTTGCTCGTCACTTGTGCCATTTGTTTAAACTCTATTGTCACTAGCCTCTTCCTTACTGTTACTACAGGACTATTTGTTTTCTTATTGCCAGAAAAAGGTTTCCACTGCGATTGTGTATTTCCAGTCAAATAAACTGAAGTTGGGTGAAAGGTCAATATGGGAGGCTGAATGTAAAAGAGAACCCTCCAATAGCCTTACCAATAGTGAAGTCAAATCTCATCTCTCCATTCATCCATTCCTTTGGTATTTGCCAAGAATTATTTTTATTCTAGCCGAATGTTATTTTTTTTGTTATCATATTTTCTCCTGTTACTTTGTATTCACATATCTTATGATTCTTTATGCTTTATATTTCTTAATGGGTGATTTAAGTCACCCCTAAGATATAATCATTGTTGTATCATTTTCCAATTTGTCAAAGAATAAATTGATTAATTCTATTTTCCATACCCACTTATTCCAATTAAGGGTCACAGAGAAGCTGGAGCCCATCCTTGCGGTCATGGGGCAAAAGCAGTCTATCACAGGTCCACATATAGACAAACACATACACATTTAGAGTCACCAATTCACCTAACCCGCATGTCACCAATTCACCTAACCCGCAAATGGGAGAAAGCCAGAGCAGTAAGAGGGAACACAACCTTCTCGTTTTGAGACAGCGGTGCTAATCACTAATCCACTGTGCTGCCCTTGTTCACTTGTGAAAGATTTTATTTTTTAATTGATAATAAATTCACCAGTAGCAGTCATGTAGACCCAATGAGATCTGCTCACAATAGGGCTATTAATGTCATATAGTGAAAAAATAAAAGTTGGTAGAGACTTCGGGCCACATGTTGTTTTTGTTCCACTTGGAGTTTATAGGTGCAGACCCAATTTTAAGTCAATCAGATAAGATTTAGAGGTCCCCCAGAGTGACATATTTTCCTTTCCCTCCGCTGGCAAGGCAACATCACCCTAATGGGAGAAAACTCTGATACCATTACTTTTCTTTTACAGGTATATGCGATGGCTTCTAACCACAGAAAGTGGTGGTGGATTGGTCTTCCAGAGCAGAACATTACTGGAATTACTGGATTCCTACATTGCTTGTTTGGGGAAAATTGTTGCTTTGTGGTCGTCCCCTAAACAATGTCAGATTACAATAAAATTTGGCACAGATCTTTTATTTTATTTGTGGAACAAGAACATCTGGCCCAAAAAAATTTGTAACATTTGACATTTTGAACAGGTCTAGCTCACAACTTTCTGAAGTTGAGAGAAAACTATGTGAAACATTTTTATTCTATATGCTTTAAACAAGGAAGCAAGGTGGGTGATGGGTTATTTTAGAAATTGTGTTTGTATGCACAACCCCAATTCCAATGAAGTTGGGACAATGTGTGAGATGTAAATAAAAACGGAATATAATGATTTGCAAATCCTCTTCAACCTATATTCAGTTGAATACACCACAGAGACAAGATATTGAATGTTCAGACTGATAGACTTTTTTGTTTTTGTGCAAATATTTGCTCATATTGAAATGGATGCCTGCAACACATTTAAAAAAAAGCTGGGACAGGGGCAACAAAAGACTTGGAAAGTTGATGAATGCTCAAAGAACACCTATTTGGAACATTCCACAGGTGAACAGGTTAATTGGAAACAGGTGAGTGTCATAATTGGGTATAAAAGGAGCATCCCCAAAAGGCTCAGCCATTCACAAGCAAAGATTTGGCGAGGATCTGTTGTATGGCTGGGGGGCCTGGCTGCCTTTTGTTTCTGTCTTCTGTTCTGTCTTTTGTTTTTCCTTCCAGGTGGCTTGCGTTCAGGACTGAGTGGCTATGTGGCTGAGCTATCAGGACCTCACCCTGATCACCTGAGGCTGGTCATGTGCAGCTCGTCAGGACTCACAGCTGTGGTGCATCTACATGGATTGGGGCATGGTTGCATTTAAGTCTGGAGTACACAGTGTGTATTTGCCAGAGACTCGACCTTGTGACCAGATGGGTGAGATCATCGTCTCGAGAGCCATCTCATCATCATGGATGCAGAGACCGTACCAGGTTTGATGCATGGTCTGTGAAAGAGGAGGGGGTGAAGTCTCACGCTCGTCAGCACACTTCCTGAGGTACGTTAGGTTTTGTGACTAACATTAGTACAGTCAGTAAATGTGGTGTCCCTCACACCTTATTATATTGAGCTGTTATGTTAGTCGTTTAATCAGCTTCCACTGCAGTGAAGAATGTGAACTGGGTGTTCCATGCCTGCAGGGTGGGAAGCTGATTAGTGATTAAGCCAGGAAGTGTTTGCTGTTTATGTACACCTTTGAGTGGTCTCTCTGTGTGTGGAGTGTGGACTCACATAATGGTTTCTTCTTTCACAGACTCGGTTTGTCGCGGCCACCTGGGGGGTGTCGGCGGGGTCCTTGGGTCCGAACTGTTTCTGGCTCCAGACCGTTTGTGCTGCTGGGAGCACACCGTCATTCCACCACGCCAGAACGCGCACTCATTTGTTATATTGTAGCACATCACTGTTATGTTATTAAATTCAGTTATCCTTTGTACCGTGCTCTGCTTATTTCATACTGGGTCCTTCAAACGCTGGTTGGTTCTCCGTCCTGCGTCCGACACATAACAGTAGTCTCTGGCCATACATCACGGACCCAGCGGTAGCAGAGGCGGTACCGCGCCGGGAAGGCGGCAGCAGACGTTCAGAAGTTATCCGGATCAGTTGCGGGTGCTCTCCGCCCGGATGGTGCGTGTTGGAGAACCCATTATCGAATACTGATTTGAGCTCTCTTGCAGCCGTGTTCCTGTGTTGTGCCTTATCCGTGGGTTGTTGTGGAGTGTGAATAGCGATGGCTTCGTGTCACACTCCGACCGGATAAGAGGTTAAACGGGAGCTGCATGAGTGTGTCTGTAATGGGTGAACGCGCACGGCGGAGCTCTGTGGCACGGGTCGCTGTGCTTCCTGTGTTACAGTTGTAGCTCCATTTCCCCAGGTGAAGATAACTACTGTGTCTGTTGTGTCAGCTCCGGCGTAATTTAGTTGAAGCACATTTTGGTTGTGTTACACATAGCTGCGCACAGGGAAAGCAGCAGGAGTTGTTTTCTCAGTTACCAAAAGGTTTTTTTATTTTTAGCACTTTGGCTCCCCCTGTTGGTGACTGAGTCACATTACCGTTAATGCTCTTAAGGTGGAACAGGTGTGTTCCATTTGTTTGAGCTTAACGGTATACGTCACTTATTAGTTTTGTGTTGGTTCATTTTTTGTGGGTGTTTTTGGATGAGATTTTCTACACTATTAGTGTTCTGGGGTCGTGACCTGGCAGGCTGTCTGGAGTTTAGACAGGACCCAGGTAACCTTATGTTAGTCTGTTAGTCTTTCTTTTTATTTCTTTTGGTTTCACCTCCCAGGGTTTGATGGGACAGTCCTCTGGGGGGTGATGGGGGGGTAATTGGGTTGTTTTTTCTTTTTTCTTTTTTTTGTTTTTGTTATGCCCTCTCTTCTCCTCTGGCTCCAGCCGTGTGAGCCGTACGTGTCGGTGTTGCTGGAGTGGTGCAGTTTGGTTATGCCGGGCGTTTCCCATGTAACCTCTGCACCTGGGAGAGGGGGGGGGGGGTTCGGGGTGTTGTTTTTTTTGTTGATTCCCTGTTCCACCTCCGGCTTCAGCGCGCCTTTGAGCCGTCTGCCATCGGTGTGGCTGAGGTTTGGGGCAGTGGATTATACCCGCAGCTGGTGGCTGGTTTGGAAGTCAGAGGGGTGGCGCCGTTTTGTGCCATCTGCCATTACCGCTGTTCCACTCCTCCCGGTTGACTTCTGGGGTATAGTCATGGTTGGTGACGCTGGACATGCTTCCAGTTTCCACTGCGCCGAGGGGGTGGGGTTGGGGTTGTTTTGTTTGTATTTTTTTTTTTTTCCTTTTGTTTTTCCCCCCAGTTTCCGCCCTCAGGGTGTGACTGTGGTGTCCTCTGGGGGGGAAAGGGCTGTGGGTCCATCTAGCCATAGACGGCCAGGGCTGGGTCCGTTGGTCATGAGGGGGGGTGTCTCCTGGGGTTTGATGGAACGGTCCTCTGGGAGGCGCTGGGAGTCCCCGTGGGAGACTTTGGATCCCAGAGGGACCTCGGCTGTGGTTATTACTCCTGGAGCTGGCGGGATGTCCTCTGGGGGGTGTTGGTCCCTACATGTCGTCGGGGGGGGGGGGGGGGGGGTGTTAGTGTTTTTATTTGCAAGCTTAAGTTTGGGTGGTTTTTCTTTTCTCCTCTTCCCGTGGTTTGATGGGACGGTCCTCTGGGGAGGGGGGGGGGGTGGTTTGATTGTTTGTGTTTGTCTCTTTTGTTTTATGACTACACAGACTTTAAACATGGTTGGACAAAGGCTGACCGCACAGGTTCAAGAACTCCTGGCCACACCTGTGCAAATTGACTGACAGAAACAAGGGCAAAGATGCAGTCAGAGGAGAAGACGTCAACCGTTGTGTTAGATGAAGATTCTGTTGGAAGATGAATGCAGATACGGTTTCCAGCCATGGTCCCTGGAGCGGGGTGTTTCTCCTGGGCCAGGTTTGTGTGGTCGCCGGGAGGGTTCCCGTGAGGGTGGGGTGCTGTTGTATGGCTGGGGGGCCTGGCTGCCTTTTATTTCTGTCTTCTGTTCTGTCTTTTGTTTTTCCTTCCAGGTGGCTTGCGTTCAGGACTGAGTGGCTGTGTGGCTGAGCTATCAGGACCTCACCCTGATCACCTGAGGCTGGTCATGTGCAGCTCGTCAGGACTCACAGCTGTGGTGCATCTACATGGATTGGGGCATGGTTGCATTTAAGTCTGGAGTACACAGTGTGTATTTGCCAGAGACTCGACCTTGTGACCAGACGGGTGAGATCGTCGTCTCGAGAGCCATCTCATCATCATGGATGCAGAGACTGTACCAGGTTTGATGCATGGTCTGTGAAAGAGGAGGGGGTGAGGTCTCACGCTCGTCAGCACACTTCCTGAGGTACGTTAGGTTTTGTGACTAACATTAGTACAGTCAGTAAATGTGGTGTCCCTCACACCTTATTATATTGAGCTGTTATGTTAGTCGTTTAATCAGCTTCCACTGCAGTGAAGAATGTGAACTGGGTGTTCCATGCCTGCAGGGTGGGAAGCTGATTAGTGATTAAGCCAGGAAGTGTTTGCTGTTTATGTACACCTTTGAGTGGTCTCTCTGTGTGTGGAGTGTGGACTCACATAATGGTTTCTTCTTTCACAGACTCGGTTTGTCGCGGCCACCTGGGGGGTGTCGGCGGGGTCCTTGGATCCGAACTGTTTCTGGCTCCGGACCGTTTGTGCTGCTGGGAGCACACCGTCATTCCACCACGCCAGAACGCGCACTCATTTGTTATATTGTAGCACATCACTGTTATGTTATTAAATTCAGTTATCCTTTGTACCGTGCTCTGCTTATTTCATACTGGGTCCTTCAAACGCTTGTCGGGTCTCCGTCCTGCGTCCGACACATAACAGGATCACCACTTTGTGAAGAGCTGCGTGAAAAAATAGTCCAACAGTTTAAGAACAATATTTCTCAATGTTCACTTGCAATGAATTTAGGGATTCCATCATCTACAGTTCACAATATAATCAGAAGATTCAGAGAATCTGGAGAACTTTCTACACGTAAACCAACATTGAATGCCCCTTCGATCCTTCAGGCAGCACTGCATTAAAAACCGACATCATTGTGTAAAGGATCTTACTGCGTGGGCTCAGAAACACTTCAGAAAACCATTGTCAGTTAACACAGTTCGTCGCTACATCTACAAGTACAAGTTAAAACTCTACCATGCAAAGTGAAAGTCACACATCAACAACATCCAGAAATGCCACCACCTTCTCTGGGCCCAAGCTCA